>NC_140584.1:540679136-541202483 GCF_964204655.1 Triturus cristatus
GACAATGCGTACGCATTGCATGGGTCATGTCCGAGCCTTACGTACGCTTTGTCATTGAATGCAATGAGGTCCGACGCGGGTGACAATGCGTACGCATTGCACGGGTCATGCCCGAGCCGTGCGTACGCTTTGTCATTGAATCGTATGGAGACGGGTGCATGTGTATATTCAAAATATGGTCAGTTGAACGAGCCGGGCGCACCCATTGACTCCGGACTGTCATGGAGATGGATACGGATTCAAAACCTGTACGAGTTGTGTACTGGAAATTCAGTTGGATGCCTACAACAATGTTGCAATTTCAAGTGTTCCATGAAGGTGAAGATTTGAACGATGCGGAAGGCGTGTACGAGTCGTACATTTAAATGGATTGGCCAGATTCATAGAATGCAACCGTGTTCACCTATCACTTGGGACACATGGCACTGAGTCTGCCTTTGCAGCACAGATATAAGACTGGCTAGCCCCCAGGGAGCTCACTTGCCTGCACTATATGCTACTGGACCACATCCCTGCTACCACTGCTGCTGTCTCTCCATCCTCTGGCTCCTGCTATGGCACGCACTCTGGAGAGGGCCCCAGCCTTCACTGAGGAGGAGAACCAGGCCCTGCTGGACGGGCTCCTTCCACAGTACAGCAAGCTCTATGGGAAACCGGGGGAGCAGGTGAGTGTGCAGTCCACTGCCTTCCTAATTATGCATGTTGTCGGACTAGCAGGACTAGCAGTGTGTACACCAGTGGCAAGCATTCTCATGACTACTTTCACCCCCCAAAGTGTGTAGGTACATGTAATGAATAGGTTTCCTGCTGCTAAAGTGCATTAGTGCAAGCTTAAACTATCCAGGCATTGTTAACATGTTAGACATGCAGGTGATTTGTCCTTCCCCATGGTTGCACTACCTGTGTAATTCATTTCCCTTTGTGATGATGACATGTATATCCAAATGTGTGCTGCACAAATCTGGGGCATGTGTGTTAATGTACTTTTTACTTTGTCATTCTCACAGGTTGATGCCCACCAGAAGCAGGAGATCTGGCTGACCATCGCCCGGGCTGTTCGTTCGGTGGGGGTCTACAAGCGCCGGATCCGAAACTGGCAGAAGAGGTGGCAGGACCTTCGGGGCTGGACCCGGAGGATAGCTAGAGTCCAGCTGAAGCTGTCACCTCCACGCAGGAGGGGCGGACACCGGACCCTGACTCTCCACATGCTCCAGATACTGGCGGTGGTCTTCCCGGACCTGGATAGGCAGCTGAAGGCCAGACAGCAGCAGGAAGGGGGTAAGTCCATGCCTGATCTGTGTACTATGTCTGACATGCTAATAGCAGTCACACTACCACATTACGTAGGTCTTGTAGTCCAATACTCAAGTCCCTCAATTGTGTGATGCACCCTCCTCATCTGTTCCACAGGTGTCGCCCCTACAGTCTGTTGCTTGTGTCACTAGGGCACTGTGTCCCTGCAGTCAGCTATGCTTCAGCTACCGGTCAGCATCTGTTCCCGTGACTCTATTGTGTGTTTCATGGGTGGGTCAAATGTTCACACAATGCCTGAGATCTCACATGTGATATGTGTGTGCCCTTGAGATGTGTTCCAATTGCTGGTCTGACTCGCAACATGTGGCTGGGGTATTCCAAACAAACCCATGCAGCAGGGGACTCCAATGTTTGGGCTTCAGGAGCATGTATATCGAGTATGTCACACTTGCTTAGCTACCTGTCTACTGTCCAGGGCTAAACACTGTTTCACGTAGACCTTGCCAGTCATGCCTCCTCAAGGGCATTTAGAAACATTCTGTAATCCCACTCCTGTGTATGAAATTGCAGGTTGTGCTTAGTGACATGTGCCCTCAGGAGTCTGCCTCTGTGTCATTAGGGTGTGGCTTGTTGTTACGTACAACTGGGGTGTCCATGATTCAGAGGGTCAGCATGACATCTGAGATGTGACTGTGAGAGACAAGACCTGTGTGACATATAGGTGTGTGATCATCTGACAGCGCACAATGGTGTATGCAACTGTGTCCTTCAGGCAGCTGGGTTACATGCATGGCAGACTGTGACGTGTTAATGTACAGGGATTTGTGTTTGCAGAGACTCAGATGTCTGATTGGCATGATGTGGGGTCTTCTGGCTCCTGGACATGTTGTTTGCATGGGATGGGCAAGTGCGCCGGTCATCTGCAGAGTTAGCTTTACCCCTGAGCTAGGATTGTGAGTCAGTGCATATTGTTGTTTTCTGGATGCCCTGCGCCTGTGACAGGAGACAGTGTTGACTGACTTTCAGGGCATCCCAGTGCCCTGGCATTTAACTTGCTATGAGTGATCCTGCATTGTGTTCAAGTGTGCACCATGCACACCATTGTGGCATTGCCTATCAGGACATGAGAACATCATAGTGTGTGTTGCTGGCATGCATCACAGGCATGTGAAATGAATCTCTGCCCATCCCTTCATCCGGACATCTGTACTGAGTCAGTAGCAAGAGATGTGCTGTGTGTATAGTTACATACTCCTACATGTTCACTTGCATGTCCAACTAATGTGTGGGTGGTGCATGTTGACACATTGGGGTGTTAGCATCCAACATGCAACAGACATATGTGTGAAAGTCAAGGAGGGATATGTGTGCCATGGTTGATGTTGAGAATGACAATTGGCTTATCCTAAACAGTGTTGGCACTTTGAGCTGTGTTCAGCTGATGATGCCAGGGCTTGCCCTGTGATGTGATGTACTCACTGTGGTGTGTGCAGTCGGTGCAGGTGACTGATGTTGTTCTCTTACTTCCTATTCCTATACAGATTCATCCACGACAACAGGAGGGGACAGCTCTACGGACCAGGAGGAGCCACAGAGCCTTACTGGGACAGAAGGAGAGGAGTCGGGTGGACCCAGTGGCACGGAGGGCGAGTTGAGCCACACAGAGGAGTCGTCAGCACCATCCCCCCCAGCTGAGGGCCACAGCAGCTCTGAGGATGACTCCCTTGTGGAGGCGGGTGTCAGCAGCCACCAAACCCCAGCTAGTGAGGCTGTCCTCGCCACAACCACCACCACCCTCCCATCGGATCACATCCCAGAGGTCCCTGTGGTCTTCCGTGTTCGTGAGCATGTCTCCTTCATGCCCGGCACCGCACCCCCTGCCCCTGTGTCCCCTGCTGCCCTGAGTGAGGAGTCTGTGGACTAACTTCAACAGATCCATGTAGGGCAGGCATCAATGCTGAAGGTCCTCCGTGCACACACGGGTCTGTTGACACAACTGGTGTCATTCATGGAGGGCATTTCCTCGGGCATGTCTGCCCTACAGAGGACCAATCAGTCCGTGGCCTCCTTCCTGACGGCAGCAGTGTCCCTCCTCCAACAGTCCCGCACCCCTCCTACCCCTGCACCACCCACGATTCCTAGCAGCCTACTGGTCCCAAGCACAGAAACACCCAAACCAAGGTCTAGACGTGCACACAAGCAAGCGCAGGGGACCGATGACACACTCACAGGGGATGGTTTGCAGACACACACACAGTCATCCACAACCACTCCGCAGTCCTCCGAGACCTGTCCCTCCCAGCCCCCTTCCCTTGCATCACCTGCAACCCCATCTCCCAAGAAGCTCTTCCTCTGTGACCTTGGCCTCTTCCCCAATGACCCAGCAGATCCTGATTACAAGGGGAAGAGGAAGTCCACACACACAGAGGGGAGTGCCCCTCACACTCAGACACCCTCCCCCAGGCGCAGTCAGAAAGAGACCCCCACCCGCAAGTCCCCCCGGCGCAAGACGAGCAAGACCCCCCGCCACCACGCAGCTCCAAGGCAAAGTCTCCGTCCTCCATCCCCCAGGCCAACACTCCAGAGGATGCCCCGCCACTCCCTGCCCCGGGTTCCCCCACCCACAGATACACCATCCCCAAAATGTTAAGGCCCTCCCCCCGACACTTAATCCTCCACACCTGGTCAGACAGTGCCACTGATGTGGGGACCGTGTCCCCCCCACCCTGCCGACCCCACCTGCCCCCCATTCTGCTCCCATGGATGTAGCCACTGCATTGGAGTCCACGACCACCCCGTCTGACTTGGGCACTGCAGTGGTGACCCAATCCACTCCATCTGACCTGCCCACTGGAGTTGTGCCGGCACCCATCCCATCTGACTTGTGCCCCACAGTTGTGACAGCACCCACCACTTCAGTCAGCTCCACTGCAGTTGCAAGTGTCTCGCCTGCATCCACCACCCCTTCACTGCCTCCTTCTGCTGCGCCCTGATCCTGTCCCTGTGGTGCCTGGCCGGCCCCCATGTATGCCCCGCTGAGGGAATGACCCCGGTCCTTAGCAGTTAAGGAAAGCAAGGTGTGACAGTTGTCACTCTACTTCACTCCTTGGCATTTGGACATGGACTGGCCATTGGCCTTTTGTTTGAACAGACGTTTAACTTTTATAATGCTGAATAAAGCTTTTTTCTTTATCCCTGTGAACTTGATTTAGCTGTACATTATGTTGATGATGTTTAACATGCCCTTGCACCTGTGATGCTTGGTTTCCAATGTTGAATACTGATGTGTTACTGTGAGGTAGTCCCTGTGGTCCATGAGATATGTATCCTATTCTGGTGGGTATCCGTGTCATCCTTTGCAGCTACCTGGGTGTGTCAGGATCAACTATTTGTGGACATCTCTGTGAACATTTTATTTGCATGGTCACATCTGTGGCTTGCACCCCTGCACATATGATGTGCTTCCCATTGTCCAATTTGTCACTTCAACAGACTTTGTGCTCCTCAACACTGGCCCTACAGGTGTGAGCATCATTGGTATGGGAGCAACTGGGTCCTTTGTGCAACTTGCTAGACATATGTTTTGGGTATGTGCAGATGACTTAGGGGAGACTCACGTACCCAGGCTGTTGTGACCAGAGCCTTCATTGTGTGGTAACTGATGGCTGACTGACCAAGTGTTCTGCAGACACAAGTGAGACGTGCGGGGAATATGTTTGGCACAGCTGGGCTTCCACAGGAGTTGGGTCCCCTCAAGTACGTGTGTTGTCCAGTGACATGGCCTGGGCCCATGGTGTGTGTTCTATGAGCATGTGTGTGTGTCCACATCACTGTTTATACACAGACAGTGTTCCCTTGATATGTTCCTGTTGTTGATGCTTGCTGAGTGGTACTGGGTTCATCCCACTACTTTTCCAATGGGCTACCAGATGTGTGGGTGCATGACACACTACTGTTAATTGGTGTATCATCATTGGGATTTGTCAGTTCTGAGTGGTGATGATGTTGTCAGACACAGATGGGACACAGTCAGGGTTCCCCAAGCTGTTTATTTGCTAAATCATGTAGTTGTCCCTAGGTGGTACCTTTTAGTCATTGAGACATTTGTATGTGTGTGTGACTGCTCCCACTTGTTGGGTTCATGGCTGCGATGCTGGCAGGTGTCAGCATGTGTGGCTTGTCGTTCTCCTTGGCTTCTGCATTGTCCTGGGACTGTGGCAGGGATTCTGAAAGTTACGTGAGCTTTGAGGCCATGGCCATGTACCGCATACTGTGCAGTATGTCTGTCATTCCCCAGGGTTGTAAACGGTCCTTGTGTGATGTGTCTGTGCACCTTAGTTCCTCCCAACATTCCTGTGTTTGTCATGGGTGCATGTGCAATGTCACCTGTCCATGTGGGCTTCACAGATGCACATTGTTGCAGTTCAGGGTGTGTGGTGTTGAGGGTTGACTGATGTAAATGTTTGCATGGATGGACCCCTAGCTCCGGTTTGTCCATGGATGAGGGGCCATGCTGAGTGATTTGTGTTTGTGTATGTGTGATGTACGTTTGTGGCACAGGACATATGTCTGGGTTTCCCAGTTTGTACGACATCTGCCTTTGTCACAGTGGAGGTGTCATGCATGCTTGTATCACCCCAATGTCTGGTCCCTGGGGGTAGTGGTGTTGTGTGTCAGTCTCGTGCTGTGTAAGTTTGTGTTCATTCCAGCTTGTGTCACATGTGTCTGTTGTGCTCCCTCTCATCTCCCAATGCCTGATTGCCCACTGAGGGTGTCCCAATGAGGGTTTTCTTTTGTGTGGCGCTGTGTCCACATCTGTGTCACTGTGGTTCAGCCCCCGTCATGTGTCGTGTTGTTGCCTGGGGATACTGTGACACAAACACACATGCTGTGTCAGATGTGCAGTGTGAGGTTGCCTGTTTGTGTTTGTGCATCTGCACCAGTGCATTGGTATTACTGTTGTGGGCCTTTGTCTGGATGGTGTTTCTGTGATTTTGCCTGTTGTCCCTGTGAGTCATATCACATCATTGTGCACATTCATCCGGGTTGTTAGGTGCCATTGCTGGCATGGTATGTGTGTTTGTGAGCTGACACCTACAGTCTACACATGTTGTTTTGATTGGTGTGTCTATTTTCGAGATGTGTGCATGCTTGGTGATGGTCACTTCTGCTCTTGTGTTATTGTACACTGTATGCATTGTCATCCCCCATGTGTGGTGCTTGTCTGCACATGGCCGAGAGTGTGTTATGTTTTCACAGCACTGTTAGCCTCACCACATCTCTGTGGGAAGGGGACACAACCACTAGTTTGCCCCAGAAGTGTTTACTGTGTTGGGAGCAGGGATCATACATGCTGTTTGCTATTTGCAGCTTTGACCATGATGACACTTACCTTTTGGTCACTGTGATGAGGGGGGTTTAGTCCCCATCACCACAATGCTCAACATCTGCTGCATTTTGGAAGCCCATACTTAACTTCTGTTCTGCACAGTGAGGGGGTGTTCTTTTTACATTGCCACAGTGCTATGGGGATGCTTGCCTTGTGTATGTCACACTCCTGTGTTGGTCACACATGTGCTGTTACTTACATTGTATGTTCGTAGTCATAATCACTGTTGTGGGCATTTTTCACAGACTACACACTGTTGTCATGATGTTAGGGGGGATGTATTTTGCTGACATACCTGATGTTGGAGTATGCTGGATGTGTTGCGCATCACCCATCCTATGGCTGGGGGTGGCAGTAGTGATGGACAACAGGTTCCCTATGGCTGGGGGGGGCAGGGGTGATGGGCAACAGGTCCCCTATGGGTGTGGGTGGCAGGGGTGATGGGCAACATAGTCCCTATGGCTGGGGGTGGCAGTAGTGATGGGCAACATAAGCCCTATGGCTGGGGGTGGCAGGGGTGATGGGCAACATAGTCCCTATGGCTGGGGGTGGCAGTAGTGATGGGCAACATAGGCCCTATGGCTGGGGGTGGCAGTAGTGATGGGCAACAGGTCCCCTATGGCTGGGGGTGGCAGGGGTGATGGGCAACAGGTCCCCTATGGGTGTGGGTGGCAGGGGTGAGGGGCAATATAGTCCCTATGGCTGGGGGTGGCAGTAGTGATGGGCAACATAAGCCCTATGGCTGGGGGTGGCAGTAGTGATGGGCAACAGGTCTCCTATGGCTGGGGGTGGCAGGGGTGATGGGCAACAGGTCCCCTATGGGTGTGGGTGGCAGGGGTGATGGGCAACATAAGCCCTATGGCTGGAGGTGGCAGTAGTGATGGGCAACAGGTCCCCTATGGGTGGGGGTGGCAGTAGTGAAGGACAACATAAGCCCTATGGCTGGGGGTGGCAGGGGTGATAGGCAACATAGTCCCTATGGGTGGGGGTGGCAGTAGTGATGGTCAACATAAGCCCTATGGCTGGGGGTGGCAGTGGTGATGGGCAACATAAGCCCTATGGCTGGGGGTGGCAGTGGTGCTGGCCATGCAACCCCTATAGTGGCCTGTTGTTTGTGGCCAGGATGTGGATCAATCAATCAATCAATCAATGACACTTATAAAGCGCGCTACATACCCGTAGGGTCTCAAGGCGCTGGGGGGGGGGGGGTGCCGCTACTGCTCGAACAGCCAGGTCTTCAGCTTCTTCCTGAAGGAGAGGTGGTCTTGGGTCAGGCGCAGGTCGGACGGGAGGGAGTTCCAGGTCTTGGCGGCCAGGTAGGAGAAGGACCTTCCTCCTGTAGTCGCTCTTCGGATGCGGGGGACGGCGGCGAGGGCGTGGTTGGCTGATCGGAGGTGGCGTTTGGGAGCGTAGAAGTTGACTCGGCTGTTGAGGTAGCTCGGGCCTTGGTCGTGTAGGGCTTTGTGTGCGTGGGTGAGGAGGCGGAAGGTGATTCTCTTGTTGACGGGGAGCCAGTGAAGGTCTCTCAGATGTCCGGAGATGTGGCTGGATCGTGGGATGTCGAGGATGAGTCTGGCTGAGGCGTTTTGGATCCGCTGGAGTCTCTTCTGGAGCTTGGCGGTGGTCCCGGCGTAGAGGGCGTTGCCGTAGTCCAGTCGGCTGGTGACGAGGGCCTGGGTGACGGTCTTCCTGGTCTCTGTGGGGATCCACCAGAAGATCTTCCGTAGCATGCGTAGGATGTTGAAGCACGCCGAGGAGACGCTGTTGACTTGTCTGGTCATGGAGAGGGAGGAGTCCAGGATGAAGCCCAGGTTTCGTGCATGGTCTGTCGGTTTGGGTGCGGTGCCCAGGGCGGGAGGCCACCAGGAGTCGTCCCAGGCGGAGGGTGAGGAGCCCAGGATGAGGACCTCCGTCTTGTCCGAGTTCAGTTTCAGGCGGCTGGTCGTCATCCACTCGGCTACCTCTTTCATCCCTTCGTGCAGGTTGGCTCTGGCGGCGGCGGGGTCGTTGGTCAGGGAGAGGATCAGCTGGGTGTCGTTGGCGTAGGAGATTATGCTGAGGTGGTGTTTGCGTACGATGGCCGCGAGGGGGCTCATGTAGACGTTGAAGAGGGTGGGGCTCAGGGATGATCCTTGGGGGACGCCGCAGATGACTTCGGAGGCCTCTGACTTGTACGGTGGTAGGCGGACTCTCTGTGTTCTTCCGTCGAGGAAGGAGATGATCCATTCCAGCGCCTTGTCCTGGATTCCGATGTTGCTGAGGCGCCGTACTAGGGTGCGGTGGCAGACCGTGTCGAATGCCGCGGAGAGGTCTAGGAGGATGAGGGCCGCTGTTTCTCCCTTGTCCATCAGGGCTCGGATGTCATCGGTGGCGGCGATGAGGGCGGTCTCGGTGCTGTGTTTGGCTCGGAAGCCGGACTGTGAGGGGTCGAGGGATCCGTTCGTCTCGAGGAAGGCGGCCATCTGCTTGTTGACGGTCTTCTCGATGACTTTGGCTGGAAACGGGAGAAGCGAGATGGGGCGGTAATTCTTGAGGTCGGTGGGGTCCGCTGTTGGTTTCTTGAGTAGAGCGCTGAGTTCGGCGTGTTTCCAGCTTTCAGGGAAGATGGCGGTGTCGAAGGAGGTGTTGATGATGTCTCGCAGGTGGGGTGCGATGACAGCGTCGGCCTTGTTGAAGACGTGGTGAGGGCAGGGGTCGGTCGGTGATCCGGAGTGGATGGAGTTCATCATGCGGATGGTGTCTTCGGTGCTGATCGGGGTCCAGGCGTGGAGGGTGGTGGTGGGGGGGGTGGCTGGTCGGTCGTGGTGTGCGTTGGTTGGTTGTTGAAGCTGCTGTGTATGTCCGTGATCTTGTTGTGGAAGTATGAGGCGAGGGAGTTGCAGAGGTCTTGCGATGGGGTGATGTCGTTGTTTCCTGCGCTGGGGTTGGAAAGCTCTTTCACGATGTTGAAGAGTTCCTTGCAGTTGTGTGCGTTGTTGTCCAACCGGTCCTTGAATGCTGTTTTCTTGGCGGCGCGGATCAGCTGGTGGTGTTTCCGGGTGGCAAGTTTGTAGGAGGTCCTGTTGTCCGGTGTCGGTTCCCTTTTCCAGACTTTCTCGAGGGCTCGGCAGTTCTTCTTGGAGCTCTTGAGTTCGTCGGTGAACCATGGGGCCTTCTTGCTGCCGGGTCTGCTAGGCGGGGTCCTCAGCGGGGCGAGTTCGTCCGCGCAGCTGCTGATCCACTTCGTGAGGTTGTCGGCGGCCAGGCTGGGGTTTGCTGAGCTGGCAGGAGGGTGATGGCTCAGGGAGGTGGCGAGCTGGTCTGCTGTGATCTTGTTCCAGCTTCTGCGGGCGGTCTGTTGCTGGTGTTGGTGGGTCGTCGTTCTCTTGAAGGTGAAGTGGACGCAGCTGTGGTCCGTCCATTGAAGCTCTGTGGCGTGGCTGAAGTCGATGTCTGTGCTGGATGAGAAGACGGCGTCGAGTGTGTGTCCGGCGAGGTGGGTGGGGGTGGACACCAGTTGCTTGAGTCCCAGGTTGGCGAGGTGGTCGAGCAGGGTGCTGGTGTTGTGGTCGTTGTTGTTCTCCAGATGGAAGTTGAGGTCTCCCAGGAGGATGTAGTCAGCGGAGGGGAGGGCATGCGGGCTGATGAAGTCAGCGATGTCCTCGCTGAATTGCGTGCGTGGTCCAGGGGGTCGGTAGATCAGGGTGCCTCTGAGGGTGGTGTTCGGGTTGGTGTGGATCTGGAAATGCAGGTGTTCGGCGCTGGTCAGGGTGTTGTCAGTGCTGGTCGTGAGACGGATGGTGTTCCTGTGGATGATGGCGATGCCTCCTCCCATCTGGTTGGCGTTTCGGTCCCTCCGGACGATCTTGTAGCCCTCTGGGATAGCGATGGCGATGTCGGGAGCTGAAGAGGCGTTCATCCAGGTCTCCGTGAGGAAGGCAACGTCAGGGGCTGTGGCGTCTAGGAGGTTCCAGAGTTCGATGGCGTGTCTGTGGACGGAGCGGGTGTTGAGCAGGATGCACTTGAGGTGGGTGCTGCTGGTGTTCGACTTGGCGGGTGCTGGTGCGGGGCTGGTCCGGATGCAGGAGAACTTGCAGGCGTGGCAGCTGAAAGGTCCGTGGGTGCGTCTTGGAGTGGCTTGGTGGCATTCTGGGAGTCGGCCGGTGTTGAGAGCGATGAGGGTGGCGGCTGAGTACGTCAGGCGGGTAGGTCGAGGTCTTCGAGGTCCAGGGGTCCTGGCGCTGGTCGCGATCCGGTCGCGGACGGGCGCAGACGGGCTTACCTTTGGCGCGCCTTCGGCGCACAATCGGCGCGCCCGCTGCGCGTGGATCCCCTGTGTGTGTGTGCCATTTTGCGGGTACATGTCGTTTGTTTGTGTGGTAGGTGTCTGACTTACCGCCTGCGCCGTCGGCGTCGGTTCCTGAGCCCATCATAGATGTAGAGTACTGGTATGACCTGCACAATGGGATTCATGATGTGTTTGTGTCGTATACGCTGCTTGTTGCTCCGTCTCGTATCCGCTGCAAGCTATTCCGTCTCGTAGCCGTGTATTGAGTTGTGGCACGAATCGTAGCTGATATGCTTGTTTTCCGGATGCTGTGACGTCCCGTATGTGGCGACCCGTCTGGCGCATAGGAAGTACACATCGCACTTGTCAGGCCGGAAATGGATGCTGCTTCTGGGCGACTCGGTTCAGCGTTAGGAGTTACAGCTCGGACGGAGAATGGAGCTTCAATCACAGCCTACGTGTCGGTCGGGTTTTTGGCAGTTATGCGCATCGTACTTACTCTACAGGACGGACCGGCTCCGGGTATGTGTCGGTCCCATGGTAAGGCTACGGACAGCTGTCCGACCGGGTATCGGAATCGACCCCTATGTGTCTTTGTATATGTGCTAGTGGGTGTGTCTTAGAAAATACCCAATGTTTTGTCCCCATTTGAAAAAAACAAGGGATTCTGCCAATTATTACCATTCATATTAAGGATTTTGAAATTTTTTGATAGAATCTTTTTTACCTGATTTTACACGGCAGTTAAAGTCATAATGCATGTTATTTTCTCATTTTGTGCTTTCAGAATGGTCTCAAGGAGAGCCTTATGATTATTGTTACATGTAGGGGTGGGCGTTATTTGCTGTAGTGTAGTTATGCAGAATTACAGCAGAATTATGCATAATTACATGAGGAATGCATAATTCAGCATTTAGCACTATTTTCTTAGCATAAAATGCACCCTTGCGTCCAAAATGGACCCACTGATGCATTTGCGCTAAAAATAGTGCTTAATGCAATAGAACAAGAACTGCAGTAGCTGCTCACTAACTTTTTTTTCTTGTACTTTTTGTGCCAAATTACTTCATAATTACATGCATAACCACATCATTCTCTGTAATTTTGCATCACAAGAGTAACGCAAAATTACTCCCATTACTCCAGCGTAATAAATATTTTGCCCAAGTTTAGTTACATGGTCTAATTTATACCTTTTTCATAATCTTGTTGGGGTAATTACTTGTAGCCAATTTCTTAGACAACTCGTAGGCATATTCATCATACCTGGAGATGGTAGAACAGTTTTGTCTGATTCTTAAAGAATTGTCAGAAGGGTAGGTTCTCCTTTAGTCTTCGTGGATGCAGACTGCCAGATCTAAGTAAACTGTTGCTATCTGGAGGTTTTTGGTATACTTCTGTCTCAAAACCACCAGTCCAGGACTGCCACTTTCTTGTGTCTTAAGATGTGTGTGTAAACTTCAGCAATGTACCATTTGATGAAACATTTGGAGCTTTTGAAACAAATGATGATGCTTGCCACCTAGGTTGGTGGGTGAGGGTTTGCCTCCTATTTTTTATAAAACCTGTACCTTCTTTTTTGAGAGTATCCATATAAACTTTGTAAACAGATCTGGGTCATCCTGTGTCTGGATTGTTAATTTTAATATGATAATAACTACCTGAGGTCTAAATAACTGCAGAAACCTCCTCTAACAGCGCCTCTTTTCTTCCTGTTCCGCAGCTGCTGAGTTAACTGCTCCGTCGTTGCTCTCTCTATTTCATGTCTTTATGAATGATTTTGTTTATAGTTTGACTCATGAATGCTTCCTTACCAGCACCACTCTATGCTTTCTGCATCTTTCATCAGTAAGTGGGTGAGGCCACAGTGCTGCCTCCGAAACTACTGTAACCCAGAGTATCCACCAGGTGGCGCTGTTGTCCTGTCCAGTGCCTCCAATGCTCGCAAGTAGGAATCATAGAGTCTGGAATATAGAGAGCAAGTGGGCAGGTGCAGAACTTCTCTTTCTTTAAAGTATCTTTTTTTAGGTCGAGCCTTGGCAGCGCTTGTGCTGTCTCTTCGAGACATGTGGTATACACGTTGTCGGCTTACAGCTGCCCATCGCTTTTTTTTGTAAGTTTGATTGTCCTTTAAAAAGGCTTGCTTGCTAGTGGTTAATCTTTTCTTTTTGTCCCTCCTTGTTGTTATTTGTTTCCTCCCACGGAGAAGCGCCTAACTGCTATATCTATCGAGTATGGTGCTTATGTGTTCGTGTCGTGGCACCATTTTTTTCTTTGTTTCCTGCTGTCTTTGTCGAAGTTTCCCTTTTGGTGGGTTCTTCGTGGCAACTTAAAGGCATTGTGAATTTCCTTTGTATTTTTTTTATGTCATAATGTGAGCATGTTTTTTTTTGCATTGCCGTTGTTTATTTTAGGGTTGTCACTAGTGATTGTGTTTCAGTTTTTTAAGACTTCTTCTCAAGTGCACATCCACGACTTGTTCGCAGACCCTTCTTGATTTGTTTACCTTGTCTGCATTCTTGCTTTCTAATAACTAGCTGTGGCCGGTCCACAACTCTGTGCACCCAGCCAATAGCTGCCCTCAGCCTCAGGCTTCGGCTGGCATTAAAGATTAAACAGTGAATTAATGTGTGAATATCTCTGTAGCTCCTGTGACTGTAAAACACCATATTTGTATTAAGCACAACATCATATTTCTGGCTCAAGTTCTTCAGTGGAGCAGTGATTTATGAGCTTTTGAGGTTTGCTTTAGGGTTTGTTGCCAAAACCACCGTTGTTTAGGTTTGACTTAATAGCGCTGTTGAGGCAAACACAGCTGTAATGCTGTATTTATGGGGCCCGGGGTCAAGCCATCTAATTGTTATGGCAGTTGCCAAGGGAAATCTGAGTATTGGTGGAATATGTTTGCCTCGTGTGCACTGTCCCACATCTGCTGTTGCATTAAGGAGTTTGTGTGTGTGAGGGATTATTCTTGTTTTAAGCAGTGTTCTGTTTCTTTCTTTCTCGTCTTGGGCTGGAACCAGATCAAGAAGAATCCTCAGCTTATTCTCCTGCTGCTTCTCCCGTCGGCTGCCTTGCTACATAGGTACTCATTCAGGGAACCGTGAATGATTTTTTTGCTATATTTTAAAAACCTGATTGAGGAGTACTATTTGATTTCTAACACGTCGGTTAGTTCCTCTTTGGTTTCACACAAAGGGTGGTTATGCACTCCTACCCTTTTGTCCCCGTGGTTTGTTTATATAAAGAGGAAAATGTGTTTTACGATATCCAAAGCATTTCTGTTTTGCATTTTCCTATACTGGATGGAAACTCATTAAGGAACCATGTTAAGCATGGCCATTGATTGTACATTGCAATGTAGCCGTCCCGCGGAACTGAGCACTATAAAGGCATCTGCATCATTTGGCACAGTCCTATTTCATTACTTGTGTAGGGTTTAATTTGACCTGTTGCATTAACTTGAACTAACCCTCAACAGTGTTAAAAAAAAAATATACCTTTGAAGCAGTGGCAGCTCCTCCGTTATGGCTTTTATGCAGTGCGAAGAAGAAATATAAAATGATGATAACTTTAAGTTATCATTTTAGGCTTGTGGGCAGGTCTGCTATGCTCTCGAAGCAGGGCGGGGAAGGAATGGTTTGCCTACTCCTAAGTGCGCAATGACTGTTTGGTCATCCCTCTCAGGCCACCCAAACCAGTCATGCACACTTTCCCCATTCTCCATGCAGGCTGCATTACATTAGTGATGTCATCAGTGATGTCACTGACCCTGTCATGAATGATGTAATATGTGACGTCATCAGCAGTGCATTACAGGGGCGCGAGTTATAGTTAGCTGAACTAACTATAACAGCAGAATTTCTATGGTTTTGTAAGAGTGAAATGTCCAACTAACTATAACATCCCTGAAACCTATGGTTTTTTCAGTGAGTTTCTAAGGTTTTTCAAATGCTAATTTCTAACTATAACGTCCCTGAAACCTATGTTTTTTTCAGTGAATTTCAATGTTTTTTTTAAACGAAAATTTCTAATTATAATGTGCCTCAATCTTATGTTTTTTTTAGTTAATTTCTAAGGTTTTATAAATGCTAATTTCTAACTATAACATCCCTATTAAGTCCCCTTGAATCTGAAAGGTCCCTGGTGGCCAAGTAGTCCACCAGGTACCACCAGTAAGTGCCACAGACCTGCGTTGCAGAGAGTTGTTCCTGGGCCATGCCCCTTTTTACACCTGCTGCAAACGCGGCTTCTGGCGCACTGCTGCTCGGACAATGAGGACTACTTGTGTCCTGAGGTCCTCAGGACTCAAGAGGACCTCATCGCCCCACCAGCAGTGCACCAGAAGCTGCGTTTGCAGAGTGGTGTAAACTTTTTTGCCAAATTTGGTGTAATTCTGTTCAGCAGTTCGGGCTGTAGCTTTGTCTAACGTTTCCTATGGAAAATAACATGGGGAAAACGCGTTTTGGGACCCCACTTTTCTCTTGGCCGCTGCTTGACGATTCACCCCAAAACTTTAAAGCCAGGAGCTGACTGGAGCGCCCCACTAGTTTTGAAAATGTTGTGAAGATTCGTCAACCGGCGCCAGGGTTATTGGGAAAAGAAAAAACGCTTTTTTAATGGAAACAAGGTCCTAACTATGACTACCTACTGGCGACCGCCAGTAGGATATCTATATCTATATCTATATCTACATATATATCTATATATATATTTATATATATCTCTCTCTATATCTATATATATATATATATATATATATATATATATATATATATATATATATATATATATATATATATATATATATATATATATATATCACCTACTGGCGGTCGCCAGTAGGTAGTTATAGTTAGGACCCCTTTTCCATAGGAAAACCTCAACATTCTATTTTGAATAACTTTGGCGCCGGTCGATGAATCCTCGCGAATTTCTCAAAATAGGTGGGGCGCTATGCTCCGCTCCTACCCTGAAAGTCTCGGGGGGATTCGTCAAGCGGGGGCTGAGATAAAAGGGGGGTCCCAAAACGCGTTTTTCCCATGCATTTTTCCATAGGACCTTTAGAACGAGCTACAGCCCGAACGGCTGAACAGAATTACTAGAAATTTGGCAGAGAGGTAGTCCCTAGGTCAAGGAAGTGCCTTTTGTAGGTTTGGTGTAAATCTGTTCAGTAGATTCTGAGAAAATAGCCTTTAAATCAATATATATATCTGAGCCCGCTTACGGTACGCTTACCGTACGCTTACCGTAAGCGTACGGTGGCGTGCGCGAGCGCGATTCTGATTGGCTCTTAGATCTTAGTAAACATTCGAATCGGCCGAAACCAGGAAGCGGCGTCCGCCATTTTGTCTCTCGCATTGAGAGTTATTTCTCAAACTTGATGCCCAAAAACATGTTACGGGGCATTTTTGACAACTCCCTCCCACACAGTCATGTTGAGGGAGTCCCCAAACATCCCCCAAGAGCAAAAACGGTTTTATTTTTTTTTCGGCAATTTCGCCGAGTACGCTTACCGTACGCTTACCGTAAGCGTACGGTAAAAAAAAAAAAAAAAAAAAAACACTATCCACACTTACCCCACCCCCTGTGCTTTTGGTGGCCGGAGGCCACCAAATGTACAGGGCTTATTAATAGGTAAAAAAAACTAAATTTTGGCAACATGAAATTATAAAATCGAAATAAAAAAAACACTATCCACATTGACCCCACCCCCTGTGCTTTTGGTGGCCGAAGGCCACCAAATGTACAGGGCTTATTAAAGTTGATAAAAACCGTGCACGGAACGAACTGCGTTAAGTGGGCGCGCACGCCTCGAATGGCGTAAAGTAACTTAGCATTTAAAAAACCGTACAAATTCACTGAAAAAACCATAGGTTTCACACACGTTATAGTTAGGAATTAGCATTTAAAAAACCTTGCAAATTCACTGAAAAAACCATAGGTTTCACACATGTTATAGTTAGCGGAAATTTTACTGATAAAAAACCAGTGAAATTGCCCCGTTATAGTTAGTGCTGGCAACTATAACTCACGCGACCGCAATCTTCTGCTGATGACATATGTGTCTTTATGAAAAAAAAATATTTGTAATATATGTATAGCTAAAAATGTATGGAAGAAGACATGGGCAAATAAGTGTCTAAATACAGTATTAGCATCAGCAGAGGATTGCGGTCGCGTGAGTTATAGTTGCCAGCACTAACTATAACGGGGCAATTTCACTGGTTTTTTATCAGTAAAATTTCCGCTAACTATAACATGTGTGAAACCTATGGTTTTTTCAGTGAATATATATATATATATATCTCTATATCTATATATATATATATATATATATATATATATATATATATATAGATATTGATACAGATATACATATATATCTCAGCTGAAAGTATTGGAGACCATGCAGAATAAGGGTCCAGTTGCTATAACATCAGCATCAGACTTGAGCTCAGCTGTGGGAAGCGAATTGGAGCCGGAAACAAACCAAGAAAGAGTCACCCAATGTTAAACTCAAATTATCCTTAGCAGAATAACTTGATTTTTTACGACAGGACAGAAGAGAAAGCCTATGCCAGAGAAACAGCAAAACCAGCAGAGGCATAATAAAAGACAAAGGGGAAGGAGAAAAACCCACCGTAAATGTAAAAAGCAAGAAAATGACAAGTGTACTTTGGAGCCGCAAATAACTCAGATTCAACCAGATGCCAACACGATAATAAATTTGGCGCAAGTCGACTTAAATAAAGTAGAATTACAACTTCTATCATTGGGACTGTCATTCTGCCCTGAAAGCAATTTCAACTACGCACAGACCAGAACTGACGTTTTCAAATTCATACGTAAACTGAAGTTGAGAAAACATAATTTACTATAGAAAACCAACCATAACACAAAGACTGGGCAGGAAGGTAACATTTATAATGATTAGGGACTTGCAGCTGCTTAAAGACCTCCAAGATTTGCAAAGGGAAAGCACCAGCCAAGACTGCGCTGATGAGGCAATTACATAGTCAACCACTTCAACTCCATCACTTCCAGAAACATTTGAGAGGCCATACACACCTTTTAAGACCCAATCCACCATTAATCTACTCATGCCCCGTGATTCTTTAGACCTCTTCAATGAACAGGTAGTGGCTCAAATAAACAAATTAAATTTCAGTCTCCATAAAGCCAAGGCAACATTTACGAATTCAGAGCGGAGATATCCCCAATTGATTTCCAAACTACAAAATGACAAGCAAGTTGTAATTAGGAACTTGGACAAAGGTGAGAATATTGTCCTCTGGCCTTGAAAAGATTATATGGAGGAGGCACTATCCCAGCTAAGTGGTATTGATTGTTACAAAAGAAGTTCCATACAAGCAGCCAGATTTACATACAACAAATTCTATACCAAACTTCTGGACTGAAAAAGTGCAGGATTGCTGAGACTAGAAGAATATAAATATCTGAAAAAGGAACACCCAGGTATGCCAGTGATCTATTTCATACCCAAAGTCCACAAAAATATGCAGAGACCTCCTGGCAGGCCAATAATATCGGCACGTGCTGGCCTATTATAAAATACATCCCGATATATAGACTATTTCTTGCAGGACTATGTAAAAGGTCCCCAGTCCTATATTCAGGACACTAGTGACTTTTTGCAGAAGATACAAAAAATAGAGTGGCACAATGGGTATGTTCTGATGACACTAGATGTCACATCGATATACACTAGCATTAGACACAAAGACGGCATTTGTGCATTGAAACATTTTCTCAGTAACAGATCTCTTGGCTTTGCACTGCACATTAGGATGCTGACTAGCATGACTTTGTTTTGTTTGGAGAACAATTTATTCATGTTCCAGAATCAGATCTACCAACAACTTCGGGTGGTGGCCATGGGGGCCAGCTTCTATCCCAGCTATGCCTGTTTACACATGGGCTGGTGGGAGGAGCTGGTCCACGTTTAGCCATGAGTTGAAGGAATATGTAGTAACATGGCTAAGATACATTGATGATTTATTTGTTGTATGGCGTGGACCGGAAGAGAGTGCTTTGGATTTTGTCTCGAAGATTAATTAGAATGACATCAATCTTAATTTCACAGCCACAGTCAGCACAGATACAGTAAATTTCTTAGATGTGCAGGTTCGCATTGTAAATAACATATTATGGAGTTCACTACACCGTAAGGAAACGACAGGGAACTCTGTATTGCATGCCACTGGTTCCCACCCTGTGCATCTAATAGAAAGCATACCATATGGTGAAATGTTAAGACTGAGGTAGACTTAGCTGTTAAACAGAATCAAAGTAAAGAGAGATTTCAAGCATGGGGGCTATTCCATCAAAACATTTGATGCAGCCATAGCAAAATCCAAACTACACAGCAGATCTGAGCTCTTATTTGGCAAAAGAAGGGGTGAGAATGATGCTTCAGATACACAAGCAAATCAGGGAACTGAGCCTATTAGATTGATTTTAACATATAACAAACAAGAGAGGCAGCTGAGGGGCATCATCAAACGCAAATGGCCAATAATCTTGGACGATCCCATCATAGGACACCTTTTACCTAAAACACCCTCTATTACATATAGGAGGACGGCATTCATGAGTAATTCTCTAGTTAAAAGTAGTCCGGAAACAGAAGAAGTAGGGACTTGGCTTTCGTCAAGAAAGGGTTTTTATAGGCGCGCAACCTGTAAGGCTTGCAAATTCGGGGTAAATAAAACTACATATTTAACTCCATTCAGTGATAGAGTGCAAACAATCAGCAAACACCTTACCTGTAAGATGGATCATGTGGTCTATGTACTTGAGTGTACGTGTGGACTTCAATATGTTGGGAGTATTAAATTACAAGCCCATAAATGTATACTCCAACATATCAGGGCCATTACCAACTCGGACTCTACTTACCCTGTAGCACACCATTTAAAAAAAACACATAATGGCGATTTGAACCACCTTAAATATTTCCTAGTGGATTCTGTCCCCAATCATAAAAGAGGAGGAAATAGGGAAGTCAAACTCAGGAGCTTGGAAACACGTTTCTTTTTAGATTTGGACACCAAAACTCCGGGTGGTCTGAACACTAGCGAAGACTTATATACTTGCTTATAACTGTACTTGATGATTGAAAAGGAACCAGGTTTTATACTAAATGTTAAACATCTATCAATTTAATTAATGTTTTTACCAATAGTTGTGATACAGTTTTAGATAGATATTTAATCTAGAAATTGCATTATCGCTTGCCAAAAGATTATTGATGAATTTATACTTGCATTGTGAGAACCTGTTTAGAGAATATATTTACGGAGTTTTTAGATTATTTTCTTCTGCTGCTCATACTATGTTAGGCACTGTATTGCACTTTGGCACTTTATAAGTAATTTTATTGTTTACGAGGGTGAAGACGCACATTGGCACTTTATACTTCAGGCACTTTCATTGAATTACTGCAGACAAAACAGATTTTCAGGGTATTTAACCATAACTGTCATTCAAATTGAATTGATTACAATATGTATTTGTACATTCATGTATATATTCGACTAAAAATGCCCGTGGTAGCCAAGAGCTATATGTATATGAACATATACTTATATAATAGTTGTACATTTACTGGCATTGTAGAGACTCAAGTCTGTTGTCTGTATTCATGACGTTTTCTGCATACGTCACATTAAATTTGTGGATCCTGAATGACAGCATGGTCATGTGATCAAGGCCGAGAGCAGCTGAAACCCGTTATGGCGGACAAGCCAAAATAAATATTTTAGCATGTCAATTTGTGTTCCGTGTCCGTAGTGTACTGAGTAGGACTTGGCGAAAGTGGAGCTTTTGGATATTACCTACTGGCGGTCACCAGTAGGTAATTATAGTTAAAACCTTGTTTCCATAGGGAAAGCATTTTGATTTGCCAATAACTTTGGCGCCGTTTGACGAATCTTCACGAAATTTTCAAAACTTAGGGGTCTATTAGTATGGCGGACAGAGGCAACACCGCGGTGCTGGCGGTGGCGGGAAATGCTTTTTTCCGCACGCCAGCAGTGTTCCTCACGCCTGCCATATTAGTATGGCCAAACATAGCCGATTTTCCGTCCGCCGCGGTGCGACGCAATCCGCCATCAAAGTGCGCCCACCACCCCGGCGGTGGGAGCCAATAAAGACTCACCGCCATGCCGAATGATGTCCCGTCCGCTGTAAAAATCAGGATGCCCCAAACATCCTGTCGCACAGCAGTGGAGAAACCGCCCAACCAGAGACGGTGGAAGGACGAGAGCGGAGCGCGAAACTAGAGTCCCGGTCCCTTCCACCCGGTCCCGACTGCAATAGATCCAGCTCTACACGTCTTCCCAGTGCTGTACCTGATACATTACCAGCAACTCATGGACCGTCACGGACGCCGCCGCAGGTACGCAAACACACAATACCACACATAACCACAACACACAACTCATGGGCTGATATAGGGTTCCTGTCCATACTAGACACCCTGGTGGGGACAGTAACACATCCACAAGTGTACCCACACATGTCCTACCTGTCACCAAATCACCCCTCTACATCCAGGTCACCTATCTACCACGATCGTGAAGTAATGTCCCGGTCACGTCACCGCAGCGGTGAAGACGCGCGAAAACATGCGCACAATGCAGAAGGCAGGGCCAGCGTCAGGCATGGGCAGTGCACAAAGACCACAGGGCCACACCTCCACCATCCGCACACTAGGCCCCCCAACATGAAGGGACATGCCATGTGCCCCTCCTGTGCTCCCCATGCACAATAACCAGTCAGGTGAACCCACAC
The DNA here is from genome assembly GCF_964204655.1 of Triturus cristatus. Taxonomy (NCBI): domain Eukaryota; kingdom Metazoa; phylum Chordata; class Amphibia; order Caudata; family Salamandridae; genus Triturus; species Triturus cristatus. The sequence continues at coordinate 540,700,865 of NC_140584.1, forward strand.
CCTGCACCACACACAAAACAACTATGAGCCAGCCACAGCAGGTGTGGCTGCAGAGGAACACACAGCACAGAAGCACAGGTCCAAGCACAAAATGAACACACACACAGATAATGAACAATCACTCTGCTGGACACACAGCCTGTCAAGTCACACAGACATACCCCACACTGACACACAGCCACATACACAGACCACATGCCAGCAGCAATGGAGTACAACATATAGGAAAGCTAAAGTGATGTGCACACAAATGGAATGCCAAGGAGCTAACCACCAAGCATGTGTACATGCAAGACAAGGAACATATAACAACACCCTCAGCCCATCAAATCACACATGGCTGGTACAGTGAGTGAAGTCAAACCACAGTCACCTCAGTGCAACAACTCAGGGAGACAGCAAGGCAACCCATGTTTAGGCACAGGGATGAAAGGAAGGGTTTGAAGTCAAACAGTGAACAGGCTCACATCTGTATCCAACTACATGACAGGAGTATGTCAGCAGCACATCACACAGGGCCCATTGCAACACTCCATGACTGTCAAACACAAGTAGGAATCTTCACACATACCCCCAATCACACCTGCAGCACACAACACCAGTGTCAAACACACAGAAGCGTGCCAATAATGTCCAGTCAATACACTGGATGCCTGAACCAATGATTGCACAAAAACAATAGCCAAACACATAACTCAAAAAGACCAAACATGACCTGTGCAGCAAAACTGTGGAAAGGCAATGGGAGCACAGACAGAACAGGAGTGCACAACCTCATCAGTCAGGAACAAGGCACAGACCACATACCACAACACAGACAAGAAGTGCACCATCACAAAACAATCATGGACACAAACTGGGAGAAATGGGCCTACAATGACACACAGACAGACATACCACACCACCCATCAAGTCAACATGGTGTAACAGTGTACCAAATGCCTGCACATGCACAAGAATGACAAGAGACAGCTCAAATAGGAGAGGAGAAAACACAAAGGACGCACCTAACAAGCACAGGAACTAGAATAGACCTAAGTTCATGTGACAGACACACAAGTAAGGCACACCACACTGGCAACACACATCTGAATGAAACACACCACACCAACAAAACACACACACTGACATGCAATTAGAACACCACACACAGAGGATCTGTCAGCTGCAAGAGACAACACAGCCCAAACACTGTACACAGCCACATCAAACACACAACAGATGCACATGCCAATAAATCACATTGCAAACACAGCAGGACATCAGGGGATGCACACCAGGCAAGGACAAGGCAACATACACTCACAGCACTGCATGCACAACAAGCAGTGTGTGTACACCAAACATACCAGTGCCACACAGATATGAGTGACACACCATGAACACCCACTACAACAATCAAAACAGCATCCAACTCAGGCTGTGTCACAACCAAGATGCGGGCCATTAGTGGTGTCATGCTCCGCTGCGCCAACCTGCCAGTCCGAGGGAGCAGCCCCAGCGTCATTTCTGCCATGTTCTTGCTCAGCCGGCAGATGTCATCCCACCTCTTGTGGCACTGTGTGCGCCATCAGTTTGAGACACCCATATCCCGCACCTTACATGCAATGGCCCTCCACACGGCCTTACACTGGTGGACTTTGAGCTGCAGGCATGGGAGACAAGAGGGGGAAAACATCAGTGACAGTGTTATCTACCAATATCTCTCAGTACAGGAGCATGATACTAACTCATCAAAAATTCACAGATATGTCTAACAGTGACAAGAATGGATCTCACATGCAACAACAGCATGGGAGAATCACACATAAATGCATGCAGGTATGAGGGTGGACACAATAACTGCCCATCTTATACACATGCATGATGCCAGCACAGAAAGCCATGTGTAGCCTGCCCACATCTACTGTCCATTTTGAGGTAGAGCAAGACATACCTTACATATCAACATATGTTTGAGGGTAGACTCACTGTGTACAACACTGCGCAGCCCTCTATGTCCCTGCCCTTTGAATGGATCACTGTGTCATGGATGTCACATTGAGGGACATGATCTCACAAACCCACACCCTTCTCCCAAGGCCTGTCGTGTGCAATCTACAGGAATGAGATCGCTCAATGATGGAGAGAAAGGAAAAAAAGAAAAAGATAACCCTCTGTCCATTCAGTGATGTGTCCTTGTCAGATTGGGCGGTGACTATGCATGCCAGGTGGTCTCACACTGATGGGAACAACAGGGACCCACACAGCCATTCACACAAGCAATCACTGTCCTGACTCCTGCATTACCAACTTGCTGCGTCACTGTATGGCTGACAAGACAATACATGTCCCTCAAACCCTGATGTGCAGGCAGGTAAACATGTGAAATAGGCTACACACCCCTTTCCCCTGGAGAAAGCATGCTAGGCAGTGCATGACAAAACCCCACACTCTCAGGCACATACTGCAGCAGCTCAACTTCATTTGTGCCCCCCTGCACTCTCACTCCCACTGGTGAAGACTTACCATGACATTTGGGGCACCATATAGCCTTGGATACTGTGTGAGCACCTCATCCACCAGGACCTCCAGCTCCTCGCTGGTGAAGGGCCTGGCCTGGATATTCTCAGTCCTCACCATCACTGTGGCCAGGAGACAGCAGCAGCAGTTGATGGTGAGGGGTGGCAGGCAGCAGTCCCTGGAGACGGCAGCAGCAGCAGTTGGTGGTGAGGGGTCTCAGGCACCAGGCTCTGGAGACAGGAGCAGCAGCAGCAGTTGGTGGTGAGGGATCTCAGGCAGCAGGCTCTGGAGACAGGAGCAGCAGCAGGTGGTGGTGAGGGGTCTTCAGGCAGCAGGCTCTGTGAGCTGTGGAAATGTGAGGCTCTTTCCCCACACGTATATAGCCCCTTAGGGTCATTTCAGTGGTTCTAAGCTGCTGCAATTGGTGTTCCAGGTCAGCCTTTTTCAAATGCATCCAATGACCAGCTCTGCGGTGGCGGAGCACGCCTACCGCGATTTTCAAAGTAGCATTAGGCCACTGTGATTGTGGTCCCCATTGGCTGTAAGGGCATGGTCCGTGGTGGTGACACACTGCAGGGGCCAGGCAGGCGCTACTGTGATTTGGATGCCATACATTGATATGAGTGACTGTGATTTGGATGGCGGAGCATGCCAACTGCCATTTGGCAATACTCATATGCCTATCACTACCGCAATTGTGTATTGGGCATTGGTGGTGACACATCGCAGGGGCCAGGCGGTAGCTACCGCAATTTGGGTGCCATATATTGATATGAGTGACCGTGATTTGGGTGGTGGAACATGCCAACCGCCATTTGAGCATGTGTATGTGCCTATCACTACCGCAATTGTGCATTGGGCGTTGGTAGTGACACACCGCAGGGGCCAGGCGGTAGCTACCGCAATTTGGGTGCCATACATTAATATGAGTGACCGTGATTTGGGTGGCGGAGCATGCCAACTGCCATTTGGCAATACTCATATGCCTATCACTACCGCAATTGTGTATTGGGCATTGGTGGTGACACATCGCAGGGGCCAAGCGGTAGCTACCGCAATTTGGGTGCCATATATTGATATGAGTGACCGTGATTTGGGTGGTGGAACATGCCAACCGCCATTTGAGCATGTGTATGTGCCTATCACTACCGCAATTGTGCATTGGGCGTTGGTAGTGACACACCGCAGGGGCCAGGCGGTAGCTACCGCAATTTGGGTGCCATACATTAATATGAGTGACCGTGATTTGGGTGGCGGAGCATGCCAACCGCCATTTGGCAATACTCATATGCCTATCACTACCGCGATTGTGTATTGGGCATTGGTGGTGACACACCGCCGGGGCCAGGTGGTAGCTACCGCGATTTGGGTGCCATATATTGATATGAGTGACCGTGATTTGGGTGGCGGAGCATACCAACTGCCATTTGAGCATGTGTATATGCCTATCACTACTGTGATTGTGTATTGGGCATTGGTGGTGACACACTGCAGGGGCCAGGTGGTAGCTACCGTGATTTGGGTGCCATATATTGATATGAGTGACCGTGATTTGGGTGGCGGAGCACTTTGACAGCACCTATGGACACAGCATGCTGTGTCAATGGCCAATGGGTAGTTATCAACAGTGCACAGTGGCCACATGATTGATGGCACATCATTGTGCACACTAAGGCAATGTAACATTTACACGTAGATGGAACGATGTGAAGGAAAAAGGGAACTTTAGACTTCACCGCTAGGTGAGCAAGGAAGCAATTCCTTTTAGTTTAGGTACCCTCACACACCCTAGTGGTGTCATGCTTCATCATCGGGTCACCCTGACGCCTAAAAGTCGGGGTGGGCTCAACCACAATGTTGGGAGCTCTTTGAAGAAATTATAGACCAGGGAGGCTAGAAGATACTTTCTCATTGAATGTTACCTCAAACGTGATAAACCAATATGTAATTGCTCTATTTACTGCACTTCGCCAAGGTGACATTACGTAAATTTATTGTTTATGTTACGATCAATACTAATTAAATCTTTTTAACAAAAGATGGAATCAGGAAGGTTTGACAAGCGGGAGTCATGTAACTAATGCATAGTTTTTATTGAAATCGCGATCCCAACATTGAAAACTACACTTCCCATAATTCTATGGGAGTTGTGACTACGATTTTCCATTAGCCTGATAGGACCACGTGTATACGTTTGCACTCACGTGTCCCAGATAAACCTATCCTTAAGTAATCATATTAACACGGAAGTCTATGAGCTCCGTAGAAGGATACGACACTCATCTCCGCTATAACTATACTCTTAATTCTGCGGTTGTACTTATGGTTAAATACATTAGGTACATTGCATTCATAGTTTCGCGTGGAAAATGACTTTATTTTTCCATTTTTCCTTTCTCGGGTCCACTTGCCCACGTCATGTGTCACATGGCCTTGGTGACCAATCCTGTTCATTACTCCACATGCCCACGTCAATTGTCACATGACTTTGGTGACCAATCCCGTTCATCAATTCACAAATGCGGAAGTATAAACTTACCGATCTACGAAACATGGCGCAAAACGCCAGGAATCTGGACCTAGTAGGTGGACAGGCGGGGCAGGACTCTTGACGAAGTAAGTTCGCGGGGCTAGGATTAAGAGCTCAGGACACGGGCCCATTGGGAGTCTTATGGAAAAGGAATTTGCTATACTTATATTCTAACTCCTATGCCCTAATACGGTTTTCTCAACATTTCCTTCCCCACCCATTGATTCTCTGGGGTTCATGTTAGGGTGTGACTACAGAGCTACCCCATTAACCTTACCATCCCCTGAGAAACGAAAATCATCCGAAGTCCAGGTAAGAAAGTATGCATGAGTATGAGTGAACTTCACAGTTGCTCATAGGTGTTTTTTAAATCATCACGCATTTCTTTAAATCATCACGCATGTTTTATATTACTGTGGTTAGTCACAGATACGGTGAGAATGATGTGTGAGAGCGTACTCCAGGAGAGTTTCTTTACATTGATAGTATACACTAACTGGCATGTGGATTCAGTTAGAATGCGAGCAAATTCGCCACCGCACAATATATCTGTCACGCCGATTAATTGTGTACAGATACAATTTTTTGAGTGGCACAGATGTGGATATAGCTGCACACCACTATGCCTTATGACCACCTGGCACGTGTAGGTGTGACTTTTTATCCAAAGCACGATTTTGAGACACATCACTTTGGAACTACCATTATGAAAACCAATAAGTATAAGTTGGATGTTTTGTTTTCTGTGTTCTCTTTTACAGATGGAAATACGACGCACGACAGATTTATTAATCAGTCGCTCATACAAGGAGCAGCTACTCTGCCCTTGCTTCAAAAAAACAGGATAGGGACTTCCCTCTTCTGTAATCCAGGGTGGCCTCTTTTGCCCTGAAGAAAGTCCTGGACCTTCACGGCCATATTCGGACTGAAACATGTTGGCACTAGGGTCCTAGGACCATAATACTCCTATATAGACCCCTATTTTTAGTCATTTTAATTAACCCAGACAGACCCAATAATAAAGGGATACTGGGGATCTGCCTGAGGTTTTTTATCTTCTAGCCTCCCTGGTCTATAATTTCTTCAAAGAGCTCCCAACATTGTGGTTGAGCCCACCCCGACTTTTAGGCGTCGGGGTGACCCGATGATGAAGCATGACACCACTAGGGTGTGTGAGGGTACCTAAACTAAAAGGAATTGCTTCCTTGCTCACCTAGCGGTGAAGTCTAAAGTTCCCTTTTTCCTTCACATCGTTCCATCTACGTGTAACAATATCAACCATCGGATGGTCAGTTGGAGTAAAATAAATTGTGTTACTGTTTAAATTGGGAGGAGTTACTCTGACCCATAATCCTCTCTACCCTTTGGGCAAAAATAAATTTTCTCATTAGCCTTTTGTAAACATAATGTAACATTTACCCCACTACTGACTACACACGCTATGTTTCTGTATGTGATTTTGGACATTTGGATGTACTCCCTCACATGTCACTTGTGACATTGATGTGCATGTACACAGAACAGTGTTGTGATGGACTTTCCAATGTGTACACATGTCAATGTGTGAAACTGCTGGGGAAATCACAGTGATGTATGTCTTAATGAACAATGTGCGGTTTGACGGTCTACTTTTCTTGGCTCATGCACATACATGTCAATAAACGCACAGTCTTGGGTCATTGTGTTGTTGATGTGTGCCATGTTCAACTTACGCCTGAAGGTGTGTCAGGTACAGAAGCTAGGTACGAGACAGTAGTGTTGCAGTTTCACACATAGGCTGTATGAAATACTCTCAGGCCTGCTCATGCTAGATGTGGCCATATCCCTTTGTGCATTCTCATAGTCAGATGTTGTTTCGGAGGAACTTGCTGTGTGAAACGGGACAAGTGTATGAGTAGTGTAGCTGGAGGTGTCCCTACATGTAAGCTGATCTGTAACTCAAATGTGATGGCGTTGTGTCAGTCAAAACGTAAGATGTTGTACACATCTCATGGTGTATTGCATTGACATGTGTCCACTTTCATCTCAACTAGGAGGAGACCAAATCTGCATTGTCCCTTCACAGTGCTGGCAGACATGGAGACATGAGGTGGTCATCCGGTAATTCCGTCTGGATAGAGCCACCCTACAAAACCTATGTGCTGTGTTGGAGCCCCACCTGCAGCCTCGCAGAACATATCCAACTGCTTTCACCGCAACATCTAAGGTGATGGCATTCCTGCATTTTTTTGCCACTGGATCATTCCAGCACACGTTGTCCAGTGCAGGTTGGATGTCGCAACCTATGTTCAGCATGGTGCTGCATGATGTCCTGTCCGCTATGATGTTCTACAAGGACAGATCTATCCATTTCCACAGGTGGTGTGAATTGGTGGCTGTGAAGGGAGATTTTTATGACCTTGGACACATCCCCATGTTGTTGGTGCCATTGATTGCACCCATGTTGGGCTTGTTCCACCACAGGCACGTGAGCACATCTACAGGAATCATAAACATTTCCTCCCCATAAATGTGCAAGTAGTGTGCCAGGCGGATATGATCATCTTGCACGTGTGTGCCAAATTTCCAGGCTCAGCCCATGACTCATACATCCTGCATAGCAGCATTGTACCACAGCTGATGGCTAATCTGCTTCATGAGCGTGCATGGATTGTGGGTGAGTATGCATAGTCAAATAGCGTGCTGTGTGTGTGACATGCTGTCCTCTGCCACAGTAACATTACAAGGTTTCCCTGTGTTTCTCAAATCTAGGTAACTCTGCATATCCCAACCGTCCTTGGTTGCTGATCCCACTGCGGAATCCCAGGACACCAGCTGAAGTCCACTACAATGATGCCCATGGGAGGACATGTTGTGTGGTGGAGCGTACTTTTGGTCTCCTGAAGTCACGATTTCGCTGCCTGGACAAGACCGGAGGTGTACTGATGTACTCGCCCAGGAAGGTGTGTCAGATTGTAGTGGCATGCTGCATGCTCCACAACCTTGCCATTCGCAAGGAGATCCCCCTGTTCCTGGATGCTGATGAGCAGCCAAGGCCCCCGCCTCCAACCAACCCCTGTCCAGTGATGAGGATAGTGGAGAGGAGGAAGGTGTCGACCTGCATCAACAGCTCATCAACCGCTACTTCACTTGAAGGTGAGTGACGATGTGAAACAGACACATTGTCTGATGATGTTACTGCTGTTGTCAAGGTGTATGTGAGCTTTGTGACTGCAGCCAGTCGTTGACTCAGTGGTGACTGACAATGTTTCTGGGACAGGGTATTTTGGTACATCTACAGGATGTGTATGTTGGCACTGTTGCTCATTGCGATGTGTGCATGATGGATTAGCTTGATGGTAAGTGTGTGATGTCTGTGATGCCACACCCAGACTAGTGAATGTTGTTCTGTTGTGTTTTCCTAGGTCCCTTCAGCCTCTCCTTGCCTACATAAATTCAATGCTCCTGGTACATTGTAATCATGGTGAAGAATGCACATCCTGGAATAAACACAGAGCAGAAACAACGACATGTATGTAAGGAGTATTTATTTACAATGGTGACATGTGAGGGGGGAACATTTACATTGAAGTGATTAGTGAAGCAGTGAGTTGCCAGTTATGGTAAATGAGAGAATCACGTAGTCACCACATTGATGTGGTGACCCAGTCCAACAGGTAGATGCCATTCACAAGGCAGTGTGGGTAAGGACAGTCCAATAAAGTCAATGCAGTATTGAAGAGGGTTACCATCATGGCTGGATCCCTGACTGGCATTTGGCAGGTGCTTTGCCACAAGATACTCCCAGGGATTCCTTAGGACGGCCCCTTCGTCGTTTGGCGGGGACCCTCTGCTGCGGGCCCGTGGGGTCTGAGGACTCACCCCTCTCTGTGGCCAGAGGGAGGTGGAGGTGTTTGTTGTGGCACAGGCCTGTCCCTCAGTACCACCACTAGCTGGCCCAAGTGGTCCACAATTTGGCCCATGCATGTGTCCATGGACCTCATCAGCAGGAGGAGCTTGCGTGAATCTTCCTCAGCCCGGCCCCTTCGTCCCTGGGCCTGTTCCTAGGCCCCAAGGACTCTGGTGATGTTGTCCAGGGCTTTGGTCCCAGTGTCAGGTTGTCTTTGACTTAACCTTTCCCTCCCACCTGCCCTGCTGCCACGGACCTGTTGCCTCACCACTGTAGGCACCCGCATCCTCTCCCTGCCTTCCTCAGTTGGTGGTGTGGTGTGGTCATCCTCTGGGACAGGGAGGGTGTTGCAGGCATCACTGGCGGTGGTGGAGGACGCACATGCCGTTACAGCTGGGGTCTGCGGATGAGGTGGTATTGCTGCAGATGTGGTGGGGGGGACGATGGGGTCCTGGGACTTGCTGTGCCCTGGCACACCAGATGGGCCAGCTTCGAGCTCCTCGTCCTCAGAATCTCGGGAGTCAACATCCGAGAGTCCATGTTCCGGGGTTAGTGGGGGGGACTGGCTCTGCAGGTTGCTGGTGGTGTCCTCTGCAGTCAGTTCTTGGTCACCTGAGGGACAGAGGGGAAATGGTCATTGAGGTGCACCCTTCAAGTCTTGGTGTTAGATGTATATTATTCACAGGTTATACACCACACAGTTTACTAGCTGTTTGTCTGCACACTATTGTGCATCCTGATATGATGTTGCAGTACATGCATTACTTGTCCATGGTGTGACGTGTCAAGACATACCAAGCGCAACGTGCATAATTTGTGGTTACAAGGACATGTTGTCATCTAACGACTAGAGCCACGACAAATTTATGTGAAGCATCTTTGTTGATTACTCTGCCTGGCAGAAGTTACATCTGAGCATGGACTGGCCATTGTTATCTCATGCATACATTTGTCATGTCATGTGCAAATCTCAATTTGTACTACAGACCATGCTTGCTTTGTTTTTATATTGTCCTTGCTGCTCTGCCCCCGTGGCACTTACACATGGCATTCAGTGCTGTGCATGATCGTGCACAAACTTTCTTCAACATGTGAATTAGTGAGTCACACTCTGGTTGCTGTGACAGTTACATTTGCTTAGCTGTCTGCACACTGTAAGTGGCAATTGGCAAACTGAGTGAATTTTTGTGGGATATGATGGCTGGTGTTGTCATATGGCACCATGGTTTTTGAGAGGAATGGCTGGGTGCATGCACTGGCTACTTACCTGTTCTGTTTTCACATTTGGGTGGGATTTGTAACACATCTCTGTGTGTGTGTGGAAGAGGGCTCCATCCTGCTCACGGGTGGGACAAGAGAGCATAAGATGGCTACCTACCTGTTAGTTTGTAGTGATCAATGCAATGGCTGCCACATGCATCTGGGTGGGAGGGAGTGCTCCATCTTGATAAGCTGGGGAACAAGGGGGCATGGTGGGAGTAGTAGTGCAGGCCTCCCACCCACAAACAGAACAACCTTAGTAAATGGCTACCTATCTGTTTGTTTGTAGTGATACAATGGCTGCCACATGCATCGGGGTTGGAGGGAGTGCTCCATCTTGATGAGCTGGGGAACAAAGGGGCATAATGGGAGTAGTAGTGCTGGCCTCCCACCCACAAACAGAACAACCTTAGTAAATGGCGGCCTACCTGTTTGTTTGTAGTGATACTTAGGCTGCCACATGCATCTGGGTGGGAGGGAGTGCTCCATCTTGATGAGCTGGGGAACAAGGGGGCATGGTGGGAGTAGTAGTGCAGGCCTCCCACCCACAAACAGAACAACCTTGGTAAATGGCTACCTACCTGTTAGTTTGTTTGTAGTGATACAATGGCTGCCACATGCATCTGGGTGGGAGGGAGTGCTCCATCCTGCTCAGGGGTAGGACAAGGGGGGCCTCTGTGGAGTTAAAGTGCTCGCTTCCCACCCACCCACACCCCTCCCTGTTAAGATGGCTACCTACCTGTAAGTTTGTTTGGTGAGGTACAATAGTGGCCACATGCTTCTGGGTGGGGGGAGTGCTACTTCCTGCTCGGGCTGGGACAGGGGGCCTGGTGGGAGTTGTTGTGCAGGCCTCCCACCTCCAAACATCCCTCCCTGTGAAGATGGCTACCTACCTGTTTAGGTGAGGGTGAACCATACAATGGCTGAAACATGCTTCTGTGTGGGGGGAGTGCTCCATCCTGCTCAGGGGTGGGACAGGGGGGCTGTTGGGAGTTGAAGTGCTGGCCTCCCACCCACCCACACCCCTCCCTGTTAAGATGTCTACCTACCTGTAAGTTTGGTTGGTGAGATACAATATCTGCCACATGCTTCTGGGTGGGGGAGTGCTACATCCTGCTCAGGATGGGACAGGGGGACTGGTGGGAGGAGTTGTGCAGGCCTCCCACCCCCAAACAGCCATCCCAGGGAAGATGGCTACCTGCCTGTAAGTTTGTTTGTAGTGATTCAATGGCTTCCAATTGCTTCGGGGGGGGAGTGCTCCATCCTGCTCAGGTGTGTGACAGGGGGCCGGGTGGGAGTTGTTGTGCAGGCCTCCCACCCCCAAACAGCCCTCCCAGGGAAGATGGCTACCTACCTGTTAGGTGAGGGTGAACCATACAATGGCTGCCAACTGCTTCTCGGTTGGTGTGGAGTGATCTATCCTGCTCAGGGGCGGGACAGGGGTCATGGTGGGAGTTGTAGTGCTGGTTGCCTGGACACATATAACCCTGTAAATGTTGGCCACCTTTGTGGTGATTCAGATGGAGTGAATGTTACATCTGTGGCGCATGTGTTGGGTATTGTGGTGCATATGGATATACTTGGGCCTCTGAGATGTGGCTTTGTAGTTGTGCTGGACAGTACATAGCTGTGTAATTGTCTACATTTGTTTGTACTTACCAGCCTGCACTCCCCCGGCTATTCCTGTGAGACTCTCTGGATGCAGTATGGCAAGCACCTTCTCCTCCCATGCAGTGAATGTTTTGGGTGCAATGGGAGGGCCACCACCAGTCCTCTGAGCCAGCTCACGGTTCTTGCTCCTCTTCTCTTTCACAACCCTCTTCAAGTAATGCCACCGCTTCATGATTTCCTTTTTTGTTCGCGGGGTGGTCCCTACTGCATTGACCTTATCGACTATCCTTGCCCACATTTGTGCTCTTGTGGCTAATGGTGTCTGTTGGACCAGGATACCAAACACTGTGGTTCTACTCTGATTATCTCATCTACCATGACTGTCAACTCAATCTGTGAATTTGGGCATTTTCTGTGTTGCCATGGTGTGTGATGTGCAAAGGGGCTATAGGTGCAGGGGTGTAAGTGGGGGGGATGGTGGTGATGTGTATGGTGTGTGATGTGCAGGGGGGTTAGAGGTGCAGGTGTGGAAGTGGTGGTGGTGCTGTGTGTGGTGTGAGTAGTGATGGTGTGTTGATTTGCCACTCCTTTGTGTTCTGGAGTTGGGCCTTTCAGTTGTGGAGTATTGCAAAGGATTCTGGCCAGGGAAGGGGATGGTTTTATATTCAGCTATGTGGGTGTGTCCAAATGGGGTATTGCTGTCAGGTGTGTAGTGTAGATTGTCCTGGGATTTGTATTTTTGTAGTTGCCATGTGGTTGTGTCATTGGGGTGTGTTAGGTGTTTTGTGGGGCATGGCTAGTTTGCTGTGTGCACTTTGTGGCCTTGTTGTGCAACGTTCCGCCGTCACATCGGGACTATCCTATTTTTCAGTGCGGTGTCTCTGCTATCATAGCGTGGTTTGGTGATTTTGGCCTTCTCCACCAGCTACGGGCGGTTTGTCGTTTCCTCGTTCCGCCGCGGTCAGATTTTTTTGGCGGTTGATCATAATTGTACCTCCGGTTTTTACGCAGTACCGCGGGGCGGTTGATTTCCGCTACCATGGCGGTCGGGGTGGCTTTCCGACAACCATCCTAATGGGCCCCTAATTGTTCACTCAGGTCAGCACCTGTCTTAAAAGTTTCGGGGTGGTCCCAAAACACGTTTTCTCCACATTAATTTCCATAGGAAACTTTAGACACTGCTACAGCCTGAACTGCTGAACGGAATTATACCAAATTTGGCAGAGAAATAGCTCTTGGTCCAAAAAGCATGCTTTTTTGTAAATGGTGTGAATCCGTTCAGTAGTTTTTTGAGATATTTAAAAATTTACAGATATCGACATTTGAGAATTGTGAGATCTGATTGGCTGAGCCCTCCCGAGCACGAGCTTGCCTCTGATTGGCTGCCAACACTTCAAACTAGGAAGTGTTGGCAGCCATCTTGTGACAAGGGGAGCTGCATGTCAGCAGCTCCCCTTGCCCAAAAGCAATGCCGGCTCCCGAGGAGGCGGGGAGCTGGCTGGAACGGTAAACAGACATAATATTGAGGTTTTTTTCGACAAACAGTAATATTTAGTTTTTTATATCGAGGTACAAAAATATCGAAAGGAGGAATATCGTGGACCAAAATATCGACAGTAAGGTAAGAAATATCGAGTTGTTTAATATCGAAGACAGTAATATAGTTTGTAAAAATATTGTTGCTAATAATGTCGATGTTTATATTAGTGTTATTTATTTTTGTGTGTATTTTAAATGTATCTATTCTATATTTTTGTTTAAATATTTTTTTATTTTTTTTTGTTCCTTTTTTTTTTTTTTTTTTGTCCTCATATGCCACCAAGGTTCTATATGCGCAATCAATAGGCTTACAAGCAATATGCTGTCACAGTTCATACCAACTGGGAGGGACAGACATGGAACCGGGGCCTCGTCCCACAGCAATAGGGCTTGACATACCAGCGATCACCATACCATAACCTCAGGAGTTCAGCCAGGGTGCTACCTAAGTACTGAAAAAGGAATCAGAGTACCGCTTATACCAAGCAGTGGGATAGATGGCTTAATCATTGGACCTGGGGAAAACAAAAAAAAAAAAACAACCCAGAGTCTCACTGATCCCATTTAAGAAGGTGCCAAAAGGATCTTTTGTCTGGATTCCCAGCTCTAGCCAAATCAAACTTAGAAACATGCAGGGCAGAGGCGTACCATTCATTGATAGAAGGAGGTGAAGGGTCCTTCCACTTTCTGCATATCTCCCTTCTAGCCAGTAGTATGGCGTAAAATACTAGCTTCTTCACCAAGCTGGAGACCCCCTCTAAGATTCCGAAAATCACCAACTGGGGATCTAAAGTTATTTTGGAGTCTATAGAAGACGACAGGATCTTACAAATGGCTTCCCAAAACTGAGACAGAAGGGGGCATTCATAAAACATGTGAATGTCAGAGGCTGCTAGGAGTCCACATCTAGCACACACCACCATATTCCCCTGAATAAATTTAGAAAGTCGAAGGGGGGAATAATATGCTCTGTGGATAGTAAAGATGTGGTTCCTACGCAACCACGCTGGTTTCACCACATCCCACAGCAATCTACAAGATGTTCTCCATAACTCTTGCAAATCAGTGTTACTTATATCAGCCCCCCAGAGTTCATCTGGAAGCATAAATACTCCGTCCATCTCATCCAAAATCAGATTATACCAGGACGAGATCTCCTTCTTAGCAGGGGGTCTATCAATTAACAAAGTAATAAGGGTACTATAACCACCTACTGGGAATTTATTTTTTCGAGAGGGCTGTGCAGAATAGGAGCGAGACCAGCTGGACATCTGCAGATATTTTAGCCTAGCTAGGCCAGGGCCAATCTTTCTACTCAAACACTCCCAGGAGAGCAGTTCCCCCTCAACAAATAGATCTCCCCAGACCTCCACCCCTGCCTCTCTAATAGGTACTGCAAGTGAGTCTCCCAACCAGGGTGGATTATCGGGCAGATCCCATAAGGGAGTTCTACAGCTATAGTACCCTATTTTAATGGATTTTGAAACCTGGGCCCAAGTCCTTGCCATTCCCAAAAGAATTTTCAATTTAATTTTTTTAAAGAACTTGGGATCTCCGAATTTCAGTAGGAACCCAGACTGGCTAACCCCCTCTCCCCTAAGCAGAGTGGTATATAGAGTTCCCACCCCATACTCTAATGTTTTTTTTAACAACACCCTGGCATGAGATAACTGGAACGCCCAGGCATAGACCTGGATGTCCGGGGCAGCCAGCCCCCCCTTTTCCCTGTGCCTCCTTAACATTTTCCACGAAATTCTTGGAAGATGTTTATTCCAGATAAAGGTGTTAATCTCGGCCTGAAAAGTTTTAATAGGGTTTGGATCAAAATACAGAGGGATAGTGTTGAAAAGAAAGGAAATCTTTGGCAAGACAGCCATCTTGACCAAGTTAGCCCTTCCTAATAAAGACAATGGAAGATGGGACCAAGACTGAAGCAACTTACGGCAGTCCTTGGCTACCTTGGAAAAATTGATATTTACGATCTGATCTATATTTTCCACAATATCGAGGCACAGGTATCTCAATTTATTTCCTGGCCGAATACCCGAGATACAAAAGCTCTGATCCATACCCCAGGTCAACATCTCGGTTTTTGAAGCGTTGATCTCGTACCCGGACACTACCCCAAATTCCGAGGCTAGCTTGACTATTTCCGGGAGAGCCGTACGGGCATCAGAGGTGAAAATGAGGATATCATCAGCGTAAAGGGCCACTTTCCTTTCCCAACCCCTGTACGCGAACGCCTTGATGTCAACATTATCCCTTAAATTTTGAGCGAATGGTTCAACGTATAGATCGAAAAGAAGTGGGGAGAGGGGGCAGCCCTGTCGCGTACCCCTCGAGATGTTAAAGGGGTCAGATAAGATGCCATTGATCAGTACACAGGCACTTGGGTTCTGATATAATAGACTGATTGCCCGGCGAAACCCTGCTCCGACATTGAACTTTGCCAAGGCCTCCAACAGATACAACCAATTAACTCTGTCGAAGGCCTTGGTGGCATCCAAAGTAAGAACCGCCAGGGGGAGAGACTCCAGAACTGCCAAGTCGATAGCCCCTATTAAATCAAAAGTTAATTCATATAGCTGTCGCCCCCTGACAAACCCTTTCTGATCCGGGTGTAAGATATTGGGGGCAACAAGAGCTAATCTATTGGCCAGAATTGAGGCAAATATTTTATAATCGACATTTAGTATGGAGATTGGCCTATAGGAACCACATGCAGTAGACGGTTTCCCTGGTTTTAAGATTACAGTAATAGACGCACTGTCCCATGATGTCGGGGGCCGACCACCATCCAGTAAAATATCGTTAAACAGTAGTACCAAGAAGGAGACAAGTTCCCGCTCCAGGGCTTTATATATTTCATCCGGTAGGCCATCTGTACCGGACGCCTTCCCCTTTTTGGCATTATGTATAGCCTTGATAACTTCCTCCTCCGAGATTTCACTATCCAACCTCTCACTTTGCTCATCAGAAAGTGCTGGAAGTGTGATCTTACTGAGCCAATCTTTAATACTAACTGGACTGATGTTCTTATCCTCACAGTAGATATTTTGAAAAAATTCTCTGAAGGCGGATCTAATATCGTCATCCCGGGAGAGTGGGGAGCCATTGACATTAATCGCCTCAATATTATTACGAACTTGGTCTGTTTTGGTTTTCCATGCCAATAGCTTCCCTGCTCCTTCTCCATACTGGAAATGTGCGAGCTTACTGGCCTCCCATCTTTCTTCTATCCGCTGATTTAAGATAGAAGCAAGGTGGCCCTTTAAAGAAATTAATCTTCCAGACCAAAGAGAGCGATCCTCTGATGTAATGGAATCAGCGTCTAGGTCTAACTGAGTCTTAGCGATGTTTGCTTCCACTGATGTCACTGCCTCCTTGTATTGCCTCCTCCTGTAAGCCATTTTGTTTGTAATAAGGCCTCTCACAAAAGCTTTAAGAGAGTCCCACACCACTCCGATGCTTGCCGATCCTACATTTGTTGTTAAAAAGTGGCTCACCTCAGACTTAAAGAAAAGATCATCGTCTGGGTGAGAAAGTAAGGAGCGATCAAAGGACCAACTTCTAGCCGACAAACTTAGCATCGATATAAGCTCCATGGCTACTGCAGAGTGGTCAGATAGATGTAATGGGAGGTATTTAACATCTTTAACAGAATCTACTAATGTATGGCTGATTAATACAAAGTCTTTTCTGGATTGGTGGCGATATTTTTGATTTCTATAAGAGATACCCAGCTGTTCACCTGCCCTCAACCTCCAAATATCCACATAACCATATTGCTTCATTTCATTAAGCAAAAAGCAATCTAGATTTTGATGGAATTCGAGATCGACTATTATGCGATTTATCAAGAGTGGGGTCTAGGACAATATTAAAATCACCTGCAAAAATTACAGGCTCTGGGAAAGACAAAAGGTGAGAAAAAATTACCTCCAAAGATTAGGACCATAATAGCCCACAATAGTAAACTGACTGCCCAAAATAGACAGGGAAGCAATAACCCATCTACCCGCTGGGTCAACCTTAAAATCTAACACTCTAGCCCTAAGTTGTTTTTTAAAGATAAGTGAAACCCCTCTACAAGTCAAAGACTGAGAAGTAGAAATTGAAAAGTCGATCCACTTATTCTCCTTAACTAACGTGTCCATTTCATCTTGAACCAGATGCGTCTCTTGCAGGATAATAACCTGTGCCTCTGAATCCCGAAGATATTGTAGTATTTTTCTGGCCCTAGGTTTAGTACGCAGGCCATTTACGTTCCAAGATATTATCTTTAGATTAGCCATCTGACTTTAACGCCTCTCAACCCCACCCAGAGACTTGGGACATCACCCGTAAGACCTAACCTAATGTCTGATAGTTGCATATCTGAAATTATCCTACACCCAGCAGAATACAATAGCGCACAAGGTTGGCACATGAGGAATTTTATGAAACATTTTACCCCGTGACCCCTATATCCCCCCAAACCCCCCTCCCTCCCATGGAGAACCCTTGGTGTATCTAACCGGAACAAATCCAGTAGATAGCACCCCATCTCAAGCTCCCGTGACCCTCCCCGATGCTGAACCAAGTTCCCCTCCAAAAGTGACCTAGTTGCACACATATTCTAACAAAATTTGTAAATGCAGGTATATGAGAATGGGAGTTTATGGATACAACAAGGATAGAGCAAGGAAAAGGAAAGGAAAGGAGAAAACAGACTAGAAATCCTACCCTTCACCGAAAGTATATATATATATTTTTTTTTCCCTTTCACCATTTTTTTATTTTTTCATTTTTTTTTTTGCCTGTCTCCCCTATCCTTCTCCTCCACTATGATAATTATGTTGTAGCCAAAACTACCTCCTCTAATACCAAAGACTAAATTCAATACCTACAAATCTACTGATATATTTTAACACTCAGGAGCCCATTTTTTTTTTTTTTTTTTTGGTCTGAAAATTTACAAAGGGTACATATCAGCCAGCTGCCTTATTGCCCAACTCCAAAAGGAGCTCGTCAGCGGCTTGCACTGACCTGATCTTATTGTTGAACATCACCTTCAGGGCAGCAGGGAACACCAGCTGGGCCGTTGCCCCCAATTTTCTAAATGCCTCAAGCCGCCTACCAAACTTCCACTGCTTCTCTAACGTAACCCTAGAAAGGTCAGCTCTAATGAGGAAAGTAAATCCCTTTCCAAGGAGGGATTTTTGTTTCAGGGCTAAGTTGAGGATCTGCTCTTTGAGTGCATAGGTATGGAAGTTAACCAAGATTTTGCGAGGTTTAGATCTTTGTTGATTTCTCCTGAACGGATCTCTATGGACCCTCTGAATATCGATGGTCAATTCCTCTAGAGATTTATCGAGACATAACGACTCCTTTAGCAATTGTACCACAAACTTTTTAACGTCAGAACCTTCGGAACCTTCTGGTACATTAAGTATACGTATATTGGATCTTCTGGCATTATTTTCCAGCAATTCCATCCTATCAAGTAGGGCCTGATCCTCCTTTTGCAGTTTAACAATGTCCTCCTTGGCTTTGTCCAGATGGATAGACATCACAGCAACCGTCTCTTCTAGCTCCCCCGTCCTAGAGGTTAACCCATCAATCTTTTTATCTAAAGACTCGCAATAGCTCCGAATGTTCGCCTGATTAGCAGAAGACTCTTCAAACCCTTTTTTAATGTCCCGGGATAGGGTTGAAAACATTGCCAGTATAGAAGCCGCAGAGATTACGCTCCCCGTATCTGGATCCACTTGGGTTACCAGATCAAGAGTAACAGAATCCCCTGCCCCCCCTACTTCTCTTGCATTAACATGACTTCCCTCCCCCGGAAGCTCAGGCTCCAGAGTCCTGACCGAATCACTGGTCACTAAATCTGGCTGAACCGAATCCACCTCAGACAAAACACACTCAGAAGTTAGCATAGGACCAGAGTCTCCACCGGAGGGGCCACAAGAGGCAGGAACAGAATCCGCGGCTGGAACTTCCATGACACCTAGGGCACCCGAGACGGGCAAACCATTAGCACCAGTGTCCATTACTGTCAAGGGGGAAGACATGCCCTGAGCCTCTGTCAAACGAAGCACCTGTGGTACAACTTTAAAGTATGAGCGCAGGGACGGGGTTATCTTAGAACTCAAATCAGATGCCACGCTTGAGTCCCTTTTATGTTTAGCTTTACCCCTGACCCCGTTTGATCTTGTACACTTCGATTTTACTTCCACAGACAGATAGGATAAGGCTTTCTTACCTTCAGGGGGTGAGGGTCCGCTGTGTACCAAATCGGCCAGATTTACCTGTGGGGTAGGAGCAGGCTTCTTCCACTGTGCCTTTATGGACACCTTGCCTCTTCTGCGTGAGTTTCTACTTTTGGATGACTGCTGATGTAACTGTGGACACTTCTTAGCTAACTCCTCCAAGATCCCCTCCACACCCTCCTCACCGCTTTCCATGTTCTTCGTGCCCTCAGGGCACTCAACACCTCCTTCACCCTCCACCGCACCTCGAGAATTATACTCGAGCTTCTGAGCCTGGGTCTTAGTGGAAATACTACATGCAGCGAGAGCCAGACAGCGCGCCTTCCTCCCCCGACGCAGCTCCAGGGCGGCCACGGACCACAATCTTAACCTTAGATCAGCCGGTATTACGATTTGATTAGGGCGAGTAGCACCCGCTGCACCGCCGCTACCTCCACCGCTGAGCTCGCTACCTCCGGTCATCGAGAGGGAAAGCAGCCCGCCTACGCCAAGCCGAGCCGTGCTGGAGACCAGGTACGATAGAAGATCGTTAAGGAAACAAACACTCCGTATTCTTACACGAGTCTTTTCTTATCAAAGCTTAGCTTAGCCAAGAAATCTGTCTCGCCGGGTTATGGGAAACATTTTAAACGCGTATTCACATAACTCAGACGTCTAGGCAGAGTGCATCGGGAGCTTGATCACAGAGCGCTGCAGCGGATCAGCCGACCGCCGCCATGTTCCCCGTCGCACTTTTTGTTTAAATATTATATTTATTTTTTAATATATGTATTACATTTTTTAAAGTTATTAATTATTTTTTAAGTACATTTTGCGTTTTAATTCCGTAGCGGGTTGTGGGTTTATGGGGGAATAGGGTGGGAAGTAATTTAATTATCAATAATTAATATATTGTGTTGATTAATATTTATGTATTTAATATTTTATATTGTTAATTGTGTTAATTAATTTATTATTAATTAGTTATTAATTGGTTGTTAATTATTAATAAATAATTGGTGGGGTGGGGAGTAATTTAATTATAATAAAGTCATTATTATTTATTGGTTTTGATAATTCATTTACTGTTAATTAATTATTAATTGGTAATTAATTTGTATTAATTGGTTAATTGGTAATTACATTAATTGTGTTATTTTTTTGAGGAGGGGAATAGGGTGGGAAGTAATTTAATTTTGATAATGTAATTATTAATTTTTATTTATTGGTATTGATAATTAATGTATTGTTAATTAGTTATTGATTGGTAATTATTTTTATTACTTGATTAATTGATAATTATATCAATGGTGTTATTTTTATTAGGAGCGGGTTGTGGGTTTATCGGGGAATAGGGTGGGAGGTAATTTAATTTTAATAAAGTAATTATTCATTTGTATTTATTGGTATTGATAATTAAATTATTGTTAAATTATTAATTTGTAGTTTATTTTTATTAATTGATTAATTGATTATATTAATTTGTTTTAGGAGCACCTTGTGGGTTGTGGGTTTATAAAGGAATAGAGTGGGAAGTAATTTATTTATAATGAAGTAAATATTAATTTTTGTTTGTCATTATTTATAAAGAATTTATTATTAATTAATATTATTTTTTAAATTAAAATAAGTATTTGATTGATTGATAAGTATGTTAATTTGAACCCTCTGCTATCCAACACTTTCCCTACTGTTGCACTCTCTGGAGTGGTAATAGTACATTTAACCCCTTCGCTATCCAACACTTTCCCTACTGTTGCACTCTCTGGAGTGGGAATAGTAATATTTACCCCTACGCTATCCAACACTTTCCCTACTGTTGCACTCTCCGGAGTGGGAATAGTAAATTTTTACCCCTACGCTATCCAACACTTTCCCTACTGTTGCACTCTCTGGGGTGGGAATAGTAATTTTTACCCCTACGCTATCCAACACTTTACCTATTGTTGCACTCACTGGAGTGGGAATAGTAATTTTTACCCATACGCTATCCAACACTTTCCCTACTGTTGCACTCTCTGGAGTGGGAATTGTAATTTTTACCCCTTCACTTTCCAACACTTTCCCTACTGTTGCACTCTCTGGAGTGGGAATAGTAATTTCTACCCCTTCGCTATCCAACACTTTCCCTACTGTTGCACTTTCTGGAGTGGGAATAGTAATTTTTACCCCTACGCTATCCAACACTTTCCCTACTGTTGCACTCCTTGGAGTGGGAATAGTAATTTTTACCCCTACGCTATCCAACACTTTCCCTACTGTTGCACTCACTAGAGTGGGAGTAGTCATTTTTACCTCTACGCTATCCAACACTTTCACTACTGTTGCACTCTCTGGAGTAGGAATAGTAATTTTATCCCCTCAGCTATCCTATATGTTCTCTACTGTTTTAGTTAATGTAGTGTATTACGTATTTTAAAAAGATTAAAAATATTTTATTTTTTTAATTTGTTATTTATATTTTTTATATTTTTATTTACATTATTAGTGTATCTGTATATATACGTATCTATAATTTGTAATATGTTTAAAAATGTATAAGTTATTAAAATAATTATTTATAGGTGTTATTAAGTAAGTATAGATGTTATATTTTATACATATTTATGTTTAATTTATTTTTACATTGTATGTATTCGTTATAATTTTAAACATTTTAAATTAATTTTAACTATGGTTATTTTAATTACATGTATTATTTACTTTATTTCACATTATTTTTTAAACATTAAAAAAACGATATTTTTAACAACGATATTTTTGGTAACAATATTTTTTTTCTTCATCATTTTTATACTTACCTTTCTGTAGATAATACTTCGATATTCTGGACATTGATATTTCGGGTCCAATATTTTTGTCGTCGATATTCTTGTAGTCGATATTCTGTCAGTTATTCGGCTGGAACCGCGGGGCATTGGGGCTCCCCCCGCAGTCCCCAACAAAGAGGCCACAATCTATTAAGGGAAGGAGGGGCCTCTCGCCGGAGGCCCTGCCCCCTCCCTGCACTACTCTGCAAATGCGCCTCCTGGCGCTTTCTAAGTTAGGGGATTAAGACCCCTTGACTCCTGAGGGTTCCTTTTGGCCAACTAGCCCACCAAGTACCTCCAGTAAGCCCCACACAGTGGGATTGCTGAGAGGTGGTCCGACGCCCCTGTTTACACCACTCTGCAAATGCGCCTCTTGGCGCACTGCTGGTGGGGTGAAGAGGTCCTCTTGTGTCCTGAGGACCTTAGGACTAAAGTGGACTTCATCCTCAGAGCAGCAGTGCACCAGGAGGCGAGTTTGCACAGTGGTGTAAAAAGGGGGCGTGGCCTTGGACCACTCTCAGCAATCCAGCTGTGTTGGGCTTACTGGAGGTACCTGATGGGCTAGTTGCCCACCAGGGACCCTTAGGATTCAAGGGGACTTAATCCCCCAACTAAGAACGCAGTAGGAGGCGCATTTGCAGAGTGGTGGAGAAAGGGGACGTGGCCTGTGTCCACCTGTCAACAATCCCATTTTCTGGGGCATACTGGAGGTATCAGGTAGGCTAGTTGGCTCCTAAGTACCCCCAGCAACAAAGGGGACTTTAATACTGATCCAAGACTGCGCCAGGGAGTGCGTTTGTAGAGTGGTGGGGAAAGGGGGCATGACCTGTTATGAGAATTTAGCAATCCTGCTGTGTGGGACAAAAGGGAGGGGGGTTGCGTGGCCCCCTTTCCCTGGGCCACTTTTGGCCCGGGGACCCCATCCCCCGCGGCCTGGCCTCTTTGTTGGGGACTGCAGGGGGGAAGTCTCAATGCCCCCACGGTCCCAGCCGGCTCCCCGCCTCCTCGGGAGCAGGCATTGCTCTTGGGCAAGGGGAGCTGCTGACATGCAGCTCCCCTTGTCCAAAAGCAATTCTGCTTCGCTTCATGAAAACCAGAGCAGGTTTCTGGCTCTCGCTTCCATGAAGCGAAGCAGTTTGCTGTGGCAGTGTGGGAGCCGTGCTCCCGCCCTGTCATAACAAACGGCAATGTCCCGGGGGTGGGCACCCCGGGACATTGCAGGCGCAGGCCCTTTACATAAAGTTTGTCCCGGGGAGGTGGTGGTCCCCGGGGCAGTGTGGGGAGGGGCAGCAGCCCCCCCGCTTTCTTTATATTGAAGCCCCGGGGAGGTGGCATCCCCGGGGCTTGGAGGGGCCTGCGAGGCCCCCATCAACATAATTATGGATGCCCTGGGGAGGTGGCGGTCCCCGGGGCAGGGTGGGGGATCAGGAGCCTCCTACGCATTTTGTATTAAAGCCCAGGGGAGGTGGCGGTCCCCGGGGCTGCGGGCGTGCCGCGTGCCCCCCTGCGCATAAATAATAAAGCACCGGGGAGGTGGTGGTCCCCGGGGTACATACATCAGGATTGCCCCCGAGATCTGGCCCACCCGGGTGCTTTAAAAAACGGAGCATGGGAGGCCGTGCTTCGTTTTTTCAATTTTCGGACGGATTCGCGCATCTGGTACGACTACGGACGAAAATTGAACAAAATGCTATTTTTGGCCCTGTGGGTCTCTTTGGGACCCTCTGACCAGGTGTAGGGGGTCAGAGTGTTCTTACCCTGCCCCCTTTTCTTCTTTTTTAATGTTTATCTCACCTTTTTCCTTCTCCCTTGGAACCTAGTCACAAGATGGCTGCCAACAATTCCTGGTTTGAACTGTTGGCAGCCAATCAGAGGCAAGCTCGTGCTCAGGAGGGCTCAGCCAATCAGATCTTACAATTCTTAAATATCGATCTCTGTAAATCTTTAAATATATCAAAAACTATTGAACCGATTAACACCATTTTTTTAAAAAAGCGTGCTTTCTGGACCAAGAGCTATTTCTCTGCCAAATTTGGTGTAATTCCGTTCAGCAGTTCAGGCTGTAGCCATGTCTACAGTTTCCCATGTAAAATTACATGGAGAAAACACGTGTTGGGACCCCCTTTTTTCTTGGCCCCCGCTTGACGAATCACTCCGCAACTTTTAAGACAGGTGCTGACCTGAGTAAACAATTAGTTTTGAAATTTTCGTGAAGATTCCTCAAACGGCGCCGAAGTTATTGGCAAATCAAAAAACGCATTTCCTATGGAAACAAGGTTCTCACCATAACTACCTACTGGCGACCGCCAGTAAGTAATATATATATATATATATTACCTACTGGCGGTCGCCAGTAGGTAGTTATAGTTAGGACCACGTTTCCATAGGAAATCCGCAACATTCTATTTTGAATAACTTTGGCGCCGGTCGACGAATCCTCGCGAATTTTTCAAAATAGGTGGGGCGCTACGCTCCGCTCCTACCCTGAAAGTCTCGGGGAGATTCGTCAAGCGGGGGCTGAGATAAAAGGGGGGTCCCAAAACGCGTTTTTCCCATGCATTTTTCCATAGGACCTTTAGACAGGGCTACAGCCCGAACGGCTGAACAGAATTACTAGAAATTTGGCAGAGAGGTAGTCCTCAGGTCAAGGAAGTGCCTTTTGTAGGTTTGGTGTAAATCTGTTCAGTAGATTCTGAGAAAATAGCCTTTAAATCAATATATATATCTGAGCCAGCTTACGGTGCGCTTACGGTACGCTTACGGTACGCGTACGGTGGCGTGCACGAGCGCGATTCTGATTGGCTCTTAGATCTAAGTAAACATTCGAATCGGCCGAAACCAGTAAGCGGCGGCCGCCATTTTCTCTCTCGCACTGAGAGTGATTTTTAAAATATAAAGCCCAAAAACATGTAAAGGGGCTGTTTAGACAGCTCCCACACACATAGCCATGTTGAGGGAGTCCCCAAAGATCCCCCAAGGCCAAAAACGGAATTTTTATTTTTTCGGTAATTTCGCCGATTACGCTTACCGTACGCGTACGGTAAAAAATTTAAAAAAATAAATAAATTATCCACACTCTCTCCACCCCGTGTACAATTGGTGCCCGAAGGGCACCAATTGTGCATGGCTTATTACGCCTGAGATAAACTAAAATATTTTTTTTTAAAAATAATAAAAAAAAAAATTATCCACACTCTCTCCACCCCGTGTGCAAATGGTGCCCGAAGGGCACCATTTGTGCATGGCTTATAAAATATACAAAAAATTAAAATATTACCTTTCAAAACGAAGTGCATCATATGTCCTCCATGTGCGCACGGTGCGCGAAGCGCATCGTGCGTACATGGCCCATCTAGCGTAACGTGGGCACGCGGTGCGCGTAGCGCACCGCGTGCCCACCGTGCGTGCACGGCACTAACTGCGTAAAGTGGGCACGCGGTGCGCTTCGCTCACTGTGCGCGCACGGTGCGCGAAGCGCTCCGTGCGCGCACGGAACGAACTGCGTTAAGTGGGCGCACACGCCACGAATGGCGTAAAGCAACTTAGCATTTAAAAAACCGTACAAATTCACTGAAAAAAACCATAGGTTTCACACACGTTATAGTTAGGAATTAGCATTTAAAAAACCTTGCAAATTCACTGAAAAAACCATAGGTTTCACACATGTTATAGTTAGCGGAAATTTTACTGATAAAAAACCAATGAAATTCCCCCGTTATAGTTAGTGCAGGCAACTATAACTCACGCGACCGCAATCTTCTGCTGATGACATATGTGTCTTTATGAAAAAAAAATATTTGTAATATATGTATAGCTAAAAATGTATGGAAGAAGACATGGGCAAATAAGTGTCTAAATACAGTATTAGCATCAGCAGAGGATTGCGGTCGCGTGAGTTATAATTGCCTGCACTAACTATAACGGGGGAATTTCATTGGTTTTTTATCAGTAAAATTTCCGCTAACTATAACATGTGTGAAACCTATGGTTTTTTCAGTGAATATATATATATCTGTATCTATATCTATCTATCTATCTATCTATCTATCTATCTATCTATCTATCTATCTATCTATCTATCTATCTATCTATCTATCTATCTATCTATCTATCTATCTATCCATCCATCCATCCATCCATCCATCCATCCATCCATCCATCCATCCATCCATCCATCCATCCATCCATCCATCCATCCATCCATCCATCTCCATCCATCCATCCATCCATCCATCCATCCATCTATCTATCTATCTATCTATCTATCTATCTATCTATCTATCTATCTATCTATCTATCTATCTATCTATCTATCTATCTATCTATCTATCTATCTATCTATCTATCTATCTATCTATCTATCTATCTATCTATCTATCTATCTATATAATTCACTGAAAAAACCATAGGTTTCAGGGGCGTTATAGTTAGCTGGACTTTTCACTCGTACAAAACCATTGAAATTCCCCCGTTATAGTTAGTTCAGCTAACTATAACTCGCGCGCCCGCAATGCACTGCTGATGACGTCACATATTACATCACTCATGACATGGTCAGTGACATCACTGATGACATCTCAAATGACATCACTGATGACATCACTGATGACATCATGCAGTGAATGTGTTTTTCTGAAAATTACATATGTTTTATATATGTATATCTCAAGGTCGATGGAATAATAAATGGGTATATAAGTGTCTAAATGGATGATTTGTTTTTTAAAAATTGATTGTATAACTGACTGATTAAGTGTATCTTAGTGAATACATGGCTTAGTGAGTAATGTTTAAATATGTAAATATCTGTATCAGTCTCTCACTTTGTGTATAAGTGGCAGCATGGGTTGGTGAGTAGCTACATGAGTGTCTATATAGGTTATTAGTTGTTTTTTTGAGTATCAGTATGAGTGTCTGAGTGTCTGTATGGTTCGGTGGGGGGTATTACGTAGTGCATAGGTGCATGAATGAGTGACTCACTGTTTGTATGTGTTGAAGACAGCATGTGTGCAGGACTGTATGGGTGGATGAGTGTGTGCATGGGTGTGTTAGTGAGTGAATGACTGTCTCAATAGTGTCTTTATGAGTAACTACATATGTTTTAAACTAGTATATGTGACTATTGGTGTATATAAGTGAGTATATGTGAGAGTGAGAGATTGAAAGAGTTCTTGTATGAATAAGTATGTGTTTCTATAAGTGACTGTTTAAAAGACTAAGTATGTGTAAATTTCTGTAGTAAGTGTGGTGGTGTGTGTATAACTGTATATGCAAGTAAATGGATGTTTGATTCTTTATTAGCATGAGTGACTATGTGTGTGAGTAACTCTATGGATGAGTGGCATTGTGTAACAGGATGTATAGGTGTATGAGTACATATGATGAGTGAGTACATGTATGAGTGACTGTATAGGACTGTTGGTGAATGAGTGGATGTGTATGTGGATCTTAGAATTACTGAATAGGTTGTTGTAACTGATATTGGTATGTCCATTGTTTTGAAAATTTTAGTTGCTATTTTTGAATGTGTGTATCAAAGGTTATATTAGGGGGAGAGGAGGTCTGCCACTCTATCACAAGGATGATGTCATCAGTAATGTCATTTGAGATGTCATCAGTGATGTCATGAGTGATGTCACTGATCATGTCATGAGTGATGTAATATGTGACGTCATCAGCAGAGCATTGCGGGCGCGCGAGTTATAGTTAGCTGAACTAATTATAACGGGGGAATTTCAATGGTTTTGTACGAGTGAAAAGTCCAGCTAACTATAACGGTTAAAGGTTTTTTAAATGCTAATTTCTAACTATGCCTACAGAGATAGGACATGTTAAGAAAGAAGAAAAAACGCACAGAAAGAAAAAAAAGAAATGCAGAAAGAAGCAACAGAAGTCCTCAAAGACGAAGAAAAGTGCAGGAAGAAGGATAACGTGCAGAAAGAACAAACAGAAGAGCAGAAAGAAGCCTTGTTGCAAAATCATCCTGTACCCTCAACTTTTTCAGACGGATACTGTTGGTAACTGAGTCTGACTAACCAGTCCTAGAGCCAGTGCTATGCACTCAGAATACAGTGAAAACACCTACATACACTAGGGAACACTATGCGTTGGGGTCTCCCTGTGATCAGCATGACTTCCTCTGTAAGCCCCTAGTATATAATAGGGCAGTGGATTAAAACTACCTCTTAAAACGCGCCACAGGGCGTATTTGCACACGTCACCTCAGGCCCCGTCTCCTCACTTCCCCACTGTGTAAACACGCCCTGTGGCCGTTTTAAGTTGGGAGATTAAGTCCCCTTGAATCCTGAGGGTCCCTAGGGTCCAACTAGACCACTAGGTACCTCCAGTAAGCGCCACAGAGCTGCGTTGCAGAGAGATGTAAAAAGGGGCACGGCCTAGACCACCTCTCTGCAACGCAGCGCAGTGGCGTTTACTGGATGCACCTGGTGGGCTAGTTGGCCCCCAGGGTCCCTCAGGATTGAAGGGGAATTATTTCCCCAACTTAAAACGCGCCACAGGGTTTGTTTGCACATGTTAACTCAGGCCCCGTCCCCTCCCTTCACCACTGTGTAAACACGCCCTGTGGCCGTTTTTAGTTGGGAGATTAAGTTCATTTGAATCCTGAGGGTCCCTAGGGTCCAACTAGCCCACTAGGTACCTCCAGTAAGCGCCACAGAGCTGCGTTGCAGAGAGGTGTAAAAAGTGGCACGGCCTGGACCACCTCTCTGCAACGCAGCTCAGTGGCGCTTACTGGAAGCACCTGGTGGGCTAGTTAGCCCCCAGGGGCCCTCAGGATTGAAGGGGAATTATTTCCCCAACTTAAAAAGCGCCATAGGGCGTGTTTGCACACGTCACCTCAGGCCCCGTCCCCTCCCTTCCCCACTGTGTAAACACGCCCTGTGGCCGTTTTTTAAGTTGGGAGATTAAGTCCCCTTGAATCCTGAGGATCCCTAGGGGCAAAATAGCCCACTAGGCACGTGCAGTAAGCGCCATTGCAGAGAGGTGTAAAAAGGGGCACGGCCTGCACCACCTCTCTGCAATGCAGAGCAGTGGCGCTTACTGGAAGCACCTGGTGGGCTAGTTGGACCCCAGTGTTCCTCAGGATTGAAAGGAAGTTATTTCCCTAACTTAAAACGCCCCAGAGGGCGTGTTTGCACACGTCACCTCAGGCCCCATCCCCTCCCTATACCACTGTGTAAATGTGCCCTGTGGCCGTTCTAAGTTGAGAGATTAAGTCCCCTTGAATCCTAAGGGTCCCTAGGGTCAAACTAGCCCACTAGGTACCTCCAGTAAGCGCCACAGAGCTGCGTTGCATAGAGGTGTAAAAAGGGGCGTGGCCTCAGAACACCTGTCTGCAACGCAGCTCCCTGGCGCATACTGGAGATACCTGTTGGGCTAGTTGGCCCTCAGGGACCCTCAGTATTGAAGGGGAATTAAATCCCCAACTTACAACTGGCCAGGGGGCGCGTTTGCAGAGTGCTGCAAGGAGGGGGCGTGGCCTCCGGCGCGATGCCAGTCTTTTATTTATTTTATTTTTTTAAGAAGGAGGGCTGTGTGGCCCCCCTTCTTTTTCTAATTTACTGGCCCTGGGGACCCCGTCCCCCAGGGCCTGCACCGTAAATTTTTTTGTTGAAAAAAATAAATTTGGCCCTCTCAAGGCCTTAATCGGCCCCGGGGACCCCAACCCCCGGGTCATGACCTTTTTTTAAAAAAATTCTTTAGGAGGGGGCTGCGTTGCCCCCCTCCTCAGGCCACTTATGGCCCTGGGGACCCCATCCCCCGGGTCCGGCCTTTGTTTTTTATTATTTTAAAAAAATATATATTTATAGAAACACCTAGGACATGCTGGACAAACCGTATGTACCTATCACCATGACGATTTGCGTGATATTCATTAAAAGGCGACTGCATAGAATGAATCCACATGGAATGTATTTACACCGCTAGTGAAGCTCTGACGTGTCTGACGCCCTACCGTGCCTAATCTCGGCACCCCCGCCGGTGGGAACTCTCCAAGTAGACACCCTTGTCGTTTATTTATACAAACATGGGTAGCTATTGACAGGCACATTTAATATACACGCACACCAAGCCATTCAAAGGGGAATCGACAAAAATTCGACCAAACTATGCAAGAAATCCCCCTCACGATTAATAAAACACACATCCACCGCCGGATGTGTAATACTTTTTATGTTACTCTCTGGAAAGGAGACGAACCTCACTTGAGAGTCACAGCGTGCTCCTGGCTGAGCCCAATGCTATGTTACACCCACCAGTGCCCGCCGAGTGCCTCACACCTCTGTGTTGTATTCCACCAGCTAGTGCGTATGCTATGACACTCTCTAGCCCATGTGCACTGTAACACCACCCCGTGAATATGTCATGCCACACTTGCCTTTGCACGGGTTATATTGCCCCATCTAACGTGCCTTCCTCGATGCCTATGTTATAACGCACAGCGCTATGCCATACATATTATAATCTGGGATCCATATCTTTGTCACACTGCATATGCAACGTTACACTCCCCAGCACATATTTTATATTACAACTTTAGAGACTAGTTAGGTTACACAACACTGCCCTGTGCATATTACACTCCAAGGCGCATATCGCATAGCACGCGCTAGTGCCTGTGCTATCTCGCGCTCTCCAATGAATCTGTCATTGCGCACAATGTATTGCATATTATATTTCACGCCCCGTTCATCTTATATCGCACTTTTTGGTGCATAGTTTATACCACATACTATATCTAGTTTTCATTTTCAATCGTGCCCTCAGGACTATGTTCTATATAACACTGCGTCCACCTACCCTTTTCACGGGCATTACATTTTGCGATGGGGGGTGGAGGGTCAGGGGGTGTTTCTGCCAAGTGAGCCCGGAGTCACAGTCACAAACGTCCTCTTCTTCCTGAATAAAAGTGAGATTATGCTGCATACTTGTTCATATTTTAAGTAGTTTGCACAGACACACATTTTAAAAACAATAAAGTTCCTAATACCCACCTTCTCTGAACAGTTAGCTTGCTGCCCCATC
The DNA here is from genome assembly GCF_964204655.1 of Triturus cristatus. Lineage (NCBI taxonomy): Eukaryota > Metazoa > Chordata > Amphibia > Caudata > Salamandridae > Triturus > Triturus cristatus. The sequence continues at coordinate 540,732,284 of NC_140584.1, forward strand.
CATCTCCTCCCTATCCTCTGTTGTCTGAATCCATGGACTAGCCTCCTCCCTCCTGCCATGCATGGTCTGATGTGCTGCTGCTGGAGCGGGCTATGCAAAATGTTTGTATACCCATCCCATTTTGCATGTCATTTTATTAATTAGATTAATTAATTAATCATAATCGTACTAATGGTTTGGAGTGATGTGGAAATAACTAATCAACCTTATTAATGACCGAAATACACGTGGGATTTGCATCTGCATGGCCTAATAATGACGTGAACTAAATTTCGTACGCATATTAATGATAGATAATTAGAACATTGCAAGATATATGTCGCTTTGGTGATGAAATTGTGATTCGTGCTTTATTTAGTAAGTATAAACCGCATTCAGTGTTGCTTTTGGCTAGATAAATACACACACATATGGGTATTAGCGAGGGAATAACATTTAATTAGTCATTTCTATGTATTAATTACGTTTTTGTGTTTCTTTGCTTAAGTTGACTATTCTGGCCTATCAATTGATGGCTGCTTTTGGTGCCTAACCCAACTGCCGACGCTGAACCAGGCTTGGGTGAAGTGCGCAAGCGCTAAAAGATGAGCAACAATGGCCCTGTCTTGACCCCAGGCAAGCTGGACTTATCAAGGCCACTGGGAAAGGTGCCAGCGCTACAGACAAAAGGCTTTATTAAAGAACCGGAACCAGCAAGTATGCTGACAACATGGACTAAACCTTATGGGAACGGAGAGGTTGACCCCTGATCAGCCAATCAGAACAGTTTAAAACTCAATATTGTTACATTTTGCTATTGAAATTATTATAAAACCCATAGAATAGAGAGGTTGGAGGGTCGCTCCTTCGATTTCCTGATGATATGCTGACGAAGAGGACGGTGACACTGCAGGACAGCTGTTAGCCTGAATCTTTGACGGACTGAATTAATGCCCAAAATCCTGATGAACTTAACCTGCTAAATTGATGGGCATAGATTTGCGAGATTGCCAGATTTGACATAGAGGACGACTTTCGCCAGAATAGGTAAATATGAATGGCAACTTGATCAAATGAATGATTTAATCTGCAATATTAATATAAATTTGGATTTGAACATCTACAGACATGAGTTGGGTTGTTTATTCATTGAAATGTGTTAATGAAAAGGTTAATTAGAGTATTAGAAATTCACTTAAATCTACAACTAACAGATCCATCCCGGTCATGAGGGGAATACCAAATGTAGAATCTAGGGCCTAATGAGTATAAGAAGGGTTTGTAGGAATGTTGCTCATTAGGGTAAAGTGGTATCTTCCTCCCTCATTATCCAGCACTTGGAAGGATAATCGCCTCTCGTACGGACTGATGGTGAGTGTGTGTTGGTGTTATGGGCCCCACCAGCGTATGTATAGATAGTGTGCATGTGTGAGATCTTTTGGTCCGCAACGGTAGGGAGGGATTTTGCACTCCGCGCTGGAGCACTGCCACTGCCCTCCATTTAGCATGATGTACCAGTCCACTCCTCCTGCCCTCCATTGCCCAATTCTATGGCCCATCATTGACCTCCTGATTAGCCTCTGTGCTTAGCTTGCTGCCCCTATTCTCCTCCCCCCTGCCCTCCGATGTCTTTGTGCATGCCCCTGCTCCATCCTTTTTGCCCACCATGTTCCATGGACCTACCACTCCTATCTACTCTGAGTGTTCTGTTGAGCTGCCACTCCCCTCCCACCTGCCTAGCATTGTCAGATGACTGTAACATGTCCCTGCCACCTCCACCCTGCCTGTCCACATGCCATGCCCCTATCCCCTTCCTCCTGTCCTCCATGGTCCATTTTACTGCCACACCCTTCTGCCCTCCCTGGTCTGTTGTGCTGCAACTGCTCCTCCTGCCTGCCCACGCGGTCTGTTGTGAGGCCCCTTCCCCTGAACTCTCTTGTCTGTGCCCAGGTCCTGACCCTCCCTTCTATCCTCCATGGTCCTTTGTGCATGCCCCTGCACCCTCCTTCTTGCCCATCATAGCCATTGTGCTGCCACTAACCCTCCCGCTTGCCATGCATGGTCTTCTGTGCTGCCATGGCCCCTCCCACCTTCCCTGTGTGGTCAGCTAGCTGCCCCTGACCCCCTCCCACCTTCCCTCCATGGTCTGTGTGTATGCCATCATAGTCTCGTTGTTGCTCTCCATGGTGTGTTTTGTTTCTAGTGCCCAACCTGCCTGACCTCCATGGTCATCTTGCTGCTCCTGCCTTGCCCCCTTGCCCCCAGCCCTCTGTTTCCATGTGCAGACCCCTATTCCCTCCCTCCTGGCTTGTCTGTTCCATTGTAATGCCCCTGATCCGTCCCTCCTGCCCTTTATGGTCTGTTATGCTGCAGCTTTCTCTCCTGTCTGCCCATTATGGTCAGCTAGCTACCATTGCCTCTTTCCCCTCTGTTCTCTGTTGTCCATGTGCATGGTCCTGTCCCCCCCCTATTGCTTTCTATGGATTGTTGTGCTGCACTCCTGTCCCGCATGCGCTGTGTGGTGTATTGTGCTGCTGCAAACCCTGATGCCTGCCCTGTAGGGTCAGTTTGGTGCACCTCTCCATGTCCCTCCTGTCCTCTGTTATCCGAGTCCATGTCCCTACCCCAATTCCTCCTGCCTACCATGATCCAATGTACCATACTTGTGAACATTTTGAACTTGGTAAGAGGGAGATTTTGAAAAAAAACTGGGATATTGAATTTCCCCTTTGAGTTACATTGAAAAAGGGGAGATTGTAGACAGGAGAGAGATCAAATAAAGCCCATTTGAGCTTAAAAACATTGGACTTTTCCTGGCTGAAACGGGTCTGTTGGCATGTATGGTTGTACTACCACTGCCTCTTCCTTCTGCCCACAATTATATTGCCACAGCCTCTCTTGCCAGTCCTGTATTGTTGGTTTGTTGCCCCTGCCCCCCTTTCCACTGCCCTCCATAGTCTGTTGTGCTGCCACTGCCCTTCCTGCCTGCCCAGTGTGGTCAAATTGTTGCATCTGCACTCTCCTACCTGCCTTCAATTTTCAGAGTCCGTGCCCCTGGCCTCTGCCTCTCAACAGTATCCCAATGAACAACTAGATTGATAACATTCTATATTTATTACAAAAGTGTGGAACACCTGACGTCATCTTGATGTAATCAAAACTGAGTATTTCTTTTAGAAATTACATATATGAGAGGGTCTTATTTGCATCAAAATTATGGTTAGTGCTCTAAAAAACTAAAATGAGGACATATTTTCTGAGTTTTCAAATAGCGACAAAGAACTTTTACATTATTTGTATTCTTTATGTTTTTTTATCCAGTTGACCACTTGATTAAATGTTGCACCTAGGGGAGAGGATGTGGTGTTACTTCCAGAGCTGCAGACTTTGCAACTGGGGAACCAGGTTGGAGTTTCTGCTTCAGCTCAACATTCTGCGATTCTGGTCAAATCACTTAATCTCCCCATGTCTACAACCAAAATGAATTTGGTCTTGTGTGATGTAACCAATGCTCATGTAAAGCACTCCAATACCTGACAAGTCTGCACTATATAAAACTGCAAATACTCAAAAAATAAGTGTTTTGCACACTTCTGTCATTGGGCTACATGTGGGCTACATCTGGGTGATATTTGTGCTGCATTTGGGCTCTTTTGTCTCTGGTGGCCATCTTGGGAGATTTATTTGTTATGAAGTTTCCTAACTTCCTCAATTACTGCAGTCTCCTCAGTAGGAAATGCTTTCAGTTTTTTACTTTGATTCCATCAAGAAGGTATTCAGATATGTCACACATTTGCCATAAATTCTGAATGTTAGCACTCTAGTTGCTCATTAGATCATTATAGTAAAGCTACTGCTCACCACGGAAGTCTGCTGCTGGTATTAAAAGTGCATGTTTCAGTCTGCATATCAGAAGTTTTTAATGAAATAGAAGAGGATTTGAGAAGTCACTCAAAATGTGCCCTAATTTTTCTTTCTTCAGCACTAATCATAATTTCTATGGCAAAATGAACCCCCTCATTGTGTTCCTTTTTAAATTAAATGTTTTAAGTGTTACCAGTTTTTTCCAATCAAGATGGCTTCAGGTGTGCCATACTTTTGTCATAAGTAAGACAGTAAGCGCTCTAGTTGTTCTTAAGAACACTCTGGGACATGCTGTCATTGGGCTATACTTGGGCTACATCTGGGTGATATTTGGGCTACATTTGGGCTCTTTTGTCTCCAGTGGCCATCTTGGGAGATTTATTTGTTAGGAAGTTTCCTAATTTCCTCATTTACTGCAGTCTCCTCAGTGGGAATACTTTCAGTTTTTTATTTTGGTTCAATCAAGAAGGCATTCAGATGTGTCACACATTTGCCATAAATTCTGAATGTTAGCACTCTAGTTGCTCATTAGATCACTGTAGTAAAACTACTGCTCACCATGGAAGTCTGCTGCTGGTATTCAAAGTGCATGTTTCAGTCTGCATGTCAGAATTTTTTTATGAAATAGAAGAGGATTTGAGAAGTCAAAATGTGCCCTAATTTTTCTTTCTGCAGAACTAATCATAATTTCTATGGCAAAATGAACCCCCTCATTTTGTTCCTTTGTAAATTAAATGTTTTAAGTGTTACCACTTTATTCCAATCAAGATGGCTTCAGGTGTGCCATACTTTTGTCATAAGTAAGACTGTTAGCGCTCTAGTTGTTCGTTAGAACACTCTGGGACATTCTGTCATTGGGCTATACTTGGGCTACATCTGGGTGATATTTGGGCTACATTTGGGCTCTTTTGTCTCTGGTGGCCATCTTGGGAGATTTATTTGTTATGAAGTTTCCTAATTTCCTGCAGTCTCCTCAGTAGGAAATACTTTCAGTTTTTTACTTTGGTTCCATCAAGAAGGCATTCAGATGTGTCACACATTTACTATAAATTCTGAATGTTAGCACTCTAGTTGCTCATTAGATCACTGTAGTAAAGCTACTGCTCACCATGGAAGTCTGCTGCTGGTATTCAAAGTGCATGTTTCAGTCTGCATGTCAGAATTTTTTTATGAAATAGAAGAGGATTTGAGAAGTCAAAATGTGCCCTAATTTTTCTTTCTGCAGAACTAATCATAATTTCTATGGCAAAATGAACCCCCTCATTTTGTTCCTTTGTAAATTAAATGTTTTAAGTGTTACTACTTTATTCCAATCAAGATGGCTTCAGGTGTGCCATACTTTTGTCATAAGTAAGACTGTTAGCGCTCTAGTTGTTCGTTAGAACACTCTGGGACATTCTGTCATTGGGCTATACTTGGGCTACATCTGGGTGATATTTGGGCTACATTTGGGCTCTTTTGTCTCTGGTGGCCATCTTGGGAGATTTATTTGTTATGAAGTTTCCTAATTTCCTGCAGTCTCCTCAGTAGGAAATACTTTCAGTTTTTTACTTTGGTTCCATCAAGAAGGCATTCAGATGTGTCACACATTTACTATAAATTCTGAATGTTAGCACTCTAGTTGCTCATTAGATCACTGTAGTAAAGCTACTGCTCACCAGGGAAGTCTGCTGCTGGTATTCAAAGTGCATGTTTCAGTCTGCATGTCAGAATTTTTTTATGAAATAGAAGAGGATTTGAGAAGTCAAAATGTGCCCTAATTTTTCTTTCTACAGCACTAATCATAATTTTTATGGCAAAATGAACCCCCTCATTTTGTTCCTTTGTAAATTAAATGTTTTAAGTGTTACCACTTTATTCCAATCAAGATGGCTTCAGGTGTGCCATGCTTTTGTCATAAGTTAGACTGTTAGCGCTCTAGTTGTTCGTTAGAACACTCTGGGACATTCTGTCATTAGGCTATACTTGGGCTACATCTGGGTGATATTTGGGCTACATTTGGGCTCTTTTGTCTCTGGTGGCCATTTTGGGAGACTTATTTCTTATGATGTTTCCTAATTTCCTCATTTACTAAAGTCTACTCAGTAGGAAATACTTTCAGTTTTTTACTTTGATTCCATCAAGAAGGCATTCAGATGTGTCACACATTTGCCATAAATTCAGAATGTTAGCACTCTAGTTGCTTATTAGATCACTGTAGTAAAGCTACTGCTCACCAGGGAAGTCTGCTGCTGGTATTGAAAGTGCATGTTTCAGTCTGCATGTCAGAATTTTTTAATGAAATAGAAGAGGATTTGAGAAGTCACTCAAAATGTGCCCTAATTTTCCTTTCTGCAGCACTAATCATACTTTCTATGGCAAAATGAACCCCCTCATTTTGTTCCTTTTTAAATTTAATGTTTTAAGAGTTACCACTTTATGCCAACCAAGATGGCTTCAGGTGTGCTATACGTTTGTCATAAGTAGGACTGTTAGCGCTCTAGTTGTTCTTTAGAACACTCTGGGAAGCTGCAGTAGAACACAAAGGAATCAACTGACAGTCTCTGCCCTTGTTGGATGTACATGTTTTACTGAGAATGTCGGACTTCATTCTCACATGACTGAGAAAGATAATGTGAATTTACAGAAAATATGCTCTCAGTTTAGCTTATAGATCACCTTCCAAACCACTGTGGGAAAAGCATGAGAAAATAGTTTTCTCTCAAACATGATTCATGATATCACAGCAGAAGGCTTTTTCACATGGTAAAATCACCTTAGAACACACCACAATTCCTAAAATGAGTATGGTACCATCAACAAATGATTTATAATGTAACTAAAGTCTTAAAACCTTCTATTAACTGCAATGCTTTTTAATGAGGTGCTATCATGTATATTGGTCCCAAGATGGCTGCCAACACTTCTTGGATGAAGTGCTGACAGCCAATCAGATCTCACGATGAGATGTGTGGTTAGGCTCCGCCCAGATATATATGTGATTTTACTTTTGATTTTCTCAGGAACTACTGAACGGATTTACACCATATATGCAAAAGGCACATGCCTGACCTGAGGACTACCTCTTTGCCAAATTTGAAGTAATTCTGTTCAGCCGTTCGGGCTGTACCTTCGACTAAACGTCCTATGGGAAAATGCATGGGGAAAACGTATTTTGGGACCCCCTTTTTTCTCGGCCCCCGCTTGACGAATCACCCCGACACTTTCAGGGTAGGAGCTGAGCGGAGCGCCCCATTAGTTTTGAAAATTTCACGAAGATAAGTCAACCGGCGCCAAAGTTATTCAAAATAGAATTTTCAGATTTCCTATGGGAACTCGGTCCTAACTATAACTATCTACTGGCGACCGCCAGTAGATAATATATATATATAAACTATCTATCTATCAATCATCTATCTATATATATAATATATATATATATAAAATATATATATATATATATAGACTTCAGGCCTGTGATCAGCCGCGGCCTGAGCAGTTTAGAGCGGTGAGGCGGTGGGGCCGGGTGGGGGGAGATTTCGACAGATGATAACGAGAGAAAATTATTTATTTAATTTTTCCTCATCATCGTTTGTCGAAATCCCTCCCACCCGACCCCACCGCGCCACCACTCTTACCTGCATGGGCCACAGCTGCCTGTGATCATCTTTCAAGATGATTTACCTCCTGTTGGACATTGTCTTTTCCAACGACTGGATGGTTAGGCTGGACAGATAAGATACGTATTTGACAGTCGTGGTCTTTCTACCATATCGTCTTTTCCGTTTTGTATGAAAGGACAAATATTCAATTTTGCAGTGTTGCCCTTCGGACTTCCCTCTGCACCATGGTGCTTCACCAAGCTCCTCAGGCCGGCAGCAGAATTCATCAGAACCTCAGACTCCTAATTTATCTGGATGACCTTTTTTATGCAAGTCACACCTGCATCTGAGAGGATTCCTGATCAACACAGTGAACGTACTCCTGAATCTGTTTTTTTATCGAGAGAAGTCAACCTTGGTTCCCAGTCAGTCAGTCTCCTTGGTGGAGTTCGTGATTGATTCCGCTTCGGCTACTATTCACCTTTGGTGAAAGAAAGTGATGGTCATCAAGAAGGAGCTCCGGGAAGCTCTTTCCTTGGACAGGATCTTGTTGCACAAGCTTTCCCAATTAGGGCGGCATCTTCTCATAATCCATCCAGGCAACCTTCCAAGGCCCCTCTGCATTATCATGCCCTGCAACATCTGATGGCTGCCCTTCTCAGGAGGAGTGTGAGACACTTGGAGCCGGTCTGCTCTTAGAGGAAGCCAGGATGGAGCTCCAGTGTTGACTGGACCACATGGAAGCTTGGAACAGGAGGGCCATTTTTTTTAGAACACCCTGGGCCTAGTCACCAAATTGTACGCCAGTCAAGTAGGGTGGGGTGGACAGTTTGAACACATTTTTACAGGAGTTTTTTGGTCAGCATAAAAGTTGAAGCTCCATGGTTCGACAGACAAGCTGAAGCTCCTCATCAATTGCTTGGAGCTGTTAGCAGTGTCAGGATCCTTTGTGGTCAGGTGCCTCACAAAGGACCGAGTAACCTACTGCTCACCATGGAAGTCTGCTGCTGGTATTCAAAGTGCATATTTCAGTCTGCATGTCAGAATTTTTTTATGAAATAGAAGAGGATTTGAGAAGTCAAAATGTGCCCTAATTTTTCTTTCTGCAGAACTAATCATAATTTCTATGGCAAAATGAACCCCCTCATTTTGTTCCTTTGTAAATTAAATGTTTTAAGTGTTACCACTTTATTGCAATCAAGATGGCTTCAGGAGTGCCATACTTTTGTCATAAGTAAGACTGTTAGCGCTCTAGTTGTTCGTTAGAACACTCTGGGACATTCTGTCATTGGGCTATACTTGGGCTACATCTGGGTGATATTTGGGATACATTTGGGCTCTTTTGTCTCTGGTGGCCATCTTGGGAGATTTATTTGTTATGAAGTTTCCTAATTTCCTGCAGTCTCCTCAGTAGGAAATACTTTCAGTTTTTTACTTTGGTTCCATCAAGAAGGCATTCAGATGTGTCACACATTTACTATAAATTCTGAATGTTAGCACTCTAGTTGCTCATTAGATCACTGTAGTAAAGCTACTGCTCACCAGGGAAGTCTGCTGCTGGTATTCAAAGTGCATGTTTCAGTCTGCATGTCAGAATTTTTTTATGAAATAGAAGTGGATTTGAGAAGTCAAAATGTGCCCTAATTTTTCTTTCTACAGCACTAATCATAATTTTTATGGCAAAATGAACCCCCTCATTTTGTTCCTTTGTAAATTAAATGTTTTAAGTGTTACCACTTTATTCCAATCAAGATGGCTTCAGGTGTGCCATGCTTTTGTCATAAGTTAGACTGTTAGCGCTCTAGTTGTTCGTTAGAACACTCTGGGACATTCTGTCATTAGGCTATACTTGGGCTACATCTGGGTGATATTTGGGCTACATTTGGGCTCTTTTGTCTCTGGTGGCCATTTTGGGAGACTTATTTCTTATGATGTTTCCTAATTTCCTCATTTACGAAAGTCTACTCAGTAGGAAATACTTTCAGTTTTTTACTTTGATTCCATCAAGAAGGCATTCAGATGTGTCACACATTTGCCATAAATTCAGAATGTTAGCACTCTAGTTGCTTATTAGATCACTGTAGTAAAGCTACTGCTCACCAGGGAAGTCTTCTGCTGGTATTGAAAGTGCATGTTTCAGTCTGCATGTCAGAATTTTTTAATGAAATAGAAGAGGATTTGAGAAGTCACTCAAAATGTGCCCTAATTTTTCTTTCTGCAGCACTAATCATACTTTCTATGGCAAAATGAACCCCCTCATTTTGTTACTTTTTAAATTTAATGTTTTAAGAGTTACCACTTTATGCCAACCAAGATGGCTTCAGGTGTGCTATACGTTTGTCATAAGTAGGACTGTTAGCGCTCTAGTTGTTCTTTAGAACACTCTGGGAAGCTGCAGTAGAACACAAAGGAATCAACTGACAGTCTCTGCCCTTGTTGGATGTACATGTTTTACTGAGAATGTCGGACTTCATTCTCACATGACTGAGAAAGATAATGTGAATTTACAGAAAATATGCTCTCAGTTTAGCTTATAGATCACCTTCCAAACCACTGTGGGAAAAGCATGAGAAAATAGTTTTCTCTCAAACATGATTCATGATATCACAGCAGAAGGCTTTTTCACATGGTAAAATCACCTTAGAACACACCACAATTCCTAAAATGAGTATGGTAGACAACATCTCAGTGGGCAGGTGAAGAAACCTACTGGGGGCCACCAAATCCAGGGCTTTAGCCGAGTTGGCCAAAGATTTTTGATGCTATTGACTAGAGGGCAGATTTTAGTGGTGGTAGAGGGGAAACAGCCATTACAACGCGGCTGTTTCCCCGCAATGCCATTACATCGCAAGCATAACAACGCATGCGATGTAACAACACGTAGCCATTACTACGCATGTTTTTACATCGCATGCGCTGTTACAACGCATGCGATGTAATGCCGATCCACCTCGGTGTGAGAAAAGAGAGGCTCTTCCATTTCCTCACAACGACGTGCACTGCCCCTTGACGTGAAGCAGGAAACAGAAACCGGGAACAGAGACGTTGACGCTGGAGAGGAACCACGAGGAATCAGAGGTAAGGGTGATTGTGCTTGGGGTGGGAGTAGTGTGGGTAGTGCTTTAGGGTAGTGTTGTAGTGTCGTAGTGTTTTAGGGTTTAGGGTAGTGTAGTGGTGTTTGGGTAGTGTAGGAGGTCGTGCTAGGGGTAGTGTTTTAGGGTTAGGGGTAGTGTAGGGGTGGGAGTAGTGTGGGTAGTGGTTTAGGGTAGTGTTGTAGTGTTGTAGGGTTTAGGGTAGTGTAGGGGTGGGAGTAGTGTGGGTAGTGGTTTAGGGTAGTGTTGTAGTGTTTGTGAAGTGTAGTGGTTTAGGGTTTAGTGTAGTGTTGTAGTGTTTGTGTAGTGTTTTAGGGTTTAGGGTAGTGTTGTAGTGTTTGTGTAGTGTTTTAGGGTTTAGGGTAGTGTTGTAGTGTTTGTTTGTGTAGCGTTTTATGGTTTAGGGTAGTGTTGTAGTGTTTGTGTAGTGTAGTGTTTTAGGGTTTAGGGTAGTGTTGTAGTGTTTGTGTAGTGTAGTGTTTTAGGGTTTAGGGTGGTGTTGAAGTGTTTGTGTGGTGTAGTGTTTTAGGGTTTAGGGTAGTGTTGTAGTGTTTGTGTAGTGTTTTAGGGTTTAGGGTAGTGTTGTAGTGTTTGTGTAGTGTAGTGTGTTAGGGTTTAGGGTAGTGTTGTAGTGTTTGTGTAGTGTAGTGTTTTAGGGTTTAGGGTAGTGTTGTAGTGTTTGTGTAGAGTAGTGATTTAGGGTTTAGGGTAGTGTTGTAGTGTTTGTATATTGTAGTGTTTTAGGGTAGTGTCGGAGGGGTCGTGCAGGGTAGTGTAGTGTTATTGTAGGGAGAGGACTGGGGGTCAGGGGAGGGTTGTAGTGTTTGTGTAGTGTAATATTTTAGGGTTTAGGGTAGTGTTGTAGTGTTTGTGTAGAGTAGTGATTTAGGGTTTAGGGTAGTGTTGTAGTGTTTGTGTAGTGTAGTGTTTTAGGGTAGTGTCGGGGGGGTCGTGCAGGGTAGTGTAGTGTTATTGTAGGGAGAGGACTGGGGGTCAGGGTAGGGTTGTGCAGTGGTAGGGTAGTGTCACTTACCTTGCAAACTTTAACCACAAGTATAGCGTTACCACGCATGCCTTTGCGTTGTAATGGCATGCGTGGTAAAAGCATAGTCGTGGTAAAATGTTGCGATGTAATGGCATGTTGTTGTCATTGACATTGTGTAGTAATACCCACGTTGTAATGGCACACGTGGTATTGGTATGCGATGTAATGACATACATCCGTGGTAGAGCATCTACCAGCAGCAACCAATCTGGTAGCATATTGGAAGTTCAGCTAAGACTGAAAGTTGGGCCCCAGGATATTTCAGAAACCAATGGGGCTTTGAGATCCATATGAGATAGTATTTTGCTTGGTCCTTTAACCCAGGGGTCTTGGTGGTGGATGTCTTTCTCCAGGATTGGGGAAAAAAGGCAAGTGTGCTCTCCCTAGTTTGCCATGATCATGAGGGCTATGGCTCAAGGAGAAGACAGAAAGCGGAGGCAGTGCTGGCAACTCTTCTGTGTAGAGCACTGCTATGGTTTCCAGTTCTTCTGGAACTTTTCTTTGGTACTCCAACTTTTATGCACCTGACGATCTAGAATTCTGAAGGACGTGCAAGGAGGGCCTCAACCGTTAGTCCAGCAGGGATTCTTAAGGCTTAGGGCATGGCGGATTTCCGGGGCTGCTGTTCATTGCTTGGACTTTCGAAACAGGCTGAAGAACTCATTCACAGAGCCTGGGTGGAGAGTATATGTAAACGGTATAGATCAGTTTGGAGGCATTGGATAAGTAGGTATATATCTGTGTGGAGTGGGATTCGGAGCCCGGGGGCATTATTTGTCACATAATAAATGTCTTCTTGGAGTTTTCTTAACAGGGTGAAGCATGCATGTCGATTAGCATCGTTCGCTCTGTGGTTTCTGCTGGACATGTTACCGTGGACAGTCATCCTGCAGGGTAACTTCCATTTGTTTGCAAGTTGATGAGGGGTATCCAAATATCTAGACCCCCTGGTCCTAGATTCTTCTGTCTCTGAAATGTTAATCTGGTCCTTAACCTTTTACTGTTTTGGATCAAAAATGAGCTCCTTTCAAGAAAAGAGCTTCCAGCAGAGATGTCATTGTTGCTGTGTCTGGTGTCTTGAAGATGCATTTCAGATGCTATGACTCTATGTTTGGCAGGATTTTCACCCTGGTTCGGGTGACTTTTAATATTGCTTGGCAAATAAAGTCTAATGCTTAAACTACGTCTTATTCAGCCATACCAAACTCTACCAAGCTTTGTGTGGTCCGTTGCTTTAAGGCTTAAGAGGAAATGACAATGGAATATTGGTCTGCAGGCGTTCAGCAACTCCTTATCTTGATCAGGAAGTCTTTTGCGACAATCTCATCTCAGACGATTGCATGTTGTTTGCATTGGGTCATATCTGAATGCAAGCATTGATACTAGGCTTGGGCGAAATTTCAGTAATGCCGGAGTAATTTTGGTAATTCCAAGTTACTCTTTGATGCAGAACTACTGATAATTTTGCAATTTCTTTTTGTGTAATTAAAAGTAATTTAGGGGGGAATCTTACTGCAAGAGCACATTTAGGTGCCGATTCCGATCCGGTAAAAAGGCCCTACGAATCGTCGTACGGAGCGTTTTCTCCGTACGACTCGTACCCGGTAAACTGTCCGTACACCCCCGTATGTACGCACCGTACCCCCACCCCAGTATGTATGCACCGTACCCCCACCCCCCATATGTACGCACCGTACCCCCACCCCCGTATTTACGCACCGTACCCCCACCCCCGTATGTATGCACCGTACCCCCACCCCCCGTATGTACGCACCATACCCCCACCCCCATATGTACGACTCGTACACCGGGAACAACTTTTCCCGGGCTACAAGTCGTACAAACTTTGCTTCGTAGCAGGTAGAGTCATTCCCCGTGTACGGGCCGTTTTCCGTACGATTCGTAAATCGGATAGCCGGTCCGGATCGTACTTGCACGCTCGGACTGTCATTTTACGAATCGTACGGACAAGTGTCCGGGTACGTCTCGTACAACTTTTCCCACTACGATTCGTACGGAGCGGGCCGATCCGTACGTACTTTTTCCCATACGAATCGTACTTCACGGGTCGGACGTGACTTGTACGATTCGGACGGAAAAAAATACGGATTCGAGTCGTACGGAAATTATTTTTACCGGATCGGAATCGGCACCTTAGTGAGTGCAAGCAGCTGCTCAGGCTTGCTCTTTGTGTTCTGCTGCATTTTACGCAAAATGCATCCTAGAGTCCATTTTGGGCATGAGGGTGCATTTTGCACTAAGAAATAGCGCTTAGTGCCGGTAGTAATGTGGGGGGAAATCCTAGCCCAGGAGCACATTTAGCGAGCGCGAACAGCTGTTCACGCTCACTATTTGTGTTCTGTAGCAGTTAGCGCTATTTCTTAAATGTATCCTTGTGCCCGTTTTGGATGTGAGGGGTTAATTTTGCGCTAAGAAGTAGTGCTAATCGCAGAATTACTCTTTTCACATAATTCAAGTATAATCTCGCAGAATTCTTAGGTAATGCCACATGATTACGCTATATGGAATTACACAAGTTACGCCTACCCCTAATCGATAAATCCAGATTTGAAGCTTATTTGGGCAAAGGGGCAAAGGTGTCCAAGACCTTTGCCTTGGGTGGTAGGTTAGAAGACTTTATGAATGAAATGGATTGATCAGTGGAATTACCTCCAAGAAGTTAAACCTGATGATGGATATTGCCTCTTTGGTGGTGAATAAGCTTCAACCTGCATATTCCTTGCCTATGGTCTTGACATACAATGTAACATTTCCTAACTAATGTGATGGAGAGTTTTAATTCTATTAAGGACACGGAGGCAAGGATTACTGCGCCCTGCAGTTTGCTTCACTGGATACCTATCCCATGGTGACTATAAGGTATAAGCAGCAACGTTATGCCAAATAATTAGCATTTACTTGCACATAATTCAGTCTACCCTGTCGGATAATTTGATCCTTCCCATTGCATACTTCCACTAGTCCTGGTTATAAGTACATTTTTCTTTCTTTTCAAAGAGATGATGTTGATCTTGTTGGCATCGACAAGAGATTGAGTCTCTGTTTACATCGGTTTGATTTCTGGGTCTTCTCCACAGGATTCGATGGAATACAAACAGGAGTAGTGAGTTTTTCTGTTGATTAAACTTTGGCGACTGAGAAGAAGAAAAGAGGCAGTCTCAGAGGAATTGTCTGCAGTTATTCCAGGCATCACTTTGGGACTGCCCTGCAAGTTCCTGGGAAATGTAGTTTTGTCCGGTTATGTTTTTTCCTGTTCATTAAGAGCTTGGTATTGGCTGCTAGAGTTGGTAATAAAAGAGTTTTATATATAATCCTCACCGCAATGTCCTTAATAGACCGTTTCAGGAGACCTATGTGGCATGGTAAAATGTTTGCAATTTGAGAAAGGGTAGTCTAGATGGAAACGCTTCTCATGTAATGTTTACAAATCCAAATAATACCACAGATATAAGATAGCACATTATATGAGCAATCATAAACCAATTGTCTTTGTGGTACAAATTAGAAAATTAAATCAAAACCAACATTCCAAGCAAATCTGTCAGTTTGTTACAGAGTATGTAAAGAAGTTCCTCTAGCGTTCATGAACTCCACACTGTCCTTATTAGGAATAGGACCATACATCATTGAGTCTATCCACTGTACTGTGTAGCAAGTCACTTGCACTCACGATTGGACAGTAACGGACATGGCACTGGGTGGACAAAGACTGATGCTCCAGCTCCTATTTACCAGCACCCATTGACAACTGTGTTTTAAAACTATTCTGACTATACTCTCTCTGAGGGTCTAGAATAGGGGCATGGATTGCCATATCTGCCATTGTACCTATGTTACCATTTATAATATATAGAAATATGTGCGATTACAGATGTTTGAAACTTAAAGTACCTAGGGACTCACATCTCAATATGGAGCTATCCTATTTGTAGGGTCTAGAATGGAATGAAGAATGTTTGGAACAGGGGATTCTGTGGGTGGCAGTTGCGGCCTACGGTGGACGGCTGACGGCTAATAAAGATATATGTCCTACCTGCACTATCGTCTCTGGACATATTTTCAGTGGCGACAAGCGAGCCATCAATCCGTCCATCATCACTGTGCTGCCGACGTCCATCTCGGATGTTCTTGGTCCTTCCTACAACTTTGCGAAGCGATTCCTGCATTTGGTGTGGCTGCATCTCCAGCTCCTGAAGGATTTCGGTTCTGTGAGTGACAGCACCTTTTGGTTGCTCTTCTGTAATAGATTCTTGACATTTGGCCATAAGAAATTCAGATATTTAGCATCTGGCGCATGTGGTCTGGATTGGCGGCGCACAATGGAAGCGCGTGGAGGCACCGGGTGTGCGCGTGGTTGTGCGCGCGTTGCTGTACGGGCGGTGGCCATCTTGAAGGTATTACACTAAGAATTATGGTGACAGGCACACCAATTATCTCTGCCTGTCATTCCCAGTGATGTGTTTATTTGCACAAGTCTGTGATAGGCACACCTTTCATCTTCTGCGTTCATCTTGAAGGTATTATGTCAAGAATTGCGGTGACAGGCACACCCATTATTCCTACCTGTCATTCCTAGTGCTGTGTTTATTTGCACAAGTCGGTGATAAGCATACCTTTCATCGTGTGTGCCCAGCGCTATGTTCAAATGGTGATAGACACACCTTTTATTTTCTGATTTATTGTTGAACTCTTTCATCAATTTGCATATACAGTGACAGACTTATCATCTCCATTCAATGTTTTTGGTATGGTCACTACCTAAAGTATTCCCATTCTATCTCTCTTCTTTTATTGCCAGACTTGTTAATTAATTGTGCATTCATTATTGCCAGCAACTCACCTTGCGTGCACACACTGTTATGGAGGGAATATCTCCCCACCTCCATTCCTACTGGATCCTGGTTCTCCACCATTAAAGTGGTTACAATGTCGTGAAGCTTTTGAAGCGTATCTGGATGCAATTGATGGGGATACTTTCACGTCCAAGAAGAAGAAAGCGTTGTTAGTATATAATTTGGGTCATGAGGGTGGAGCAATATTAAAAACATTACACATTGAAACTGTACACGTACTTCCCAGTGGGGAGGGTGATGCTATTGTAGATGAATATGCATCGTTAATCCAATCTTTCAGCAAAAGATTTTCACCCAAGAGGAATGTGGTATGGAAAGACAAAGGTTCTTGCAACAGGCACAACTTCTAGGGGAACCGATTGATAATTTTGTTTCAGCTTTACGCACTTTATCCATAAACTGTAATTATCGGGACTTGAAGGAGGAAATAATTCCAGATCAACTAATTGAGAAAACTAGTAGCAGGAAAATCCATGAACGATTATTAGCTATTGGAGATCCTGGTTTAGAGCAAGCATTGGAAATTGCAAGAAGCATTGAACAATCGGATATTTGCATGAAAGAATTGGCTGCTAGTCGTTCTAATTTAGAGTGCATGGAAGTAAACGTTGTACAAAGAAGTGTCGGTGATAAATATAAGAGTCAGAATTTCAAACACGTAAAGAAAACGGGGGTCCTCATTGAATTTGGATAAGGAGTTTGTTTGCTTTAGATGTGGTAGTTGATCACATTTGGGGAACTTCAAACATTGTCCAGCCTTAAAGCAGACTTGCTTCAAATGTGGCAGAAGGGGTCACTTTTCTCGTATTTGTAAAGCGAGCAATCTAAGGAAACAAACTGTAAGTGCGGTGTGCGAAGATGAGTCTGATGCTGGAAGTGTGAGTAGTGAAGGTTACCTCTTAATGAATAGTGAAGAGAAGTCAGAACAAGTTGATGATAATAGTGTGATCATCAAACAAGTTGGGAAAAGGAAACACCATTTTGTAACATCTTAGTTAATGGCAAAAGTGTTAACATAATGGTAGATTCAGGTTCTCCTGTCACTCTATTGTGTGAGAATGAATTCGTCAAATTCCAAAATGTGGTACTAGAAATAACTGACATTAAGTTGTTTGCTTATGGTGGGAAAAGAATGGAGGTTGTTGGCAAGTTCAAGGCCAATGTAAAGTTTAATGACAACTGTACTAACACTGATGTATTTGTAATAAAGAATGGATCGAATCTATTGGGTTGGGACGATCAAGGAGAACTCAACATAATTTTGGATCCCAACCATCCTGAGTTAGTAATAACTAAGGATCGATTAGTAACTCTGGGCCCGATTCACAGAACTAACTTAAGACAAAATCCTAAACTTACTACTTTTGGTATTCACAGAAGTTAGGATTTTGTCTTAAGTTTGTCTTAAGACAAACTTAAGACAGACTTAAGACAAACTTAAGACAGACTTAAGACAGACTTAAGACAAACTTAAGACAGAC
Organism: Triturus cristatus; assembly: GCF_964204655.1. Taxonomy (NCBI): domain Eukaryota; kingdom Metazoa; phylum Chordata; class Amphibia; order Caudata; family Salamandridae; genus Triturus; species Triturus cristatus. The sequence continues at coordinate 540,750,200 of NC_140584.1, forward strand.
TTAAGACAAACTTAAGATAGACTTAAGACAGACTTAAGACAGACTTAAGACAAACTTAAGACAGACTTAAGACAGACTTAACACAGACTTAAGTTAGGATTTTGTCTTAAGTTTGTCTTAAGTCTGTCTTAAGTTTGTCTTAAGTCTGTCTTAAGTCTGTCTTAAGTCTGTCTTAAGTTTGTCTTAAGACAAACTTAAGACAAAATCCTAACTTCTGTGAATACCAAAAGTAGTAAGTTTAGGATTTTGTCTTAAGTTAGTTCTGTGAATCGGCCCCTTATGTGTTTAAATACTGTTGCATGGGAGCAGGAGGCCGAAGATTCGAGGTGGATCAATGAATTCAAGGATGTATTTTGTGACCGGTTAGGTAAGCTGCGTGGTTTCAAACATCGCATAGTGTTACAATGTAATGCTGTTCTGGTGGTTCACAAATCCAGGAAGGTACCTTTATTTCTTAGACAGGAATTGAAAAAGGAACTTGATAAACTGTGTGCAATGTGAATTATTGAACCAAAAAGTTAATATCCTGAGCAATACATGTCCAAAGTAATCAGAGCAGTCCACACAGGTAGTTTCCACAGAATTCTTCTTCTGTACTTTATTTTCATATGACATTCTCCACCATGGGTGTGATTTGGCTAGAAATCACACCCATGTTGAACATTGTCATAAGAAAATAAAGAAAAGAAGAAGAATTCTGTGGAAACTACCTTTGTGAACTGCTCTGATTACTTTGGACATGAATTGCTCAGGATATTTACTTTTTCTTTTGCTATACGTGTGGGCCCATGTCTACGCAGGTGGTAACAGCGGGTGGCCGCTATCTATATCCTTGAGCATTCTGATTCGCTTACTGTTATCCTACACAAGTCAGCACATTTTATACCCTTCCACCCTTTTTTCTATTTTCGAATATTGAACCCATCGAAGGATTTGAATGGTTGTCCCTGATCATTTTAGCACGTAAGGCAGACAAGTCTCTGTCTTTGTGTGTGGACCTGCGCGATCTTAATCGTACCATTTAGGTGGATCGCCAACCTTTGCCAAACATTAATGAAATGTTAGCCACTTTAGATCATGCTTATGTATTTACATCATTAGATATGTCAGCAGGGTATCACCAAGTGGAACTACACCATGATTCTAAACATTTAACCTCATTCATGACACCAGATGGTGCCTTCCGCTATATCCGCATGCCATTCCGTTTAGCGTCGGCATCTTCTGTGTTTCAAAGAGTCCTTCCGCTATATCCGCATGCCATTCCGTTTAGCGTCTGCATCTTCTGTGTTTCAAAGAGTCATGGACATTTTGTTTACAGGCATGAAAGGAGTAACATGCTTTCAAGACGACATATTGATACATGGTAAAGATAAAGAAGAGCATGATGTGAGGGTGAGAATGGTTTTGGACATTTTGTTGAAAAATGGCATGACATTGAGAAAAGACAAGTGCAAATTTGTCCAATCTGGTGTTGACTATTTAGGGCATCATGTATCTGCCGATGGGGTGAAACCTAAATTGAAAGGTTTGAGAGCCACTGAAGATGCACTATCACCCAAGGACAAGGATCAACTCAGGTCTTTTTTAGGATTAGTTGAGTTTTCTGCCAAATTTGTAACACAATTTGCTAGTAAGACTTCAGTGTTATGTAACTTTCTTAAGAAGAATGTGAGCTATGACTGGTCAAATGAATGTGAAAATGTTTTTGGGGAAATCAAAAGAAGCATTATTTCAGCATGTCCCTTGAGATCCTTCAACAGTATTCTGATGACAGATGCAAGCAGTGTTGGTTTGTGGGCAGTATTATTGCAAAAGTGCTGCAATGGGAGTGAGGAAATCGTAGCTTTTGCACCCCCGGACTTTACGTGGAGCTGAGGCTACTTATTCAACCACTGAAAGGGAGGCTCTGGCCATGTGTTGGGGAATTGAGTATTTTAAGACTTACCTGTGGGGAAGAGAATTCATTCTTCGAACGGACCATAAGCCTTTAGTGGATTTATTTTGTACTCGAGGTGGAGGAAGAGCTACTCTTCACATTGCAAAAATGGCAGTATCGCATGCAGGAGTTTCAGTACAAGTTGGAACATGTGTCAGGTAAAAGAAACTTTGCAGCTGACTGTTTGTCTAGATTACCTGTACAGGATGATAGTGGTGTGAACGATAGTGAGAATGATGATTTGGTTATGGTTTGTTTGATGAGTTATGTGGATAAGGCATTGGAAGGGGCGTTGTGTGAAAAGGAGTGGATGGAAATGTTGGAGAAAGATGACTTTTTGCCAATTGATAAAATATATATGGTTCAAGGGGGGCCTAAAGTTAAAGAATTACACAAAAATCGTATTTCTTTTGAGAAGGTGAGTAATGAATTGTCTGTGGTCAATTGTATTTTGCGTAGAGGGGGTCTACTGGTTGTTCCAGAAGGTCTGAGAAGGAAGGTTTTACACCTTGCACATAATGGTCATGGGCGTATTAGGGCACTTAAATGTAGGCTCAGGGAAGATTTTTGTTGGCCCGGTGTGGATAAAATGGCTGAAAATGTTGTTAAAGATTGTAATGCCTGTGTCATCAGTGACAAGTCTAAGATCACTGTACCGTCTCCTGTTATATCTGTGGAGACACCATCCATGCCTTGGAACAAATTAGCCTTGGATATTGCTGGACCATTTGCAGTGTTGAGAAGTACACCCAAATTTGCTTTAGTACTCATTTATTATTTGTCCAAATGGCCTGAAGTATAAATGGTTGAATGTATTTCCACTTCTGTTGTGTTGGATTTCCTTTTTTATTTTTTTATTTTTTTTATTTCAGCTTGGAAACAAAAAACATAACATATAGCATTTTTTTTGCTTGACATTAACTTTGACATCTGTTACATCTATTACAGCCATCATCTCCTATATGTCATCTAGGCATAAAAGACCATACAATTACTACAAATAATACAAATAATAACAATAGTAGACTTAGGAAATGGCCTACCACAGCCCAATTGTTATAAGGTTCAGCTTTCCATCCATTGTATAAATGGGGCCCACATTTGTGTGCCCTTTTCCCGTCTTCTCCTGCCCCCCCTCATAAACACTGCTGACTCCAAATTATGGAGGGCTAAGATCCTTGCTCTCCAGTTCACGAAAGTTGGGGCGGCAGAGCTTATCCATTCCGATGTAATACATAGTCTTATTTGCGACATTGCAATGAATATTAAAGCAGTAATATGACTCGCTCTGTCCATTGATTTATCGGTCTCACACCCCAATATCACTAATTCTGCTGACAAAACCAAGGGAATTTTAAGGCTTATATTAATGAATGTTTGTACATCTTGGAGAAACTGGGCCAGTTTGGGGCAAGTGAAGAACATGTGAACATCATTAGCTGCCATTAAACCACATCTAGGGCAGCTGTGGCCCCCCCTGCCTCCCCATTTACATATTTTAGCTGGGGTATAATAGAGATCATATAGGGCCATGTAACTTTGCGAGCGAAGGCTCCCCGAAATTAAAACTTTGCTAGAAAGTTCTAAAGCTTGAACAATATCAATATCAAGCTTACAGAGCTTAGCTTCCCATTTCGTTTTATGTATCAATATATCGTCAGGTAAAGCTGACAGTAGATTTCTATAAATTGGCCCAATTCGTGAGTTTTTCAAAATTAAATCCATAAGTGTAATCCTACAAAATAAAGTTGGAGTGTTGTGCAGAAGTTTACCAAAATAGCTTCGAACCTGTAGATATTTAAAGAATTCGTGAATATCTAATGTAAACTTGTCTTTTAAAAAAGAAAAGGTAGCCATGCTTCCCTCATAAGCCAGATCCCCTACTGTCTTGATACCTTCTGCCCGCCACCGTATTGTAACGTTATCTTGAAAAATACAGGGAAGCAATCTGGCTGCTGACAAAGGGGTATAGAAATTAATACTAGAAATTAACCATCTGCGCCGAACCTTCCTCCATACTGAATACATAGAGATAATAACTTTGAATTTGTTTTTTTTATAGTAACTAGGTTCAAGTACTGACATTAATATCCCCTTGGCAGCCTGTCCAAGACTTATCTCAAAAATAGATGGTGCACGGCATGGTGGGAGATTTGCTCTGTCCCCAAACAGCGGAACAGCAAAATGTTGAATCAGCGATGTCCAACTATATAGCAGCAGGTTGGGAACCGACCACCCGCCCCTTTCCAATGGAAGCTGCATCCATTTTCCTGCCCTGCGCGGCTGACGATAGCCCCATAAAAACCTACTGCAGCATCTCTCTGCACGGGCAAGGCTTGACTGGGCAAATTCCAATGGGATATTCCTAAATACATATAAAAATTTTGGGAGTATCAGCATCTTTAAGACGTTACGTCTTCCAAACAAGGATAAATGTAAGTTATCTAATCTGCGTAATGTAAAACTGACTTTATCTATGATGGGCAGAATGTTCATATCGGGCAGTCTATCAATCGTGTTGGATTTCCTTAGTGACGTTTTTGCCAGAGAAGGTTATCCCGAGGAACTGGTCACTGACAACGGAACTCAGTTAGTGTCTTTGGAAATGAGCTCATTTCTGCAAAGGAATGGTATTCGCCATATTAGGACGTCTCTTTATCACCCCAGGAGTAATGGTTTGGAGGAGGGGTTTAATCATGTGGTGGAGGATCAGTTGCAGTTAGCCTTAGTGAGTAACTTGAATTGGAAGAAGGTTTTGAAAGACATGTTGTGGGCGTATAGAACAACCCCCCATAGTGTGACTGGGGTATCTCCTTTCACCTTCATGAGAGGGAGAGTGGCTGGAACTAGTTTGAACAGAGATTGGATGAATCGAAAGATGGTGAACAGTGATGTTTTAAGAAAGGTATTGGATGTGGCAAAGGCTCTGGCTGGTAAGGTGGGTGTTAAAGTTAGGGAGAGGACTGTGTCCGTCAAAGTAGGTGATTGGGTTTCTGTCAAGAAACCTAGTTTTGTGAGGAAACGTTGCTCCAGGTTTTCTAATCCTAAGGAGGTGGTAGGTGTTCCTGATCGTTTGATTGTAGTGGCGGGAGGAATGGTGTGGAGTAAGAGCATGGTTTCTGTAATTCCAGAGAATAAGACCTCTGTGGTGTGCAAGAGTTTGGGTGGTAGCGATGATGCTGCATTCAAGGATGGTAACACTGCTGCCAGAGGAAGTTGTTGTGATACCCTGGCTGAAGGTACAGTCAGGGACAGGAAACTTCCTACACGATATAACGATTATGTCATTCATTATCCATGTTGCATCGGAACTCTGTTTGTACAATTTAGATGTTAACTCCAGCATTCAGTTTACCTTTTGGGTTTCCACTGTAGTAACCTTTGTGCTATAACATGTATTCTTTTTGTTTTATCTTAGTTCTTGTGTTTCATCTTATTTGTCATTATATCCATCATCGTTGGTTTTCAAGAATTTCTTTTAAATTGTAAGAAGGGATATGTGTACGGTCTAGAATGGAATGGCGAATGTTTGGGACAGGGGATTCTGTGGGTGGCAGTTGCTGCCTGCGGTGGACAGCTCACAGCTAATAAAGATATATGTCCTACCTGCACTTCCGTCTCTGGACATCTTTTCAGTTACCATTTATAATATATAGAAATACCTGTGATTACAGATGTTTGAAACTTAAAGTACGTCGGGACTCACATCTCCATATGGGGCTATCCTCTATCTAGTCCGGGCTACTGATTAGACCTATATTATTTCTGAAAGCTCCTGTATTTGTCTATCAACCTGTTGAATCAGGTAAGTGGTCTTCATCGTTTTTTCTGAAACAGACACACCAATCTAGTACTCAACGGTTGTCAGCGTTGCTGCAAGACACGTTGTGATTCAGTTCATGAAGATTTCTTGCCCTTGAGCCACTTTAAGCCTGCTGCTTGCATACATTGCACTTATGAGCAACATACTATCCGGAATGTTTAGTTGCCTTTTCTTTATTTTATACACTGACACTTTCTGGTGTTTAGGTACACGGACCACATAGGTTATGGCTATTGTCTGTTGTCTTACTTTCATTGATTTTCTTTCAAATGCTATATAACTAAGGTCAGATCAAGTGTCTTATGTCAGATTTTAAGGCGGCACTCCTTCCTACAGATTGAGATCATACATTGTGTTTCGACCATTTATTCACATAACTAAGATATTTATTAGGATACTTCAGCAACTTACATATTTATTAGGATACTTGTCCATTGCCTTGCCTATTAGGTAAACTTAATCTTTCACTAGCTTCAGAGCACCAATGTTTTAACACCTCGGGTATATGAATACAGATTTTTTCATGATTGCACTAGATACAGGAAATATTCCTGCATCTGTTGCTGTGAATATTGCCAACTTTTTGCTTTCTATAGCTGAAACATAGGTGATTTATTTCCTGTTAATGGGGTCCATTTTGTATTTATTTTGGTTATAGGAATTAGACTAATGGCTGTTGTGTCCTGCTAAGCCCATTTGACACATTTCCTCAGTGTCGAAATTTCAACATCATTACATTGGGTTTGCATTTAATTATGCCACTCCAATATCATAATATACAGTAGATTCTCGATACCTACATTCTTGGCAACCCTTTGCTGTATCTTAATTTGTTATATTTGTACCTATTGCATTAATCATAGAGCACTGTTCCGTCGGAACTACTATGATTAATTGAGGTTCTTTAATAGATCGCTTGGATGTTAATACAGTGACATTATTAAACACTACGAAAATTCCACACCACTACGCTCTTCTTAATGATTACACGGACATGAATTAATTGATAATTGATAATTTATTCAGTGCCTGACTGTGTATACTTCTTGATGCACTTCTGTTAAATGAGACATTTGGAAAACCTGAATCCTGCTTTTGCCATGTATGGCACATTGTCTGTTGTATGTGGACCAATGGCAGCTTGTCCAGTAGAATGGCTACCTTTTTCCAAAGCTGTTTAGCTTATATCAATTTACCTTTTGAATCTCTGAGCCCATTAAGGTGCTAGTTAGGTAGGTTTACTTTGTAACCTTATAAACAGAAGCCTGAATCTGACACTATTAGAGTGACAACTGATGAATCTGCCGTCTGAAGGGCTAAAGGGGGTTTGTATTTCCTAAGGTCTTAGTGTGAGGCCTCTAGTATTTGGAATCCCCTGTGTTGGAAAACTCCATGGATGGCAATACAAGAAACGGAATATTTCTGGTTAATAAAAGGCCAAAGTTAGGGCTAATAAAAATAGCCTGCCACCTTCAACTCCAGCACTTAATCCCAGCTGTGAATTCAAAATTATTAGTGTTCCTTAAGAGGTCTTTCTCAAAAACATGAATTTAAGTTTCTTGAATATAGCGAACTCTATTGCATTTTCTCACAAAATGTAGTTCTTCATATTTAATCCTTTTCGTAGTTCATATGCATAAATATTCCAAAAATATTTAACAAGTTTCAAGGTGAACGTATAATTATGAGTGGGAGCCTTGTATTTCAAAGGCGGTTTATATGATATGGAATAACAAACAATGCTAGAAAAATTGTGTTTACTCTTATTTGGAGAGTTACACTGTACATGAAATGAATGACAGATTTTAAATTAATATACCAATTATCTTGGGTGATATCTGTACGATTTGGAAGAAGGGTTGAGCCTCTACTTCTTAGCTTCTTAGTTATGTGTGATATGTTGGGTTTATAGTCAATAGAACCACAACTTTGACGCTATGCCCTCAGCAGAAAGTAATTCTGGTATTTTACTGACCTCTATTGGTCGTTTTCTATCAAGACAGTTAAATAGAGGCAGTTGAACAAGCAGAGAGCAATTCTGGTATTTTACTGACCTCTACTGGTCATTTTCGATCAAGACAGTTAAATAGAGGCAGTTGAACAGAAAAAAAGGTCACTAAGCGGAAGCAGACAAGTCGTAGGGCAGATCTCCAGAGCCCAAAAAGTATATACACATGTAAGTATATACTAAAGTATATACAAGAGGTCTCGAAAGCTCGACCTAAATGGAGGGTGTGGCAAAAAATAGTTTCTAGCTTGAATAGGTCAAAAGGTACTAAAACCGCGCATACCAGTATTGCTGCAAAGTGAAAAACCCTTCGCAAAGGTTAACTGGTCACCTTTCTGTAACTAATTGTTGTATTTGGGTGTTAAATTGGCACTAATGAGGTGTAACATTTGATCACACAATGTTAGCGTGTGTGAAAATGCCTAAATATTATAGTAATACTATCACAAAATATGCCACATTACACCACATAATTAGCATTTCCTTGCCGCATAATTTGGTCCTCCCCTGCCACATAATTCATGAGGCTCTGACTATAGTGCAAGGTACAGGTGGGCGAGCCAACAAATTACCAGGGACAGCTGAGCCAAGGGTCAGCTCTAGCTCTTAAGAGCCCATGCAAAATAACGAGCCTTGAAAATATGTGGCATGTCAATCATGCAGCACAGCTCATGTAAGAATATGGTAAGGTGTTTTCGAAATTCAAAAATTAAAATGTGGAATCGTTTCACCTTAGTCAGGGCCATTAGAATTATTTGAATCTGCTGCAGTTTTCTTTTCATAATTATGGATTTGCTGTTATTTGTTTTACAACTTTATTTAATGCCTTTATCTTTAACAGTCAGAAAGGTAGTACAATATTCGTTAAACGTGTTACTACAGTTCAGAAGCACACACATAGTAGTTCATGCACTGTGGACAGAGTTATTCAATCTGTTCCCAATTACCACCCACCACGCTGTCTTAAGTGTACTGATCTTTAACTGTTATACACTTGCCTTCCCCCCCCACATTCCCTACTGGCCCCATATGGCCTTTGGCCTACTTCTTTCTGGGATGAGGGCATATAATTATCTGTTTGTGTGGAGCAGTGTGCAAAGTCAGAGAGCCAGTCAGTGACCTTCAGAAGCGGGCCTTGCAACCTTCGCATAGCAATTCTATGTTTTGCCAACAGTAGGCAGATAGCTGCCAACCTACGTCCCGCTTTTGGTATGTCTTTGTCACATCCCAGCAGTGCTACCAGCGGTGTCTCTGGGATAGCGATTGCGAGCATCTGTGTTAGTACAATGTTAGATTTGGGGGTCTCTAGTTGGCAGAGGTAGGTACCTTTGACCAAATAGGGACCCATGCCTCTAGTCAGGGTAAGGGGCTACACTCCTAAAATAACCCCTGCTCACCCCCTTGGCAGCTTGGCATGAGTAGGCAGGCGTATCTCAAAGGCAGTGTGTAAAGCATTTGTGAACACATACAGTAATACAGTGACAACACTACAGATGGACACCACAAAGGTTGCGACGGCGACCTCTGCGGCGGCGGCACGCTTCTCCAGTGATGCGACGCGCTTCGAGGTGTGATGGCGACAGCAGCAGCGGCGGCACACTACCTTGGCGATGCAATGGCAACTGCTGCGGCGGTGACACGTTTCTTGTCGTTCATTCGCGCTTCCAGCTCCCTGCGACACGCAGTCTCTCAGAAGGCCCAGCACAACAGCAGGCACTTCAATTCCCAGCAAGGGAATTCAGGGGGGAGCTGGTTGTTGAAGTCTTGTATCCCTGAGACTTCAGGCAGGAGGCAAGCTCAAGTTCAAGCCCTTGAAGATTCTTCTTCAAGTTGATGAAAAGCATACTGTAGGAAGCCAATTTCAGCGTTTGCGATCACAAATTAGCAGTGTGCAATGTAGCACACAAGAACCCCCTCGCAAAATAAGGAATCTCAAAATTTGCGATTCCCTCTTTTGCGATTCCATTTAAGGAATCACAAATTGTGATTCCTTAAATGCAATGTAAGAAGCACAAAAGAAATTGCGATTTGGCCTTAAGTAATCGCAAATTACCACCAACTTCAAGTTTGTGGTAATTTGCTATTTCCTTTAAAAAAACACTTTTTTGCTTTTTTAAAGTGCCATGTAGCACACATTCATGCCCGTAGGGCTTGTATGTGCGCCACATGTGCACATATGCACATTTCAGGGGTGCAACAGGGTGTCCCTCTGAAACCCTTGCACCCTTGAAATTGCGCACGCAATTTGCGAGTACCTATTGGGTACTCGCAAATTGCGTGCGCAAATCCCATTCATTCCAATGGGCCTCTTGGCCCATAGGAATGAATGGGAAGGTATTCCTTGATTGCGAATCGCAATTTGCAATTCTTAATTAAGGAATATTAAGGCATTGCAAAAAATATTGCGATTCCTACCTACATGACATTTTGCGAGTCCTTAATAGCGGTTCCCTAAAATTCGCTAATAAGGTCTCGCAAAAGTGCTTTTACCTACATCTGGCCCTCAGTCCTCTTCTCCTTTCCTTGGCAATGAAGCAACCACTGCAGGCCAACCCCCAAACACACAGCACAGGGGTAGTCTCCTCCTTCAGCTTCCTGGTTCTTCTCCTCAGCAAAGGGTCATCTTGATTCCCAGAAGTGATCTAAAGTTCTGGGGTCTGGGTCCCCCTTTTTATACACCAAAATCCTTTGTCTCTGAAGGCAGAGAGTGTCTGTGCCTAGTCCAAACCAGTTCTGGGTGCATTCTGCCAGTGTACACCTTCTTCCTTTGTCAGTGTCGGCCAGAGTCCTCAGACACACCACAGGAGGTGGAGCCAGCATTGTGGAAGGCTGGCATAGCCCTATTCAGGCCCAGGTGCTACTCCTCCCACCACTCCTCATGCAGATAGGTATATTCAGCCTTGTGTTGACTCACCCTGTCTCCTGGAGCCCCCCCAGCCCCTGTCACCAGACATGGAATACACAACTTAGCAGAGGCAGGCTTGGATAGTTAGGCAAGAAAATACCTACTTTCTAAAAGTTGTATTTTCAGGCACAGAATGTTAAAACCAACTTCACTAAAATATGTATTTTATCATTCTGAGTTCAGGCATACTAAATTCGTTTTTCTACCATGTTCCCTGGGTCAGTTATGATTATAAGATGTTACAATCAAACTGCCCATTCTGGCCTATGGGAGCAGGTAGCCTTGCAATAGTGAAACATGAAAATGGCTGTAATTCACTATTAGGACATGCCACACACATCAGGGCATGTCCTACCTTTTACCTAGAATGCACCCTGCACTTGGGCCTACCATAGGGGTGTCTGATATGTAGAAAAGGGAAAGTTTGGGGACTGGCAAGTGGGTGCACTTGCCAAGTCAACAGAGCAGTACCAGACTGCACACAGGCTCTGCAATGGCAGGCCTGAGACACACTTTACAAGCTTCTCCGGTGGGTGGCACAATCAGTGCTGCAGGCCCACCAGCAGCATTTGATTTACAAGCCCTGGGCACACGCAGTGCACTGTACTTTGGTCTGACAAGTAAACCAAATTAGCCAATCATGGAGTCACTAATCCATACATCAATTTAACATATGGAGCACTTGCACTGTGGCACTGATTAGTAGTGGCACAGTGCCCAAAGCATCTAAAACTAGCAAAAACATAAGAGGAAACAGCAAAACAGTGGAAGGGAGATCCACGCCAATGGTGCCAGGTATAACATACACCATATATCTCTTTCCAGAAATCTCATATTCCTGGGCATTCCCAAGCCAGGTGTATGAATCCTACATTTGCCGTCTTGTATCTCTGGCACCTATCATTGTCTAGTAAGTCATATTTATGTAGTCTGGCCGGTGTATAATATACCCTCTGTAGGTACTTATAATATATCAGTTTGTGTCTCTTGTTTTGTGATATAGTTTTAGTATTGGAATAACACCTTACCCATTGGGCTCCCGTAAGTTCCATATTTTAAGTCTGCGTGCCAATCCATCTATGTTTTGGATAAGGAGGCTACCTGTGTGACTTTGTTTAGTGCATATAGCGATGTTACCCCTTGCTGCGGGGAAGCAGCCTGCATAAGATATGTGAGTGTTTTCCATTCTGGCGGTTCCACCAACCCGTCCCCAATCAACCCGTGCATTGCCTGCCGCAATCTATGATAGTTATATGCATCTAAGGTGTTGGCCTGCGGAACTTGAGTGTGTACTTTTTCCCACTTCTTCATCACCCCCTCGTGAAATAGATCCCCGTCTTGTTCTATTTTTAAGTTATGATGTGATTGCTTTACCACCTTTTCCTCTCCCATGGGTAACCAACCACACCATTTTATAGACTATTTAGGTGTGTACATAAGCTCTTTTCTCTGGAACCGGGCCACATTTTGAAGTTGAGTCATTGTCCATGCAGTCAGGTCTATTATGTTCAGGGTACCCCTGGCTCCCTCCATTAAAATTTTCGGCAGCGGGTTAGGTGCAACAGCGTTTCTTTCTTTATGTAATTGTTGTAGTTCCTGGAGTCCGTGTATCCAATAGTGGGCGTGTAACACCTGGGCTGCCCTATAATATCTTTCTAGGTCTGGTGTGTTTAGTCCCCCTTCTGCGTATGGTTTAGTGAGTGTGTCCCATTTGACTCTCTGGTTTTTTCCTGCCTAGGCCAATCGTATAATTTGAGTTCTAATATCTTGAAAAAAAGTTTTTGATAATATGATGGGAATACTAGCAAACAGGAATAAAAAGCGAGGAAGTACAATGATTTTCATTATAGCTATGTGGCCCAACAGGGATAATGGCAGCCTTATCCATTTGTCAATGGATTCTTTTAGTTTCTGAGTTACCCGGCCGTAGTTAATTATTATGTTGGGGTCTGTATGCACCTGTATCCCCAAATATCTCCCAGCTTCCATAGTCCATTCAATGGGATAGTCTGTCCAAACCCGTGTGGTTGAGGGGGTGAGAGGGAATATGATTGATTTATGTCAATTAATTCTTAGACCAGAATGTTGTCCAAGTAACGTCACTTCCTTTAATAGAGGATGTAAGTTTTGTTCTGGCTTTCGTATATATAACAGTGTGTCATCAGCATAGGGAGAGCATAGAGAAAACGCCACTCCACTGAGTTGAATGACTTTTCTATGTCTATAAATAGTGCTGCTGCTTTTATCTATTTGTCTATATGGGCTGTGGAATTGAAAATGGTTCTCAAATTGCATGTGTGAGAGCGACACGGGACAAACCCTGTCTGCTCAGGTCCAATCAGTTTTGGTAGCAGTGGGGCTAGTCTATCCACTGGTATCTTCGCATACAATTTAGCATCTGTCTTGAGGAGTGACAGAGGCCTATAGGAGGCACAATGGTCTGGCTGTTTCACAGGTTTAAGGATAGTAATTAATATGGCTACTCTCATAGTTGGTGGCATACTGCCGTCCTTTGCCATTGCCTCAAACAGGTTCATCAGATGTGAGATAAGTCTGTCCTGGGAATGCTTTATAAATGGCCACCGTCAGGCCATCTGATCCTGGTGCTTTATCATTTGGCCTGTCTTTTAATGCAGCTATAATTTCAGTTGGGCTTAGCGGCTCCATTAATCTCTCCCTGTCTACATTTTCAGGCCATTTCATCGGGATATGGGCAAGATATTCCTCATCTGGCTCTTCTACATCAGATTCTCGTGTGGAGTATAGAGTTATGTAATAATCCCAAAACACCTTGACTATCTGGGACGTCCCACCCACAAGGTGTACATATGTGTGTAATCTCATTTTCTCCTCTGCGAGGTCGTGTGACTTTAGCAACGGTCGCATTGGGCCTTTCCCCTTCTGCGTATATTCGTGCTGTGGTGTATTTTCCGAGGTGCTTGACCTCTGCAGCCGCTAGCTCATTATACTCATTGAACTTCCCTTGTATTTGCGCTAATATATTGGGGCCCCCTCCCTCTTGTAGCTTCTTATCCAGCTCCTGCAAATTCTTTTCTACCTTACACAATTGTGTCCAGATTGCCTTAAGCACTCCTGCGTGCTTGGCTATGGTCATGCCTCTGATATATACTTTGAATGTCTCCCAGATGGTGCACATTATGGGCACACTCCCCAGATTTGTGACAAAAAATGTGTCTATTGCATCTCCCAACTCCTTGCGAAACACTGGGTCAAGCAGGGAGGTTCAGTGACTAAATATCGAGGGATAAAATATCGAGTACACAAAAAATCGACACCAAAATATAGAGGGACAGAATATCTACTCCCTATCTACAAACAGGTAAGTACTAAAATATCGATTCCAAAATATAGACTGTCAAAATATAGTTAGCCAAAATATCGAATTTTTTAAATATATTAAAATTAATATAAAATTAATTAAATATTAAAAACAATTAAATAAAACATACATAATATGATATAAAAATGCTTAAAATGTAAACATAATATAAGTAATTTAAAAAAGTCGAGATTTTGTTGGATAGTGAGAGCGTAAAAATTACTATTCCCACTCCAGTGAGTGCAACAGTAGGGAAAGCGTTGGATAGCGTAGAGGTAAAAATTACTATTCCCAATCCAGTGAGTGCAACAGTAGGGAAAGCGTTGGATAGCGTAGGGGTAAAAGTTACTATTCCCACTCCAGTGAGTGCAACAGTAGGGAAAACGTTGGATAGCGTAGGGGTAAAATTTACTATTCCAACTCCAAACAGTGCAACAGTAGGGAAAGCGTTGGATAGCATAGAGGTAAAAATTACTATTCCCACTCCAGAGAGTGCAACAGTAGGGAAAGCATTGGATAGCGGGAGGGTAACAATTACTATTCCCACTCCACAGAGTGCAACACTAGGGAAAGCGTTGGATAGCGCAGGGGTAACAATTACTATTCCCACTCCAGAAAGTGCAACAGTAGGGAAAGCGTTGGATAGCGGGAGGGTAACAATTACTATTCCCACTCCAGAGAGTGCAACAGTAGGGAAAGTGTTGGATAGCGGGAGGGTAACAATTACTATTCCCACTGCAGAGAGTGCAACAGCAGGGAAAGGGTTGGATAGCGTAGGGGTAAAAATTACTATTCCCACTCCAGAGAGTGCAACAGTAGGGAAAGTGTTGGATAGCGTAGAGGTAAAAATTACTATTCCCACTCCAGAGAGTGCAACAGTAGGGAAAGCGTTGGATAGCGGGAGTGTAACAATTACTATTCCCACTCCAGAGAGTGCAACACTAGAGAAAGCGTTGGATAGCGCAGGGGTAAAAATTACTATTCCCACTCCAGTGAGTGCAACAGTAGGGAAAGCGTTGGATAGCGGGAGGGTAAAAATTGCTATTCCCACTCCAAAGAGTGCAACAGTAGGGAAAGCGTTGGCTAGCGCAGGGGTAAAACATACTATTCCCACTCCTGAGAGTGCAAAAGTAGGGAAAGTAATGATTTAAATTTAAAATAAGATTACATTAATTATCAATACCGATAAAAAGTTAATTAAAAATAATTACCAATTAATAACAATTAATTACCATTTTAAAATATTAAGTATCAATTGATAAAAATGTATTACCAATTAATAATAATGAATTCCCAATTAAAAATTAATTATCAATTATCAATACACATAAATAAAAATATTAATATTTACTTTATTACAATTAATTTACTTCCCACCCAATTCCCCTATAAACCCACAACCCACTCCCAATAATAAAAAATACTATTAACATTACTATCAATTAATCAATTAATAAAAATAATTTAGCAATTAATAAAAATTCATTAGCAATTCGTACAAATTAATTACCCATTAACACAAATTAATTACCAATTAATAATTAATTATCAATTAATTATCAATACACATAAATTAAGTAATTAATATTTACTTTATTACAATTAAATTACTTCCCACCCAATTCCCCTATAAACCCACAACCCGCTGCTAATAATCAAAATTAAAATTAACATAATGATCAATTAATAAATTAATATAAATTAATTATCAATTAATAAAAATTAATGACCAATTAATAATTAATTTAAATATTTAAATATAATTAATATTTAATTTACCATAATTAAATTACTTCCCACCCTATTCCCCTATAAACCCACAACCCGCTACGGAATTAAATTACGCAAAAATTAAATTACATAACATTCATTAGTTTAAAAAATGTAAACATACATTACAAACATAATACATAATTTTAACACATATACTACCATACATAACACTAAAAAAATTTGGATATTATGGGATTCTATATTTTTAAAGTCGATATTATGGAATTCTATATTTTTACATTCTATATTATGGAAATCGATATTTTGTACCCCAATTTCGATATTCTGACCTATCTATATTTTGATTTTCGATATTCTGTCCATTCTATATTTTGGAGTCGATATTCTGTCCATTCTATATTTTGGAATCGATATTTTGGGTGTTCACCAAGCAGGGAGTATTGTGGATATTGCCAGGTGCTCTCTCTTCTCTGTAAGTCGTCAATGGCCATGCCAAGCATGACTGGCGAGTGGTCTGAGAAATTACGTGCTAAATGTGAGCACTCGATAGCGCTAGCCATAACCACATGCGATGTAAACCAATAATCTATTCTGGTGTGTGTGTCGTGCACTAAGGAGTAGTGAGTATAATCCCTGCCCATGGGTGCTTTGGTTCTCCAGACATCAACTACATTTTCTGCTTCCTCTATTGCCGCTATTGTTCTGGCTGCTTTAGAGAGCTGTCTAAAGGGCCCCTTGACTCTACCTATGACCTATCTCGCCCATCTAGACACATATTCCAGTTATTACAACAACTTCGTACAGGCCGTACCAACCGCCACCACATGTGTTTCTTCTGGATTTATCATCTACTGCCTTCTACAGTGTCATACCACCCATTGCATATTTGATTCATTACTGTTCATTAAAGCGTATCACTTTCTAGCTACCCTCATACTTGTAGGATAGTCTTTTACAATTCGGCAAAGTCTATTCCTGAAGCTTGACATTCTTACCACCCATCTATTCCGAGTCCCCTTACGTTTCTGCTACGTTTTCCGCCGTCCTCTGCACTGTTTTCTTCAGCTGCTCTTTACCACACTTTTTAAGATCCTGTTGCAGTATCTACGGGTCATTATATATTTTAGCCTTACCATCCATTGTGACACGCAGTCTGGTGGAGTATAACATGGAATGTTCTATGTTCAGCTCCCGGAGTTTTCTTTTCATGGGTATGAACTGCCTTCTCACCTCTTGGACCAGTGGCGTAACGTCAGGGAAGAAGGCTAGCTCAGAGCCTTCATATTTCAGGACATGCAGCTCCCTTGCCTTCCGGAAGGCAGCATCTCTGTAGTTCAACAGCCTCACCACTATTGGTATTGGTGGGGCTACAGGGGCCGGCCTGTGAGCCAAGGAACAATGCATGCCCTGCACCACATATACTGTTGAAAATGTTTCGCTGCCCAACAAAGTCACTAGCAACTGTTCTACGAACAACTCCATGTTCCCTGTCACTTTAGTTTCGGGCAGGCCCAAAATTTGTACATTATTGCACCTGGAGCGCGCTTCTAAGTCTTCGGCCTTATCCCTCTGTGCTGTGATCGCCTTCCCCATCTGGGTCTGCGTGGTCTCAGCTTTCGTTTGCAGGTCCTCCGCTTCTGACACTCTGCGCTCCACCATATCCAATCTCTCAGCATTCTTATCCACTCTCTCCGACATGCGGTCTATCCGGTATGCCAACGCATCTATTTTCCAATCTATGGAGGTCAGACTTTGTTGGATAGCTGCCAGTAATTTCTTAAGGTCCTCACCTGATTCAGTGGCTGCATTCTTTTGATCCGCCCCGGTAGGCTCCATATCGTCTTCTCGCATACCTGTCGTTTTCCGCTTTTCGAAGTTTAATTTCGGTTGCGCTCTATCAGTTTTCCCCATCTTATGAGATCAGGTTCTTTTTGCCGTTACCTCTCTGATGGAACTCCTGGACTGCACCCTCACCTATGCCCCTCTCGCACTTCATCTCCTCGGTGACAGGGCGGCGTGCGCACTTCACGACGCTGACTGCAACCTTTGTATGTTAGGCCTTATATTCCAGAGTTGGGTGCCACAACAGGATCTGTACCGCACTTACCAGTCCATAACACTGCACCAGTATGTTCTCCCCCAAGTGTTTTAGGCGTTTTTCTATCGAGGCTGGCCAGCACCTCGTCTCTCAGGGTCAGTATACTCCCGCTCTGGGGCTCCATCCCGCATGCCGTCCCAGTGCCGTCCCAGTGCTTGATCCAGTAGATCGTGGAGCCTACATTGTCTCGGATCCCTCAATGCGCCTCAAGTTGTGTCTCCCCTTTAGCCTCTGAGTGCTGTGATGGTCGATTCTCGCACTCCAGGCTCCATGCGCTCAGACTGTGCTTTGTCTCTCCGTGCCGCCAGGATATGCACCGCAGCTATCTGGTCTCTTGCGCTCTCATAACAGGCCAGTGAAGGAGCCCCCAATGTTTATAACAGCACACCGCTTCAGCACGGTTTACTGCGTGTGCTCTGCAGACCTCACTCGACGTTACTTTTACAGAGGCTTCCATCTGGCAAATAGGATCAGGGAGGGGCCCACGCTAGTCAGCACCGCTCACCTGCTTCTTTGTCCCGTGCCTCATGAATCGTCCGCACAGCCCATGCCCTCCTGATCGCGGGAAGGCGGGTCTCCATACTCTGTGTCGCGCTGTGCCCCCCACCACCGCGGGGAGGGCTTACTGATGTGGACAGGCGTAGGGAGCGGTCTCTCTACTTCGCCACCTCTAGGCCCGTGGTCATGATCTCTCGGCCTCAAGTCACAGCTCTTCTGCAGGCCACACCCCAGCGCCGCTCCAGGCCGCGAACACCCACAGGCTGTTTATAGCTCTTCCCCGGGCTCGATGTCGGGTAGAGACACCTTTTTAGAATCACACAATCATCGGGATCTCTTAGGTTGCGGTTTAAGCAGTTTTGAACTGGGAATTAAGCAGATTCCTTTCGAATTACTTGGGTGGTCGTCTGAGTTCTTTTACTTCGTGGCCATCTTGGGTCTTGGCAAGCTTCGCTCCACATGGATTTGCTGTACTTGCCACATAATCCATTGTCTGCTGCATAATTTGCAGATTTTGACAACCAAAAAAATAGTTTCTAGGTCAAACTAATCAAAGGTTACAAAAAATGTGGCATCATGTGTTTGTAGGCGGTGGAAAGTCTTCAGCCACTGTTAACTGGTCATCTTTCAGTTATTTCTACATTTGGTTGTTAAACTGGTAGTAATGAGGTAAAATCTGTGCATGTGTAAAAATGACAAAACAATGAAGCAATACAATCAAAAAGATTTGCCTTTTCTTCCGCTTAATTTAGTCAACCCTGCCGCATAATTTGGTGCGGTTTTCTGTAGCAAACACGACCAGAAAGTATTGGAGCGCTGAGCATCAGATTGGAACATGTTTTCCCAGTCTCAAAGTCAGCAGTTCTGGCTTTTCACTGACGCAGTTCTGATCCCAAAATGGTGTGCAGAGCCTATATAGGCTCCACTTCCACACGCCGGCATCAGTTTCTTTCTTTCCGTGCCACCAGATGTGGATCCAGAGCTACCTCTAGTCTGGTCTTCTAACATTCTCCACAAAATACCAGCTACAGCAAGGGCTCCTATAGAGGCATTCCAACTACAGTCTACAATAATTTGAAGTGAAACTGCTTTCTCCTTGCTTTTCTCTCATTTTTCAATGCTTTCCCCTAGCTTCTCCCCTGTTTTTTTTGCAGCCGCACCGCGCAGTTTCGGGCCACCACTTCATTTCCGAAATCCCAAAGGGCCCCTAATACCTGGCTGCTCGAATGAGCCTTCGGGAGCTACAAGCGCTGGATACCCTTTTGGGTGATTAGCCGCGCTTTACAAATCCTGATTGATTGATTGATATTCAAAGGTTAGGAATCTGTGGCTAGATAGAGTCCAGATAAGGCGTGACCGAAGGTAAGTAACTTATTCATCATTACACATGCAGATACCTACAGAATGATGTGAGTGCCATCTTTTATTGACAAATGTAAGATTGCGCACATAACTTATGTAAGTCGATAAAAAAGAATCGGTAAGTGTGTAAAAGCAATTTGCTGCTTGTCCCACCCAAAAAATATATTTAAAAAATATGTTTCAACAAAAAGACGGCGAAGGTGGAAGGGCGATGGAGGAGCAGGTTTGGTTAAAGCAAACGGGAGTTGGCGGGGCCTGAGGGAGAAAGCAAAACAGGGGCTGGAAGAGAAGAGCAACACAGAGCACAGGGAGTGCGGTGGGAGAAATACATGGGAGGGAAAGCAAGCAGAGAGAGAGAGAGCAAAACAGCAAATTGGCGGCAGGTACTTTGAGGGGAGTGGAAGAAATGTGAGATGGACAGAACTGGAAAATGCATGCTTTCTAATGGAGTGCTTAACCAAAAAGAAAAGTGTTTCCTAAAAGTGAGCAGTAGAAGTCCTCAAATCAGCCAGTCAAGAGGATGGTACAGAGGCTATGCTCCATGGGAGGGCCAAATATAAGGTAGACAAGGAAGCCTACAAATAAAAAGCAAGTAAATGAGTCACAATTAAGCCAAACAATGTTAAGTAATGGGCACACTCTACAGCCCTCTAAATTCTTGGTAAGACTTCAATAGGTCTTTTGCAACAAGACATCTTACACTGTGTGGTAGGCTTGACCTAAAAAGCAATGGAGACATAATGAGGACATGAATCACAGCCACTGTCAATTACTCTGACTTATATTCCACTTCAGTTACCTACATCTCTTATTATGTTACCTTCTAACCTGCTTCAATCTTTGGTTCAGCTGGCAGTAGCACCTGGTATACGGAGAGAGCTGGCTTGTTGAGACCAGCCAAGGGGTGTCAAGGCTCGGTTCATGAGACAGACAGCTAGTGTTTACAGCTCTCTGTCTTCTGCTGATACTGAGCATCTATAGTCAGTAGGCAGAGGACCTAGGAGTGAGGCCGGTGTTGGATAGGCACTTGAGAAGCAGCTAAAGCAAAGAGAGAGCAGACAATGATAGTAGTGGCAAGAGCAGACATGTTGTAGGCAGCAGGAATATGTCACAGGTTTCATAATGTTGTCCCTGGTATTTCATGGTGTACCATTTTATTTGTGTATTTGTGTAATGTAGTTTACATTGTGCACATTTATGGAGTGCATTCTGTTTAAGGTATTGGTTTTATTCAGGATTGAAAATGGAACCTTATGGTATTCATGAAGAACTCACTTTGAGTCACACTGATGACTCAGCATACGTTCCATCTGCCACATGCAGAAAAACCCAACCGGCATTAGCAGACACGTGTTAAATGTCAGAAGTGTTTACACATGTAACAAGGAGCAAGCAGAGTGAGAGGGTATTTAAACTGCACCTGTTTAACAAGAGATCGCTTAGCGTCGTTGGTGTTCCTGGCTCTTATCTGACTCCAGCCGAGGTCTGGTGCTTCTCCGAAGCGTCCTTCAGTCTTCCTTCCTGTTCCACCTTGGCGAGTTCTGGTCCAGTCCCTGGTGTTACTCGGATTCTCTCCTGACACATCTTCCGATCTTCCACCCTGAAATAGAAAGAAAATAGAAAAATAGAGAGAACAAGCACTTGCAATGCAATAGGTCTCGCATTTGCGCGAGTTTGAGCTATTGGCATTGTAAATTACAATGCCTTTTATTTATGTTTTGGCTTTTAAAACATAAATAAAAGACATTGTCATTTACAATGCTAATAGCTTAAACTCTCACAAAAGCGAGACCTATTGCATTGCAAATGCTTGTTGAAATACTGTATGTATGTCTGCTGGTGTGACTGTTAGTGCAAATGTGTAGTGGGGTTATGTGGAAGTGGCAAGCTTGCAAGTCTTGGGGGACTGACGCTACCATCAGTCCTGGCTTTATCACTATCACTTTCCAAACTGATCTATTTAAAATTGCTTCTAATGCATTATATTACACAAAAAAAGCTAGCGTCTGATATTTACTTTATTTCCTGGCAATAGGCGTACGAAGAGCCCCAGCATCTCTCTTCTCCAATCCCTCCTACAGGCTACAGCTACGGCACAGCGAGGGGCGGTGCGTGCAAGCCTACGCCCGGAGCAGCGCGCGCCCTCTGGCTTTTCCCAGGAACAGCACCCAAATTAGGTGCACGCTCAGCCTGTCGTGGAGCTGTGCCAGGCCAGAGGAGACCCGCGCAGCAGCGAGGATGCCCGGGATTGGGAGGTGAGATTTCTCTGGCCGCGGGAAGCACACACCATTGTAAGACGCCGTGCATAGGCGCGCAAAAGCTACATCGGGACAGGAGATGTTTACGCGTGACAGGAGATGTGCACGCGTACACACGCTGTTCATAGGCACGCAAAAGCTACATCATCTCCTGTCCGTACGCGTGCACCTTTCCTGTCTCCCTTCGCAAGAAGAACCAACAACAATAGGTCTCGCCAAGGCGAGCAGCGCATGCGCTGCGTCGCTAGGCGAGGCCTAAAAAGCAAAGTGTGAGAAAACGTTGCTTGGCAACACATCGAACAACACATCGAACAAAATGTTTCCGTTTTCCTGAACATCGCTGTAAGCTTGATTATCGCTCTTCATTATTGCTCTGCATTTTTTGAAAACAAACGTTTATTATAGGTGTTACAAGCTTAAGTGCGTTACGAACTTGGCAAGATTATGTTTAGACTGTGCTCATCATTTAAAAGAGGATACGTTTAGAAAACAAAGAGAACTATTAATGCACAATGCATAGTACCCCCAGGGGCACCCCGCTGTCCCCCCTCCCCTATAGTAGGTTACCCAAATGACACACACAAGACAGTTGGTGTTGGGTAACAATGCTGCAGGTTTATTACATAATTCCAGAATATGTAATGGGTGGGTTATCTTACGGGCGATCCAAGGGCAGGCAACCAACTGGGTCGCCTGCCCGCCTGATGAGCCGGGCTGCGCGGGAGCGATGCCCGCCGTTGCTGCCATCCAGGTGATTCTTTCTACGATCACGTGCCGTTGGTAACTTCTTCTCACGCCCCCCCTCTCGGGGCGGAGCGTCGCTTAGCAAGCCCCTGGTTGTTCAGGCCCTCAACCGCCCGCAGGACTAGCGGGGCGCCGACACGGCTTCCGGGACCCTCCCCTGAGGCTCCTCGGTTTTGGCTCAGGCACCCCCTATGGTGCCGTGCAGAGGTACCCTTTGTACCGGCCTACTTCCAGATCGCCCTGTAACTCCGCCACAGCCCTGGAGGCGGCTCACCGTTGCAGCCAGGGCCCCCCACCAACCCGCTATAGTCTTACCTGCAACCTCTCCTATCTAGGGCTTCCTGCAACTAGCTGGAAGGGAACCATCCTAGCAGAAAGAAGAGTTTGAAATTCTGCCACCTCATGACAGTGTGACAGCGCTAGCGGGACTCAAACCCTGTGAGATCCCTTATATCCACAGGCCCAAGACTTACCAGTGAGCTATAGCTCCTGGTGTTGTAGATGGCCCCATCTATGTCCCCAAAGCCCGAGACGCCATCCCAATCGGATAGGGTCTGCTGAAATAAAGGACCCGTTGGGCCTGCGAAGATGTGCCAAGAACTATTCGCCCCCCTGCGGGAAGTTTACACCTCTTCACAATTCTGGGCCTGCCCTCTTTGGCTATTAAGGCGAGAAGGGTTTTACTTAACCTTTGGCCAGTTCCCTCTGATTGCTAAACCTGGAGCACAGGAGTGCTCCTTGCTGCCCACGCGTGACCATGGGCAAGGGGCGACTCTTGCCCCTGCCCACCATCCCTTATTCCTTATGGGAGTTATGCCCCTACAGATCCCTCAGTGATGAAACCCCCTAGGCATACCAGCTTCGGGAATCTGTCTGGCTTAAGCATTGCGCTAGGCATACCAGCTTCGGGAATCTGTCTGGCTTAAGCATTGCGCGCTGTCTGTAAAGTTCAAGCATTGAGGATTGACTAAGTCCTACTTCGCCCCTCCCATCATGCTCCCTAGTACTAGGGTGGCAGGGGGGGTGCCCCCCCCACAAACCCAGAGCATCCCCAGCGGTGCCAAATTCCTGCTCCGTTGAAGTAGAGATTTAGTGCACCCTGGGCGTGACAAATGTTCTCTTGACATAATGTCCCCTTATGTTTGCCGCGCTGACACCCCAGTTATTGGGACAGCAGCACCATATGTAGGCTGGCAGCACTCCCTGAGCGCGGTAAAAGTGTCGGTAAACCAGGATCCCAGTCTCCTGCAGCTGCAGTACGCGACCAGTGATTCCGTTGGGGGATACCCCCAACCGCAATGGTCCTCTAGACATGAAGAAACCCTATTTTACCTGGGCCTATCTCCAAATGATGGTGGTTTCACCCAGCTATGGAACCTATTTACTTGTTTTGCTACTCGGCCCCCCTATGGGTAGGCCTCAGAGTTAGGGCAACGCGCGTGCTCCCAGGGCACGGTGCTGCTGGAGAGCAGATGTCTGTTACCTACACGCTGATACTTTATCTGTTGCTAAATGCCCTACCGCTGTAAGTTTCCTAAGACCGTAGACTTCGTGTTCCCACTTTGATTGATCCCATCGCCTGGGGGGAACCCAGTGGTGGCAGGACCTGCATGGTAACTCCACCCCAGCGTAGCTGTCGCTTATTTGTGACGCCGAAGCAGGAGATGCCCCCTTAGCCTCGAGTTCTAACCCTTAGAGGATAACCTTGGGGGCAGACAAGTCTGTGGGAACCAACTGTAAACTCTGGTGCAACTACCGTCCCTATTCTGAATGTTGCGAATGCTGCATGGTCAATAACGCCCTGACGCCATGAGGCTCTACGTGGTGTTTACCACTACTTTCAGGCTTAGTGCTGGTACAGCATCGCCACGGTGCCAACCGGTGGCGTACCATTTGCAACATGGGCAATCCTGAAACTAGTGTCTGTCATGTGTACTAGGAGCGATACCTTCTAGATTCGACATTCAGTCCGCAAAGCATGCGGACTCGACCCGAAGGTATTGGAGAGCTGTACATGAGAACTGCCTTTACATTGCATACTCAGGCACAGGGGGAGATTAAGTGATTTGCCCAAAATCACAGGACACGACCTCGAGGCTCGAACCCTGGTTTCTTGCGCCAGTGTAGACGGCTGCACATGAGTACCGTATTTATAATACATATGCAGGCACGGGAAGATAAGAGATTTCCCCAGGATCACAGGACGCGACTTCGAGGCCCTAACCCTGGTTTCCTGCACTAAAGTCGGCGACTGCACATGGTCAGTATTTTCATTTCCTATCCAGGTACGGGAAGATTAAGCGATTTTCTTAAAATCACAGGACGCAACCCGAGGCTCTACCCTGGTTACCAGCACCAAAGCCGCGCTTGCTAGGCAAAGATGTGGCGGTGGCGCGAATATATAATGAATATATATTTGTTATTTGCTTGGCGCACAATCGGCCGGGATATTCCGCATAAGCACCAGTTCAATTACTCCCACATAATTATCTCCCGGCCGCCAAGCATCCTCGGGCTCTGCCTGCACGTGCCACTCGAGGAGACATGCAGGCGCGCCGCCCCGGGCCTCGAGTCGGCTGAGCGAGGGGGGGGTCGAGGGCAAAATAAATAAGGACGAGGCTTAACACATGTGCTTGCTTACTTAGTTTAGAGTGGTGGGCCTCCTGACCTGTATGTCGCTGTTCCTTCCGACCTCCGGATAGAACCAGTAACATGCCTACGCTCTTTTCCCACTACCCCATTAGGCCCCAAACCATAGGGAGCCGGCCGCCTTGCATAATGCTGTTTCTGACATTGCATCCAGACATATGAAAAACGTAACGTCGGACCTACGTCAATTAGCACTCTTGGATTGTCAGTGATTGTCAATGGTTGCATGAGCTGAAAAGGCAGAAACTCTGCATGCACACACTCACCGCGTGCAGTTCCTGTGGTGGGGGGGGATCGAGATGCAGGTTACAAAGCGTCACGTGTGGTCAGGAGCGGACTGCATGACCATTGCTGTAAATAGCACTTTTATATTGCGCGAACTCGACCCGAAGGTATAGCAGCACTGGGCATGAGCACCATATTTACACACATATTCGGGCACGGGAGTGAGATCATGAGCCGCCAGGTCCGCGACCCTCGGGAACCCGTGTGCGCACACCGGCGATGCCTTCTTGAGACACCGGTTGAGGGGGGAAGAAGCATCTGTCCATAGCGCAACTGCGCGCCAAAGTAACTGAGCACCGGACACGAGCACCGTACCACATTAATCAGTTCAGGTGCGGGAGATGTAGTCATGCCCGGGATCACGTAATGAGCGCGCATGCATTTGAGCGCCGGACACGAGCAACGTGTCACACAGGGGGTGTCGTAATGCCCGGAATCACCTGATGCGCGCGAATGTGGGCACAAGCAAATTCTTGTGAATAATACATGCACTTGTATCATGTGTCTGCATTATAGGAAGCCAGCCCATACATGTTGCATATTTATTTAGCGTTAGCGTGAACTCGACCCGAAGGTATTGGAGCAAAATCTTGTGCACAATGCCTGCACTTGTATCAAGTGTCTGCCTTATAGGAAGCCAGCAGCTACATGTTGCCTATTTGTATAGCGCGAACTCGACGCCAAAGGTATTGGAGCGCTTTACATGAGCACCGTATTTACATTACACCATGCAGGCACGGGCAGCGTAAGCGATTCGTACCATATAACACGATCCCCGTGCCAAATCACGCGAGCACCGCACCAGATTAACCATTGAGGTGCGGGGGGTTTAGTAATGCCCGCAATCGCGTAATGTGAACAATGCATGCACTTGTATCATGTATCCGCCTTATAGGAAGCCAGCAATACATGTTGCATAAATATATAGCGCAAACTCGACCCTAAGGTATTGGAGCGCTTTACATGAGCACCTTATTTACATTACACATTTAAGCACGGGGAGCTTAAAAGATTCGTACCAATTATCCATTGAGGTGCGTGGTTCAGTAATGCCCGCAATCGCATAATGCGGACGCGACCTCAAGGGGCGGAACCTCACTTCCCTAAACCAGCGTCCAGCTCACAGTCGTCGGACTACCCCACCTCTGCAGGTCACCACGCCTACCGCACGCAGCCCACTGCATGCCCCCCCCGCCCTCAACGGCAGCATAGCCGATGGGAGGGGGGGGCGTGCTGTTGTATTAGGGCCGTGAACCGACGCTAATCTCCTAACGGCTCCCCCGGCGCAGGGTGTGCGGCTTCTTTGCCGTCGCACCCCCATTCATTTACTTTGCCCGCGAGGGCCGCCGGCATTGAGAAGTATGCCCCGCGGGCGAAAGGCCGACGGACACACGATCAATACAGTGTGTAATGAGCGCTCTACCCTACACTGAATCACGCTGCGGCGACGCTTGGGCAGGGGAAGATTTAGACCTTGCCCGTGAAACCCCCTGAACCCTAGTTCGATGCGGCCGCCAACCTCTATCTCGCTGCAGCCGATGCATGGACAGGAGGAGGTCTGGAAGGCATTGAAGCGCTTTAACTAGTACAGTGTTTACATTACACATTTACGCATTCGGTGGCAGCGCATCCATTGCCCAGGACCACGTGGCCCGCCGCATGCCCCCCGCGGCCGCGCAGCCGATGGGGGGAGCAAATGCCTACTCCCTAAAACAAGCATGAGGAGGCGACACGGGGGTCGGAATTGCCTTTGCACCTGATAAAGAAAGTGCATCCCCACTTGCCCTTGCTTACCCTGCTAAACATGCTGTATAATTCGTTCTCTGCGCAAGACACGTATTAAAGATGCCACCTCTGGACTGCGCCTGGTGAGCAGGCCACCTGCATCAAGCTGTTTCCGTCATTGCCGCGACCCCCCGCATTCTCGCCCTTGTTGCGGCAGCGCAGTCGACGGGCCACATCCTCGAAGGCCCACCTGGACCCAACGAAGGGATTATTTAAAGAAATGGCCATCTTTTGCCTTAAATGCCCCGCAATGCACATGACAGGGGCTAGCGCGTATTGTAAGAATCAATGGGAATGGAAACTGTGACCTCGAATAAGAGTCTCAGACCTTAACCATTAGGCCACAGTGCCTTTACCCGCGCTGAACCAAGGGAGGCCGAATTACATGATTTGCCAGAGATCACACCATTGGTGACGCGACCCCGCGGCACGCAACTTGCATTCCCGCACATTTGGTGGCAGCGCCGCCAACGGACCCCATCTTCACGGCCCCACTCGGATACACTCGACGCCCAGTGAAATACATTAAATGATTTGCCCAGGATCGCCGGATGGTGCCGCCACCACCATGCTCGCAGCCTGCATCGCAGCACATTCGGCGGCAGCGCCGCCGGCGGACCACATCTTCCATGCCCCACCCGGACCCACACGACTCACAGGCAATAAATTAAATCATTAGGCCATGATCACAGGGTGTTGGCGCCGCCACTAGGCTAGCAGCCTGCGATACCGCGCCTTTAGCGGCAACGCGGCCGACGGACAACCTCCTAGAGGCCCCACCCGAACCAGACCTCGGGGCACGGGGGGGGTTAAAAGACTTGCCCATGAGCACATAGCAATGCCCAGTTATTAATTAGTGTGCGGGCGTCTTTCCCCTTACCTTCCGCGTTGCAATGAGTGATATTCCAGTCGCGCAACTATCTTGACCCGAAGGTATTGGAGTGCTTCACTTGAGCCCCAGTTACGTTACGATGGGCCCAGATTCACTGGCCGCTGAGCCTGCGCCGAGACTTGATATTTCCCCCGCGTCAAAATAGCACGGAAAAGTTAAACAATTTCTTACATTCAGCATCTGCAGCGGAGGAATCGAACACTGCCCGGTAACGACAAAGCACACTCCCCAGCCCTCGAGGCTACACGCCTCACAACAACCCCCCCAGACCCAACTCGAGGCAGGGGGGGGGATGGATTGCCAAACCGGGGCACGCGGGCATCGCTCCCGCTACCTTTTGCGCGCCCTCCGATGCTTTGCCAGTCAGGCTATGGCCCTTTTAACACACATCGGTGCCCCTATTCCTGCTGCGTTGCCGGCAGACTCTAATAAATCGCCACCCTCGCCCTAATCTTGCGCCCCCTCCGCCCGTGGCCATCCGAGCCACAGGGCCCCGTCGACCTGGTACTGACCAGGGACGGGGCCGGGGCGGAGTGGGACAGCAAGACTCACCGTAGGTGCTAGGTCACAGCGACGAGACGACACCCCATGCAACGAGACGGGAACCACGACCGATGTTGCACAAATGGCGAGGTGGGCGGCAAAGAGGTCGCCAGGAGGGTGGGGGAAGGCTAAATAGCCTCCCCCTCACACCAGGGCCAGGAAGTGACACGCATTGCGCGTCACTTCCGGCCAGCCCGAGGAGGGGGGCTCCGGTCGGCGTCCCCGCCCCCCCCCTGTGGGAGGGGGCAGGGAGGGGTGACCGGTGCCCCGGGGGCACTAAGGCGCCGACCGCCAATTGGCCCCCTGCGGGGGCCGCGGTCAGCGGCATTTTAACCATTTGTAAACCAACACTTTTTAGTTGGTACAGTTAGAGATAAGGCGCAAACAGACATTGTTTACTGATGAGAATTATTTTATGTTTAATTATTACTTATTATTTTAGATCAGCACCATTTGTACTCTTGTTGGAAAACAACTGTCAGGTATGTCAATGATTTCGTGTTCAAAGATATTTGAATGGCATTAGAAGGCAGTTATTAATAGTGCCTAAATTGTTACATTTGTGTTGTAGATATACATTGCTGGAGAAGCTTGGTGCTAACATGTATTATTGATGGTCATCAAACAAAGAAAGATTGCATATTTCTGATGAACCTGGTAGAATATCAATGGGAGTATCCACAAGTGAAACAAATTATAGAAAACCTTGTGGGTGATAACATTTAGTGATTGAGTATGTTTTCTTTCTAGCTGATATTCACCAATTACAAGTTCAGAGTATTCCTGATATCGTCCACCACATTCAGTACCAGAAATTCCAGAGAGACAAAGCACCCTGACACCAGAAGAGTTCGGGCAGAATTCAGTTTTTCTATCTCTCTTGTCTCTCAATCCAAGGGGAGAGGAGTTGGCCTAACGCCTAGGGCCGTCAACCTCGAACTCTGGGAAACTGGGTTCCAGTCTCGGCAATGACGCTGAAAATCCGGTGATTCTGGGCAAATCACTTAATCTCCCCGTGCCTAATAAAAATTAATGTGTCCTCATGTAACGCAACTAGTGCTATGTAAAGCACTCTGATACCCGATACCTTTGGATCAAGTTTGCGCTATATAAAACTCCGTAAATAAAAATCGCTCTTCCCCCAGGAAGTTTTTGGATCGGCAATTGTATCTACTTCTTGCTGCTTTATTTAACTTTCAGAGGAATTGGGAAACAGTCAACATCAAGGGAGCAACAACCTGGAGTTCAGGTGAGTAGCTAGGCATGACAAGACATGCATAGAGTATGTGAAAACTGCCTCACTCTCTCTCCAAGGACCCATCTCTTGTTCTTATTAGCTGGTCCCAGGTCATCAAAAGAGAGGACGAAGCAGCATCTGGACAGCAGGCCACAACACAAGTCATGTATCAGTGCAGCACTTGCCTGCCCTCACTGCTACCTCGCAGGCATACGCTGCACGTGTACCCTGCGCATGCCAGGTTTGAGCTATAATAAAGTCGCCCATCTCTCATACCAACTGGATGTCTCTAGACTTCTATTCTGGTACTGCCAGACTCAACAGTGTGAGAGACCAGGCTATCATTATCCCCTTGAAAGAACCCTGGGCCTTGAAACATAATCCCTTAGTCAAGTCATCAAAGATTTTCTCCCATTGGGGGCGTGGCCTGCCTCAGAGGAAGATGGCCGCTATCTAGAGTGGTTCCGCTAGACCATCCTCAAGAAACCCGCATATCTGGCCAAAAGATCCATACCGGCACTGAACGGTGTATGCCCATGGAACGCTCTGTACCTGGGTGCCAATGGTACCGCTCTGAGCCATAATAGGCTTGGTTCCGGAGTGAGTCCTGGAAAGGCCTGTGGAGCAAATGGATCCCGAACTCGAGTGGCGGGGTGCTGAACTTGGTCTACGCGATTGAGTGGAGGAGCTCTCCTTATCCACCGGGAAGGGGCTTATCAAGAACCTATCCGGTGGAGAACAGGAGCCGTAGGTCCTATCCAACAGGCGCAGTGAGTGATGCGAGTCAGGTGAGGCCAGGGACGAGTCGGGCAGAGCCGAAGCCTGAGGGTGACGAGGCAGTATGGGATATCGAACAAAGGGACTGCTGCGGTGGCCTGGGGGCAGCCGAGGTGCAGAACGGGTCGCATCTGGGGGAGGAACATCCCAAGCTCGAATCGGTGCCAGGCCATATGGCAGCAGAGAGGCAGGAGCAGACCCCCCTGAAGTCAAAGAAGACCTGCTACATCTGCCTTGTCCCCCCCCTCAAATATATTTGCAATTACAACACGGGCCCCAGAGAGGCAAACTGTTTACCCCGTGGACCTCAGGTAATTCCACAGGCCTGGCGAGGGGGGCAGCGGCACCGGGCTGGGCTCGACCCCGGGGATTTGATGCCCAAGCAGCCTGGAGGAGCTGAAAGCCCAGCTGATGCCCTAAAGGACAATTCATTTACTGGAGGGGCTGAGAGACACTCATCCAGTGGGTTGAGGGCGAGAAACCCAACAGGCTGCCAGGTGCACCTAAACCTGTCTGGGTAGGCGGCTGGGAGTACTGCTCCTGGTGCTCCCCATTTTGCCCCCATCATCTACATTCAGGACGCATTCCCCAGACCCTGACAAACCAGAGGGACCAGCAGAATGATGGGTGGGAAGGGCCTGGGCAGCACACAACAGACAAAATTGGATAAATATACTCTCTCCAGGGGGCCATCTACCACCACAGAGGTAATGGAGGCGGCGCTGGTTTCTGGGGCCTCATCCTCCCCGCTGCTCCCGAGCCTACATTGCAGGATGTTATGGCTGCCATCCAGGGAATGAAGATGGACTTAGCAGCCAGGATAGACTCGGTGACCACGGAGGTCTCGCTACTGAGGGCAGGCCTATGAAATATGGTCACCCAAATGAAGGAGGTGGAGGGGGTCACGAATTGCTTGGCGACAGATATAAAATCTCTTCAAAAGCAGGTCCACGAACGGATTGCCGCAACTAAGACACTCGAGG
Source organism: Triturus cristatus (assembly GCF_964204655.1). Classification (NCBI taxonomy): domain Eukaryota; kingdom Metazoa; phylum Chordata; class Amphibia; order Caudata; family Salamandridae; genus Triturus; species Triturus cristatus. Next base: position 540,782,060 of record NC_140584.1, read on the forward strand.
CCAAGCTGGAAGATCAGGAAGGCCGCTCCTGGCGTAACAATTTCTGCATTATTGAAGTGCCGGAAAAAGCAGAGGGACCAGTTGTGGATCTATTTGTGGAGGTTCTCATAACAAATATGCTCTAGCACCAGGATGTCAAACTATTTTTCAGTGGAGCAGGTCCATCGTGTCCCAGGGACCTGGCCGAGCTAGGCCCCCCGCCATGACCCATAATCAAGTGAATATTCAACTACCCCAATCGAGATGTAATCCTCCAGCACTGCACCGAGTGCCCCACCACTCAAATATGAAAATGCTACCAACATTACTTTCCAGATTTTACCCTGAAGGTACAACAGAAGTGACGCATATTTCTTGAGGTAAAAAAGACACTGAGGGAAAAGGAAATCAAGTACTCAGTGCTCTTTCCTGCAACACTTCGGATTGCAGCGGACGGTAAGGTCTGGCCCTTCTCCAGCCTAGAAGAGGTGAGTGATGGACTAGCTGTACAGCTGGAGGACAGTGAGACGTACTCTAAAAAAAGACTTGAAGCAACGACACACCAGAGACCAATGAGGCGGGACCCCAGACTCCCCCGGGATCGAAGGGAGTGAAAATGTGGTGCAGTTTATCATTGGAGGAACTTTTTAAGTCTGGGCATGCCAGGCGGAGACATGGAGCCAACAGGGAAGAACCAGCTGAACTATGAACTGGGACCATATGCACAGATAAGATCTAATTTTCCATACCTGGTGTTTTCATAATGTAAATGATTGAACTCTGTAACAGTTAATGTCGGTACTGCACCTACTTTTGAATAGGGGGACCAGGGAGGCCGGCGGGCCTTCATACGTCAAAGCTCACCCAACTAAATGTGTTTTTGTTTATGGGGTGACAGACGCTCTGCAAATTGGGGTGGTGGAGGTTTTGTGCCCACAGTGCAGGGTAGCAGGGAGGGGGGAATTGTTGTCACCTTCTGAGTGGACTGGTTCTATTATTATGTAAGATGTTCAGCTTGGCACACACAGAAATCCAGGAAGGTTTGCTGGGTGGAGGGAGGGTTGTGATTCCTCCCAGCATCCCGATGCTGTTGGGTATCAGCTGAAAGCACTCCAAAACAGTAAAAATGACCATTTTAGCTAGCAGAATAGACCCTCTGGCCTCGCATACCCGACACTCACATGCACATATCATACGGAGAATAATGACCTGGAATGTTAATGACCTTAGTAATGAAATAAAACGTACTGTAATTCTCAAATATCTTCACAGACACACTGCAGATATAGTTTTGCTGCAGGAGACACACCTGAAGGGGAACAACTGCAAAGCATTAGACAGCTGTGGACACAAGCTCCTTGTGCACGCAGGGTTTACCTTGGGTTCCAGAGGAGTGGGGATACTAGTTAGGACAGTGTACCCTTTACCCCACGGAAAATTTGGCATGGTCAGTTGTAAAGGTTTGTAGCGTTGACTGGAATGTGGGAGGGCAGGGTCTTTAACATATGCTCAGTCAATGCACCACCAAAACTCCATGCTGACACCCTGCCTGCTTTCAGTACACTGCTGCTGGAACTGCCGGCGGGTATTTTGGTGTTGGGTGGAGACATAGATGCCACAATGGACCCGTCCCGACTGAAAGGGGAACGGGTACGGAACTCCTACGAGCATTTAGCAGAGGCCCTTGGGCTGGTAGATCTCTGACTTGACCATAACTCTAAGATTAAGCAATTTACATTCTATTTGATGGCTCATGGGGAATACTCCTGTCTAGACTACCTTCTGACACATTCCACAGACGTAAGTTGGTTTAGAGGTGCAATCCACAGAGCACAAGTTATATCTGACAACTCGCCAGTGGAGGTGAAACTACAGGGACCAGCTAGAAACACCACACTATCAACCCAACTGGAACCATGGCTCTTTAAAGATAAACAGTTTAGAGTGCAAGATTAGAGAACACATGGAGAAAAATATCAAGACAATGAAGGTACGGTTGATTCAGCATAGTTACTATGGGAAGCGTATACAACAGTGATGCAAGGGTATGTTCAGGCCCTAGTGGGGGAGAAAAAAAAGAACATAGACTGCAGTATGAAGCTCTGGAACAGGAAATCATTTGGCTTGAAACAATGACAAAGGAGAACGATGCCCCAGGCAGGCAGATTAGATGTTGAATCAGGATCAAACAACAAGAGATGAGGGATATAGTGGAGGATAAAACCAGGACACAGACCCGGGCGACTCAGAGAAGGCTTTATGATGTTGGGGATAAGGCCAACAAATGTATGGCCTGGTTGGAGAAAAGAGACAGGGAAAGGAACTGGGTTCTAATGATCAGCACCCCTCAGGGGACGACTCATAGAACAGGGAGGGGATCGCAGCTGCATTTGCTGACCACTATGGTTAGCTATATACGGCCGTCTCGAGTAGGGCAGGGACGGATTGTGCCGAGCTCCTGAAGGACATTAACCTCCCCGCATTCTCGTTAAATGATCGTGAAGAGCTGAAAAAAGATATTAGGGCTAAAGACATAGTACACGTCATTAGAGACCTGCAGTCAGGTAAGGCCGCGGGCCCAATGGCCTGCCGACCGAAATATCTACAGGAGTGTCATCTGCGGTGGCACCGCTCAACATGCTTCCGGAAGCCTTGGAGCAGGGTAGTCTTCCAGAAGACCAACGGTTGGCCACAATTGTGGTCATTCCAAAGAAGGTGCAGTGCTGCTATCACTGGATGCACGTATGGCGTTCAACAGCATCGAATAGTCGTACCTATTCTCGGCATTGAAAAGGTTTGGATTTAATCCAATGTTCTGCGCCTGGATTTGACTCCTGTACACGAACCCGTTAACAAGGTTGAGAGTGAACGGGGCAGTTTCATGGCCTTTTGCTCTATACAAGGGCACAATGCAGGAATGCAAACTTTCTCCTATGCTCTGCATTAGAGCCCCCGGCAGCATGGATCAGGAGTGATGAGGGGTATTACAGGAGGAGGCGACTGGAAAGAGAGAATCTGGTTGAGCGGCAACAATGTGCTGTTATATGCCATGAATCCCCGATCCACTGTTGATTGGATGCTTCCTATATTCCAGCTGTTTGGCCACTACTCGGCCTACCAGATTAATTGGGACAAGTCCCTCCTCTTCCTGTTGGTGGGAAAAGTCCCACCTCTTCCGCTCAACAGACGGACACTGAGTTTCTAGAAGACAATATATTCCCACAATTGGCACGGCTGCTCGGGTACCTGACACACTGGAGACAACTACCACTGTCACTAATGGGAAGAGCTGCCCTTTTTAAAATTATGACACTGCCACGCTTATTGTATGCATTACAGAACACGCCTTGTGAAGTACAGACAGAATTCTTTTCAGAAAGTGGACAGTATAATACAGCCGCTCCTATGGGATGGAAGAAGTTCTTGGATAGCTCTACACAAGCTGCAGAGGGGAATGTCCAAGGGGGTGCTGGCGATACCCTACATTAGAAAATACTAATGGGTAGCACAGCTGGTCACAATCAACGCCTGGGTTTTTGTGGGATGGGAGGAACCTGCATGTAGGGTCGATCATCACTCAATGGGACCAATGGGGATGTCCTGCATAGAAGGACGGAAAAACAACTTCCACCACATACACAATCACTAGTACTCATATGGAGGGAAGCTAAAAATGTCTGGGTAGGGAAGTCAGACTGACGTAAAGGACTCCTCTGTGGGACAGTGACCTATTGCGGGAGGTAGGAGGGTTACAGGGCTTCCATAAATGAAGACTCCTGGGTATAGATCACATAGGAGACGTCTGGCGGGCTCAAACATTTATTATTTTTGAAGACCTGCAGGCAAAGTATCAGACGCCCAACACGGAACAGTTCGATCACTTGCAACTAGGACGTACGCTGAGAGCTCATGTCCCGGAGGGTAAGCAAATACCAGAGTTTACACCCTTAGTGGACATGCTACTGCTAGACCCAATGATGGGTAAATCCACCTCCCTGATCTACAGAAAGATTATGAATACCACTGTCTGCCCTACCAGAGATATGGGAGGCTGAGGCGGGTATACTGGAGGATGCCGATTGGGTGGAGGCAATATAGAGTCCCAGGGAAGTGACTGTTAGGGTCTGCTTTCGCTTTACACAACTTCGCATTCTGCAGAGGTCATGCACCTCCATGGCCCTCATGCATTGAATTGGCCGCAGCAACACTGACCACTGCACCTGGGGGTGCCAGGATGTGGGCACTTTCTTTCACACACTGTGGGCCTGCCCCAAAATTCAACAGTACTGAAAAGAGGTAACACAAGTTATGTCAGAGGTGGTGGGCCAAGATATTCCATTAGAAGCTGTATGGCACATCTTGTGTGTGACAGGGGAAGAACGATGGCTGAAATACTCAAAGATCTGACTAATGATAGCAGATGTAGTCGTGAAAAGGAATATTATCAGATCCTGGGTAATGGATCGACCTCCCGGGGTTGCAGAGTGGAAGGCCGATCTTGATTGGTGTAGTGCAGCTGAGAAAGTAGTGTATCAGAGTCTGGGATGCCCACGGAAATGGAAGAAGGTCTGGGGTCACTGGGTGGGGTATAGTGGTTATTGAGGTTCTAACAGACTAGGATGGGATCGAGAGGGAGGGGTAGTGCTAGGGGGATTAATAATGCTACAGAGTGACATTGATGTCGCATATAAGTTCACTGTTTGTAATTGTAATAACGATACTGGGTGTGTGTGAGGACACTGGAACCCTTATACTGAATGTCAGAAAATCTCTGTGCCAGCAAAGTGTGTTGCTAAGCTTTTGTTTAGTAAAAAGAACTTAAAAAATAGAAAAAATATTTTCCCCCATTGGTCAGATGGACCTTAATTAGCTGACATGAAGCATTGAAAAGGAATTTTTCTTAACAATACATTTCTAACTTGTGAAGCATGGGTGATTCCACAATAAGGAACATGAATCACTAAATATGATAAAAAGGGTTTATTTTGGATTACCAATCTTTCCAGTAAATAAATGCTGACCACAAATAAGTTCAGTAAATGTAGGAATACAAAAGGTAAACTGAAGTATCTCAGTAGGTTAAGACACAGAATAATATATCAAATTGCAATAATCACAATTGTATAAGCACAGATAAAAGCAAGCAGGTTTTCTATAAAGAAACTTTGAAACGGAAATTTCTTTCTCCTAACTTAAACCTAAGTAAATCTAGTAAAACTCTCTAAATCGGGAGCTTGGGACAGAACGGGGAGAAAGGTGTTTGCATGAGTACACTTCAGTAGAAGTCTAAAAGAAAAAGAAATCAGGGTTTAGCATAAAGTTTCACACTTGCAAGAATAGCGCAAGCTGAGAGGTCTGTATCTCTCCAAATCTAGTGGGAATCTGCTCTGCTCTACCTAAAACTGCATGAACAACAATTGAAATGTAGCAAGAGATTCAGGACATTCTTATCTCTCTCACACCACGAGGGACCAATCAAGTCACTGCTTGAATGCATCTGCAACATCATTTTTGGTTCACATGGTATCAAACTCAGCCACGGCTTGTGCAGGTAAGGGCGATGAGGATTTCGATAGATGACGGATGAGGAAAAATTAATTATTCATTTAATTTTCCCTCGTGGTCATCTGTCGAAAACACTGCCCCACCGCTCTTACCTGCACAGGCTGTGGCTGATCAAACTTCAGGTTCAGTTCTCAACCATGAACATCTTGCCTTCCTCGTACATGATGAACAGAAGACTTCTTTTGACCATTGTCTCTCCACGTTCAGTGGCAAGTTTCCTCTTAGTCCTCTCTATCAGTCACCTAGTACAGACAAGTAGCCTTTCTCTAGCTAATGCATGTCATGATAATAAACCTGCAAGGGAAAAAGAAATCCTGCAGGCAAAGCAAAATGCATTTCAACTAGGCATGCAGTCATGCTAGCTTTGTTTAAGCATTTTAATGTGCACTTTGAATACATGATTATACATGCACGTGTGACTCTAGGAATAAATGCAAAACGTGAGTAAATGAATACATGTTTATGTACGCAAATGCTACTTTCAAAATAATGCAATATAGCTGGAAATGTAAGTGTAAAATGTAAATGAGAATTTCATCTCTTCATGTTTAAACTCACCATTTAGGCACACATATATAAATCTGTAGATACTACAGTGAATACATTTCAGTAATATGTTCAATATGCTTAAATGCTTTATACACTTTATTAAAGTTAAGACACTCAGTGAATATAATGTCAAGTGCACGTTTATAGTTTGCAAGTTTGTGACATATGAGGATGGAATCTAAATTACTCTGCTCTGCTCTGCTCCAATCTCCATCTTATCAGATGAGATCAACTTGAAAATTCTGATGTCTTCAACATTTTTTGTCTTGAGTTTTCCAGGTACTTAATTTGCTCCTAAAACCTGTACTTACTCTCCTCCATTTCCACATCCTTTCTTATCCTCCTTATTCCTCTCCTTTTCTGTTGCTCTTGTTTTTTTGCCTTCACCCATCGACACCCCTTAAAGATCACAAATAGACATATCGCACAAAAGGTTATAATCACAATAGGTTTCAAAATAGAGCCAAGTATTCCACCTATAAGACTCCCAAACCAATAGTCTATTGCAGCAAATCCGTTCCCAATTGCATCCCATGCGCCTCTAGCATCCAACTCCTTGATGTCTTCCTTTATGTCTGTGAGGATCTTAATGTACTTCTTCACCTCTTCACTCTTGTCAGGTATATAGGTACAACATTGTTTAACCTTCAAATTTTAGCACACTCCCTCCTCTTTTGCAAGAGGGATGTCCAACACAAGACGATTCTGAATCACCATAGATCTTATAGCTATCATTTCAGTGTACGCAGCTAACAACAAACTAGCAGTACAAGTAGATACCCTATCAACTATATTGAACAACTTCCTAAAAAGGAATCAATGCACCAAATATGGCTCCTACTATCTCAGCACCACTACTGCTTCTCTTAGTTCTAGTGTGTGAACTCCATATTGGGTCATCTAAATGCTCCATAGTTTCAATATACTCATAAAGCAACTTAAAATAAGCATTAGAAGAGTAATCTCCTCTAGATGAACCTACATGCGGTGTCTTATAATCAAATGTATGCAAGTTATTGTCAGTAGGGATTAGAGTTCCAGATCAAATTTCCACAGAATTTGGAAATTTGGGTGAGTATAACCTCAAAAGGAAAACAATCAATTCTATTGTAACAACTATTAATACACCTGCTAGTATAAGCGTATGTCTATTCTGGTTATCAATTTCCATCACTTCACAAGAATCAGCCTGTTGAGCAAAATTTGCATCAAGCATATTTCTTCAATGTGCTACTACTTATGCAGATGACAATACAAAGTCCATAAACGGTATGATGAAATTATTTACAAAGGCTTTGTGAGTCTTCCTTAACCCTACTCTGACTTCTTCTAAACTGACACTTTTACGCTCCTTTAGCAGCTCTCTATTAAAAGCGCATATTAAAATTCAGACTAGAAATCAGGACATTGTTAAATCGTCTCATTCTATTCAGTGGCAAGGTAAATTCAATGCACAACTGAGCCACAAGTCTACATTTCTGGAGGTTTAACTGTATTCCCCAAATCCCAATGTTCTCTCTCTCTGTCATTTGTGGTAAAGTATGACCATTTAGGGGATGAGTACCTCCGACAGGGTACTCTAGTTCTCTTTGATCTCCTGAGTGCAGGTCATTTGTCTTCACTGTCACTCAGACCAGAATCTTTAGTTTCCTTTGAGATAGTGTGGGTTACACACTCTATAACTCAGTCTTTTTTTCTCCTGTCTTCTCGTCCAACTGTCTGCAGCTACAACTCAATTTGTCACAGCACTAGGCCCTTCGTCAGGGTCCAAATCTGGCTCTGTCATTGCCACAGGCCAAGACTGTTTTGTTTCAACCTCAATGTTGACTCACCAAGAACCCCCCCAGGCCAAAAGGGTGCTGTTTCTGGCTCTTGCTCGTCCCCTGTAGCTTGACCACCCTTCTCTCACTGCCCTTCAGTTGCAGCTGGCACTTCTGGGACAGGTACAGTAACATCATCAATGGACACTCCATTTTTCGAGTGTGGGCAGCGTGGATTCAGTTGGGGAGACTTCCACATTTAACAGCGGTGTTCATCATCAGTGTTAACTGGTAAGGTCCATGCCATTGAGGTTTCAGAAGGTGCCTCTTTACCAGGACCTAGTTGCCGGGACTGAGGTCATAAGCACTGCTCTTGATGCGGTGTGGCAGTAACGGCTTCAACCTGGTGAGCCACAGGATGCACCAATATCAGCCAATTCTTTGCAGTAATCAAGTCATCAGTAATGTTCACGAGTGCATTTGCAGGTACTTCTGGCGAATATATCTCTTTACAACAAATGCGCTACAACCCATTCAGTTACAACGACCGCGTTGTAACAACTCGAACCATTACATCACAAGTCGTTACAATGACTTGCTGTAAGGGGCGTGCTGGACTTAGGAATAGTATAATTCACTATTCCATCTCCAGTGCAACAGCAGGTTAGGTGTTGAATTGTAAATCCAACACCTTCTTCACTTACAGCAACTCGTTGTAACAACTTGCGATGTAATGGGTTGCACTGTAAGAACACGGTCGTTGTAACAACCGCGTTGTAATGGAATGCATTGTAGCGCATTCGTTGTAAATGATGTCTACCACTTCTGGAAGCCTTATTGCATGCCCCATGATGATCTCATGGGGAGACAGTCCTGTTCTCTGATAGGAATGCTGCAAAGATTCATGAACACAAGGGGCAAACCAATAGGTCATTTCAGAGACATTGAAGCAAATACTTTAGCCAATCTGGATTTTAACATGCCATTTACTTGCTCCACAATACTTGACGCCTCAGGTCAAAAACTGTGATGTAGTCTTTGCTCCACTTGTAATGCTGCACCCAACATCTTCAGCACCTCATTTTTAAAATGAGATCCTTGGTCTGACAACAGCGAAGTCGGGAAACCGATCCTTGGTATGAGCTCCCTCAAAAACAATTTAGCTACTGTGAGACTATAATTTTTTCTGGTCAGGTAAGATTCAACCCAACGCGAGAAAATGCACGCAATCACCAAGTCAAGTCCAGCTGCATTTTGTCAAATGGCCCTCCTGATCTCCCGATGTGACTTTGTGTTAGTGCTGTTCTCTTTCCTGAATTTATCTGTTGACACACAACAATTCTGCAACACTATCCTTCAACCATCAATCTGAATGGGGGGTTGAACCAAGTCTGTTGAAAGAATCTGACCATTGCAACCCTCTCAACATGTGCAGGACAATGAAAATGTTGAGTCAATGGAGACAGCAAGCTATCTGGCAATACAGGTCTTCTGTCTGTAGAAACCAAGAAACCCTAATGTCATCATCTGTTTTAACACAAACTGCTCTGCCCCAAATCTGCTTTTCTTCCCCTGGCCCTTCCTTTGCAATCCCTTCACTTCCTCCCAAATATCAGCTGTTGTCAACAGAAGGTTGTAATTGGTCTCATCTTCCGATTTACTTAATTACCATTCTCCGCTGCGAGAATGATCTGGTCATACCTAGTCAATTGACTATTGGTGAGGTGTTGAGTGTGGGTGCTCGTCAACAATATCTTTATGAAATGGGGCCCAACAACAGTAAGGGGATGTCCCATGACAATACTTTCACACCTCTCTATGCTGACACCTATGACTGCCATGGCTTTAGAGCATCCAGGCAACCCTGCGGCTACGGGGTCAAGGCTGGCATAAAAATAGGCCACCAGTCTTTGGGCATTTTTCATGCATTCGTGTAAGCACTGAGAGTCGCAGATCTTCCCTCTCATTGCAGAAAAGAGCAAAAGCTTTATTGTAATCAGGCATTCCTAGTGCTAGGGCATGACAGAGACTTTCTTTCAGCACTAGGAAGGCAATAAAGCAATTGTTATCCCAAGGTACCAGTTCTGAGACATCCTTGTGCGTCACCCTCTGTAAAAGCTTGGCCACTAGGGAAAAGTTGAGTATCCATTGACGAAAGTAGCTCACCATTCCCGCTTTCAGTGCCATAACTTGTTACAATAGGGACAAAGATTCGATTTTGTGAATGTAGCTACATCAATTCCAGTACTCCAGTCAGTCGGAACACCACGTCCTCTACCCTGTTGTGGATAACCATTTCCCCCTTGCATCACAGGAACTCCCTGCTCACACATGCCTTGTATTGTACCAACATTCCCTACATACGGTTGACTTGGACTCCCTCTTTGTGCTGCCTTCACCTTCACCTGCACCAACATCAACTGTTCCTTCAACCGTTTCTGTTTCATTTCCTACTCATCACTGCAATATTTAGCTTACCTCAAAATCTCATCAATTTACTTATTTTGCCAACAGATTTAGCACTTTGAATCATCATGCTAACATTAGGTCTCAATCCTGTCACAAAACTAGACACAAAACTGTGTTGTTTAAACACCTGCAACAATCTCTCATAAATGGAATGTACCGTCTCTTTAGGCTCCAGAGGTGTCTGTCAATCTTAACCCAATCAATATCTTTTGCTGGTGTCTCCTGTTTCAAAAAGGTAATCACTTGTTGATACTTTTTCATCACCAAAGGCGACAGGGCATGAGAAATCTATCCACCACGGGGGCGCCAGAGAGACCACAGCAAGATGGCCGCACTTCAGTGTAGCTCTGCCGGTCGGGTATCACAGTCCGTCAATTATCCTGCCTTCCACGCATATTGGAGCTGCAAATCGCAAGTCCAGGTGCCTGTAAGCACTGGGCAGTGTAGCAGACAACATTGTGGGCGGTTTCAGTCTACTGTGGCTGAGTCAAGGTCTGTGAAGCACGTGGAGTGGGCTGGAGATTGGGCATGTCACCGATGCGACCCCTGCATTGGCTGCGAATGGCTCGGATTGTTGCCTGATGCTGCTGATCGGCCAGTTGCTCTGTGTGTGAAGGGGAGTGTGGATCCATCTGCCAGACCAGTGGGAAGCACGGCTGGCAAGGGAGGAATCTGATATAGGCAGGCGCAGTGGTAAAAGATGTCCCTGGGGCCTCACTGGCAAAATAGGCCAGGGTGGAGAGCCATGATTTGTTGTTGAGTGGAAGCTGACCTGATCTCGGCAGCCAGGGACCGAGCAAGTCGGTCTCTGCAATATTGGCTTCACAGCTGTGGTGCTGCCTGCGAAGGGTAAGAGAGGGCTCCGCGGTGAGCGAAGGAAAAAGCGGCCTGCGGATCATGTGCACTGAGGACAGCCTACTGTTTAGCGCAGGAGCCCCTGAATGTTCTGAGCGCTCTCTTGAAGGGCCAGGAGTGCTGGCTGCAGGCTCCTCTGACATCGGGAGCCTGGCGCTGGATTGTGGGAGGCTGCTCCCCCCGTTGAACATAAGGTGGTCTCTGGTCGTCTCTGTTGGTCGATGACGCCGGACCCCATGTGATTCAGTGAGGCCGGACCCTGATGCTGGAAGACCTGGAAATGAGCACAGAACAACTATAATCGCTATGGGCTGCTTACGAGTAAGGTAGGCTCAACAAGCAAAGCTGCACCGGGCTGTACGTGAGCAGAGAGTGCTGCTAAATAGTTCCATGACTGTCAATTAGCATTGGGGGAACTGGAGGCTGGTGCAGGAACGAAGCACAGAGATATTATATATGCTATATATTGCAGAGACACTTGACTACAATACAGATACTTTGGAGTGCACTTGGCATACATGCAAGGCTGCGTCATAAGAGGTATAATCACTGTACCACACAGAGGTTGGTGATTGCCCCGGGGGCAGTGGTCTGACATCCAGGCCCTGTGGGGTTAGCATGCATCCTTTTTGGAGAGCCCTGTGATTGTGCGGTGAGGCTTGGCCTGTCCAACTTTGGTGCACATGCACTGCAGGATGCGTATATGGAAATTAAGCTATAGCTAAAATGCACGGGCGACGCATACATGCTGGCAGTGACTTCTAACAGTGCACTGAGGAGGCAAGTGCACTGTGCACTACCAACTAATCTGTTGGGCCATGTGTGCCCTGGGCCCAGTGGTTACTGGACTTTCCCCTTGGTGCGTCTTGCTAATGGAGAGGGGGTGTTGCCTTTTTGCAGGGTCATCCCCAAACTTTTTGCCTTCCTCCTGTATTTTTTCTGACCTGTTTTTGTTAGTGTTATGGCTCTGGGCACTTTACTACTGCTGATCAGTGCTAAAGTACATGTGCTCTCTCTTGTAAACTTGGTGAGATTGTTCCACACCTGTTTGGCATATTTAATTTTACCTATAAGTCCCTTCTACAGTGGTATCCCATATACTCAGGGCCTGTAAATTAAATGCTACTAGTGGACCTGCAGCGCTGCTTGCGCCACCCACCAAGTAGCCTTTCAAACCTGTATCAGGCCTCTGCAGGCCTTGCGCATGCAGTTTAATGCCACAGTTACGAGGCACTTAAAGTGTTTGCCACGTCAGAAACTCCCATTTTACTACATAAAGGGCACCCCTAAGGTAGGCCCTAGGCAGCCCTATTGGCAGGTCGCTGTGACTTGTAAATTTCCCCGGGGCACTGTGTACTACCAACTAATCTGTTGGTCCCTGTACGCCCCATGCACCCGGTGGTTACTGAACCTTTCTTTTGGTTCGTCTCACCATTTTGTGGAGAGGGGGTGGCATTGGAACTGAGATACTCTGCCCCTTAGATGCTGCTGAACATCAGAGAGGTGGTGGGTGGTGCCGAGGAGCGGAGTGCCCAAAAATTGCCCCTTGTTGACGCAAATAGAGTGGAGCATTGATGTATTTCAGCCTCGATTCTAGCCTACAAAGTCACGCTCAAATAGTATTATGGGGCGCAGCACAAAAAAACATGGGTAAGATAGATAGGAGCCAAACGCGCCTCAACTTAGAGACCCAGAGCTCTGCAAGACCACCGCCGGATGCAGAGGTAGGGCCAGGAAAGACCCTGAGCTCTCAGGAGGTGCCTACGCTGAAGACTATGCTGCCGGCAATGCAAAGTGGCCTCACTGAAAATCAAAATGGATCACATGGGGTCAAACTGGATAAGCAATCGTCCTGTATCACAAAAGCGGAACAGTGTATCTCTAAAAATTAGGATGGCCTTGAATCTGTCATTTCAAAAGCCTTGAACATGGAGCAAATGTTGGCGGTAATCCAAGCCAAGAATGAAGACTTGGAGACGCAATCGTGCTAAAATAACATGTGCATTACTGGGATCCCTGAATCTACAAACAGGGAAAATGGAAACATTTGTAGAGACTATGTTGACTACAGTGTTTGGTGCAGAAAATCTGTACCAGCTCCTGGTGGTGGAGAGAGTGCACAGATCCCTCATGGCGCATATCTGCCTGGCATGGCTCCTGGTCCAATTATATTGAAACTTCTACTTTATCGCGAAAGGAATGTGGTGCTCTGCATGGCAAGAGAAAAACGAGAGACTGAATTTGAGGGGAACTGGATTGCATTTTATCTGAACTTCACAGTGGTGTTTCAGGCGGCTAAAAGAGAATTCTTACAAGTGAAGCAACAGCTGGAAATAGCCAACATCCTGTATGCAATGCTCTACCATGTGCACCTGCAGGGAATATCAAGGAATATCAAGGAAAACAGCACATCTTCGCGACGCCCAAGGCTTCTAAAGATTTCCTCAACGTCACACTAAAAGAGGGGGTGGAAGAACTGACCTTACTTTGCCCTCCTCTGGGTTAACCCTGTCACACACAGAGAAGTAAGTATGTATAGATCGCTTTTCTTGAGAAATAAAGAAACACCAAAGTGCAATGCTTTGAAACCGTTTTTTAGCCCACTGGAAGGAAGGGACGTGCTGTGGGTGGCCTTTAAGGAGGAGTTGTCTTAGCACTCAGGCTATGGTACTAAGGGCTATCACGTTACACTTTCTATAGTGGGACAATTAACGACACCCTAGCACGGCAGCCCTGGCATCCATCAGGGAACATCTGATGTAATTTAATGACCTTGCGGAACAGGAATCGTGGTTCTTGTCCAAACAGCATGTTGCACGGTGTTTGGGGAAGGGGTAGTCCTGGCCGTAGCCTTGCAAGTAAACAGAGAGTGCATGGATGCGAGGATCTCATTGTGAAAATAGTTGCAGTAGAAGAGCACACGATCATTCTACCCCAACTGTGGTCTCGGCCTTTAAACAGTTCTATTGGGTCTATACCGCACCTGTAGCTCCGCCACCCTAGCTGAAGATGAGCAATACTTGGGGAATGTTGCACTAGCTTGGCTTTCACCTGGCCAGTGGGAGTATTTACTCCAACCTATACCAGTTGAGGATATAAAATATGCCATATGCACTCTTCCTAATGGGAAGGCCCCCGGACTATGGGGCATATTATCAAGGACGGCGTTAGAAATTATCGCCGGTTTAGCGGCAGAAAACTGCAGCTAAAACGGCGATAATGAGCTTGATAATATGCCCTTGAGAATTCCAATAGAAGTCCATATTCTAGTGTGAACATGGGCTTCTAGTGGAATTCTCCAGGGCATAATATCAAGCCCATTATCGCCGGCGATAATTATTAACACCGTCCTTGATAATATGCCCCTATATAGGTTGACGGGAGAATTCTGTTGAGCGTCTTGCGCCACAACTGCACGCTATGGATGAGGAAGCTTACCAGGGACAAATCCTGCGATCATTATTATGTTTCCTAACCTAGGGCTAAGTAGCAAAGTGACCTTTTACCTACATTTGTCCTACCTTGCTCTGCATAATGGTTCTAGCACTGACCATTTACCCAGTTATGTGCTGAATAAATGCTAATTGGTTTCTTTGAAAACAGTCTCATTTATTATGTATGAGAATTCTTTGTAAAATCCCCTGAACATGATGTACATAACAGGATTAACATACTCTGTACGAAAGTCATGGCTATCTTCATCCTAGGGCAACAGAACTACTTTGCATAGTTGCAATTATTGATTTAGGCTCATTTACATAATTGTACTCACAACATATCGATTGTGGTAGGAACACAGAGGCTATCATTGTGGTATAAAAGAACTGCACCTTCACTAAATAACTAGAAGAGACGCTTCCACGCTGACACAAGACACTGAGGTCCCGGAATGCTGAAGCTTCAACACGCAGAGGTCCGGCATCCCTTGCGGGGTGTCCAACTCGTGACCAAGATGGACTCCTTCATTCTTTTCTATCAGGAAATGGGGGTGGCTCTTTCCTAGGGGATTCTTGACTTTACACCCACATACATGCTAGGTACACTGAGATACACTTAGGTAGGGTCTGCATCGTAGGAGTACGCTTGATGACTGTCATGTTTATATGCCTTCATATATTCACTGTTTTTGCACCGTGGTAGAAATCTACCTTCTATTTACTCTGTTGGTGCTTGTACTCTTTTGCATTTGCTTTTGTCTAATGACTGTCGCAGCAATCAAGTGTTATACTAGATTGATGCTGGTTCAATAACTGCTTATTGAAAATGTCCCCAAAGTTTATTCTGTGTACCTCTCTGAGACTAAGTCAGCACGATTGACTGAGCGAAAAGTACTGTACTGTTTCCGTGATCCCTGAAGGGTCAAGGGTTGTCATGTTCGATGGTTGCCAGAAGCTATTCACTCCTTAGTAAGGTTAGGGGGCTTATGGTGGAACTGTGAGCTAGCTGATCTATAGGCTGACATATCCTTTGGGGTTGTCTGGAATCAGTCTAGAGACCAATCCCTTAGATTTTGTCACCTACAATCGCGCAGATCCTATGTATTTTTTAGAAACAACATAACATCATCACTGCACGAGGCCCTGATCGTGGCCCTCTTAAAAACTGATAAGGCCCTGGAGTATTATGAGTCTTACAGACCACTGTTATTATTAAACATTGATACGAAAATATTGGCTACGGTGGTGGGAATGTGCCGCCAACCACTAATCTCGAGCCTGATTTTACCAGATTAGTCTGGCTTCGTTCCCACCCGCTTGACCACACATAATCTGTGCACCATTTTCACGTTGATGCACCTTGTAGACCCCACAGTGCAGTTGGCAGCGGTTCTGTTAGATGCCGCTAAATCATTCAACTCCATTGCATGTGATTATATACCCGCTGTAATGAGTAGCATGGAAATGCCAGAGCTGTTCTTGCGCTGGATACACCTCTTATACAAGGAGATGATGACCCGGATATGGGTCAATGGTAACATGAGGCAGGTTTCCAATTGGCAGGGGAATGCGACAGCGCTGCCCCCTGTCGTCACTTCTGTTTGCCGTTATAATTGAACCCCTGGCGTGCATTATTAGGCAGGACGTGCAGATTCTGCCCTTAAATTCTGACTAAGGCCCCTAAGTATATCCCTCTATGCAGATGATATGGTCTTATACATGAGGGACCAATCAGTGCATCTCTCCCCTGTAATCTGAGAGTACATTAAATCTGAATATTACTCAGACCTTTGTATTAATTGGGTGAAATCTGTTATATGTCCACTTATGCCTGTCACTCAACAGTGCGCGATGGAATACCCGCTGGTCTGGGAAATGGACGCTGTCAAGTCTCTCTGTATCTGGATACATAGGGACCCCAAAACAGAGATTTGATGAAAGCGAATTACGGGAGGGCAGTCTCCAGATAAGAGGCTCAAGTCACGCGATGGTTGGCATTTCCACTGTCATTGGTGGACAGAACTGCTGCCATCAAAATAGTGATACTTTCAAAACTTTTATATCTATTTGTAAATATCCCATCGTCCTGCCAGCATAGTTCTTTCAAAAACTATGTGTGCTACACGTCACATTGACATGCAAGGGAAAACAACCAAGAATTAGCTGAGACATACTCACAATTCCATAAGCAAATGGGGGCTTTAATCCGCCTGACTTTCATTAGTACTATCTCTGTGCGCAGGCGCACTTTGCCCAGTATTGGTATGCAGCACATGACTTTATTCTGCATATTGCGGTGGGGCATGATGACACTTTTACAATTCCAAGCACAGCTATTTTATCACATAAATGGGTGGGAATACCACAATCTGTAATAAATCCATTGCATACCACCACCAAAGCATGGCGTGGGCTGGCGGGGTGAGCATGGAAGTTCCTATTGTATACTCTTTCATTAACCCTAAAATACCACCCTGACATTTTGGTGACTCAAGAATACAAGGCGCTTTAACAACTACACAAGGTGGGTTTACAGACTATGGGAAATGCATTCCCCAATGGCGAGTTGTTTTATTTCAAGACACATTTTTATTAAGTCAGCAGATAATACAGATACATTTCTGACAGGAGAAATACAATTAATACTGATTAGTATTGTAAGAATCAGGCTGGTGATTTCTATATGACATTTACAAAATAGGAAAATAAACATTTTGGGCCTGTGAACATCAGCCCATAACTTTAGAACCAGGTGTGCTATGTACAATGCAGTAGTCCATTGATCATACCCATCAAGCCAATTCACATAAGACGTAGTCCCTTGTATCATCACTTTTCCCCGTGATTTGTCCTCAAGAGGTTTCCACATCAGTAGTGTGTGGAGGAGGGGTTCCAAAATGAGACCTTGAAAGTCCTCCCAACATTTCCAGATTTTTAGGTGTTTCTGCGGGCAACCCCGTGCCTTAAATATAGGTTGCTCCTGACCCATGCACCAATCCAGACCCGCCTTCCATGCTCCCATTTTGGGCAGGCCGGGTCTTTCCATGCCCTAGCTATATCTCTTTTAGCCAGGGTGAGGGCCAAGAATAACAGATGTCTTTTATAAAGGTTTCCCCCAATCTCTTCGGTGACGTGTAATAGAGCAAGCTCAGGAAACTGGGGTATTTCCCATCCCAGTACTTCTGATAAGCAGGTCACGACCCAGTCCAATATCTGCTAAGAGCAGTGCATTCCCAAATGGTGTGTATGAACGTGCATTCCACACTACCACAGCAGAGACACGTAGGGAAAGCTATCAGGCCTGCCCTCCACAGCCTATATCTAGTAAAATAAGCACGGTGTATTTATTTATACTGAATAAGGCTTAGTCGTGACTATTATAAGGCTATTGCAGCTCCCCTCGGGGATTCTAATGTCTCCATCCAGTCTTCATTATCAAGGGAACCAAGGTCTGTCTGCCATCGCTCCCGGAGTGAGTCCAGGGTCGTAGAGAGATTTGTCACCAGGGTTTGGTATATTTTTGCTGACTTGTGGTCTCCCAAGTCACCCATAAACACCTTAGCCCATATAGGGTTGAACTCCGGGATAGATTCCAGGTCTGTGATGTAAGGTGTTAGAGCATGTCGGAATTGCAGGTACTTGTAGAATTGAGTATTCTGCATCACAAATTCCTTCTGGAGCTCCTGAAAGGACTTCAAGAGGTTGCCTCGCATCACATCTCCCAATGTAGAGATACCTATGTCATGCTATTCCCGGAACCCCGACAGAGTGGACACCTGTGGCTGAAGCCCGCTCTGCCAGAGAGGCGTCTCCCTCACCACCCCGTTCTGAGCAACGATTCCTTCCATACTCCGAATACCACCCGCGTAGCAGGTGCAAGTCGACGAAGCTCTTTTGGAGCATGTAGGAGCAAGTGTGGTAATGTGCTGCCCATGAGCCACAGTTCCACCTGGTATGCTGGGTCATTTCTATTCCCATACCGCCAATCGTTCAGCACCAAGAGATGAGATGCTGTGTGATTGGATGTCTGGGATCGCTATCTCCCCACAGTAGGTAGACCAAAAGCATATTTTTAGCATGACTCTAGCAGCCTTATTATTCCAAAGGAATCAGCTCAGTCTTGAGTTAATCTGTCGAACCAGGCGGGCGATATCTGAAAGGGATGATTCTGCAGCTGGTAAAGAAGGCAAGGGAGTGACACCATTTTAAAAATTGCCGACCTTCCCAGTATAGATAGGGGCATGCGTGCCCATGACTTCATCTCGGCCTGGGTGCGTATTCAGATGGGGATGAAGTTTTTGTCCCACGACACCGATTGGGAGGACGCAAGGTGGACCCCCAGATATTTAAACCCTGTTGTGGCTATCGTTACTTCTCCAGCCCATGCGCCCATCTCCGAGACCCCACGCAGAGGCCAAAGTATTCATATATAACCCTGAGGTCTCTCCAAATATCTGCAACAAGCTATACAAATATGGGTTAAAAGGTAATGCAAATTGTATCACATGTGGTACTGGTGAGGCAGATTTTCTGCATTTGGCTTGGACGTCCCCTCAGATGATGCAATATTGGACTCAGGTAACGGAGGCATTGATGAATAAGGTATCGGAGCGGGTCAGGTGTGACACAGGTGTGTGCCTCTTGACTGATTAAAAACTACTGAACCGAAGCTTTGTATTGGTGTGCCTCCTCTTGGCAAAAAGGAGGGTCACACTACATTGGTGGAGTAGGGCTAAACCTACTAAGAAGGCTTGGCTGTGAGACTTGGCCTATTGCCAGTCACAAATGAACTTGTATGCAAAGGAACTGCTGAGAACATCTTGACCCAAGGACATATGGGGTCCTCTAAACATATATTTAATGTCCATGTCAGATGATACAGGTGGAGCAGCTGCAGTTGGCAGCTTATAATTGAGTGGCAGACAGGGTGTGGGGTGTATGGGAACACTGGAAATGCAAAATATATACTAATATATGCTGTTGGAGCGGGGGGCAGAATTGGTGACATGTCTGTTGTATGAGTTGTTTCTCGCCTGCGTGTCAGACATGTGATATTTTGCTAAAAAAAACTATCGACAATACCAAAGCGATCAACCTGTGTGTACCACTCCACAGGTTTCTCTCTCAATTTGGGTAAATCATTCAGATATGATGCAAGATCACTCATACTCCATGGTACATGAATTTAACCTCCACCAGGCACTTCACTCATTGGAAATGTCAAAGTACCTTCTCCATCTGTCAAAGACAGAGGTCGTTCTTTCTTCGCTTTCTATGGGTGTTTCTTCTTAGCTCATCTACTTTACCACCAGCCACGGTCCATGTAGGTAAGAGCAGTGGGGCTGGGTTTGGCGGTATTTTGTCAGACGACGATGAGGGAAAATTAATTATTTATTTAATTTTCACTCGTCGTCATCTGTCGAAATTCAGCCCCCCCACTGCAGGTTTAGTTATTACCCTTGGACATCTTGCCATTCTGGTACATGATGAACAGAAGACTTCTTTTGACCATCGTCTCCCCACGTTCACTGGCAAGTTTCCTCACAGCTATTAGGATGGTTGCAGGCCTGTAGTTCTGGGCAGATATAAAATTACTCTGAATTTCTCTTGGGCAGGTTATTAAGCCCCCACCGGCCTCCATGTGAGGGTCACGATTTGTTCAAACGCCCTCACGCCTCTCTCCTAGCACATCTATGGCTGGACTTCGGTTTATTCCTACAACCTTCAATGCAATTTACTCTCCCATTGGCCTCACGTTTATAGGCTCATGTCTATGAAAGAGATTTTGACCTCTAGTTGTCTAGTGAAAAGAAGGGAAAAAAAGAAAAATTCTGTTGGATGCTCTGACAATTGTATTGTCTGTCCTGATTATGACCATACGAATTTAGTTTGGTTGAAACGCCATTGACGCTTATCTTTGGCAATTATTGAAGAAGATGCATTTATTGTTTCTCCTAGTTTTGTGTTTTGTCCAATCAGTCTTCATGTTAATTTACACTGTCAATTGTGTTTTTTGATAATGATTGTTCGGTAACTGTGTGAGCACCATTTGTCTATAATTGTATTGTCCTTTTATATCATTGGCTCAGTAAAAGTGAGCTTATATTGCTTAATTTCGTACGGGTATCACTTTATCAATTTATATTTGTGCACAATTTGTTCTTTGTGATATAGCTTTCATGATTCTTTAGTATAATTCTTGTATTTGTATTACTTTCAATATCATTTTTTTTTTGGTTTTTTTTAAAAAAAGAAACCTTTATTTGACTTCAAGGAGTTACAGACATGGGCCTACAACCACTTGGGCCGGCCGCTAAGTAGTACGAGAAGAGTTAGTACATCGTTATACAGACATGTCAATCAAGAGATCCCGTTAGTCCGTCCGCACTCTAAGTGAAGGCAGCAGTTGTATCCGAATACCAATATAAAAACTTCAACTTTTAATTTAAAACTTATAAACATTTCACACGAACAAGGCAATAAGATTTATAAGTATCAGGACGTGCTCCCCGAGGTAGGAAAGTCCCACTCATATAGTAATCATGAATGGTCTGCGACAGCGGAGGGGGGGGGGCCCCGGGAGTGGAGAAAAAGTCAAACTGTAACATACTCATGACATAGCAGATTAGGAATGTTCAGCTAGGGGGACAAAGGAACATCCAATACTATCGCAAGAGGAGGGGCACAGATGTCTCCGCGATAAGAATTCCACGGACCCCACACCTTAGACCATTTCCTGGGCTTGCCTCTCGCCACATACACCGTCTTTTCTCTAAACATGCACCAGTCCATATTCTCCTTCAATACCGAGATCGTGGGTGACCTCTGAGAACCCCATAACTGTGCGATGTCGCGTTTAGCCACCATATTCCCCAGAGTCGCCCACTGCGTCTGCGCCACATCATAATCATTTGGCTCCCACACGTGCAGCAGACACCTTCCAGCTTCTGGTAACAGAGCGACGTGTGTGACCTCTTCCATTACCGCATGCACCCGATTCCAAAAGCGAGCCACCTCAGGAATTCCCATATGACGTGAAGGAAAGTACCCAGCAAACCACAGCCACGCTTACACAGACCATCCATGGAAAGACCCATGCGCATCAGGCGGGGTCCAGTGATATACACTCTATGGAGTATCTTCAATTGTACGAGCCGAAGGCGAGCCGGAATTGCCACCTCCCTCGGGGAGGCCACCGCCGATACCCAGTCCTCATCGTCTAATACCAAACCGTCAGCTACCCAGACCTCCCTCAGGTGGGTCAACAGGTCCGCCCGGTCGTTTATAAGCTTTTTATAAATCAAGGAGATTGTGCTGTCAGGTACGTAGCCATCTAGCACCCTGTCCTCCAATGGGGAATATTCCGGGATAGCAGTAGCATCAGGAAAAACCGAACACAACGCATGGTGGACCTGAGCATACCGGAAGTACTCCCTATCGTTCAGCTTATATTCCACTTTCAGCATGTCAAACGTTTTAAACTTCCCTTTCACCCAAAAATCACTCACCTTACATATGCCAATCAGATCCCATTTCTCAAATCCTTTTGTTTTCCACAAACAGCCCAGCCTTTCTGAAGCATACAGCGGGGTCGCTCGAGTCAGGCGGTCCTTCCATCCCATCGCAGCATTCGCAGCATGCCATACACGTACTGCTATCTTTGTTGGGCCTGTCAACTGCACACCAGGAGACTTCGAGTAAAGTGCCCTATTGTAATCCCCACCAGGCAATAACATTTTATCCATCGCAAACGCCGGGTACAGGGCCGGTCCGTACATCCCGTGATTCACCGCCGCCAGTTGGGACACCCAATAATATCGCTTGATATCGGGGAGTGCAATACCCCCATCATACCAAGGGAGGGTCAATTTTGTGAGAGCGATTCGCGATCGCCCGTCCCAGAATAATTACCTCTGCAAACTCTCCACCTCACGGAAATAGCGGGCCGGTATAACATCAAGCGTGTTTTGTAGTGCATACAGGAATCGTGGTAGTGACATCATTTTAAACAACGCCGCACGTCCGAGCGGTGAAAGCGGAAGCCGTCGCCAACCCAAAACGTTGCCCTTTAGTCGCTGAAGTGGGGGGAGCAAGTTCCGCTCATAACGGGCCACAGGGTCTAATGTTATGAAGACTCCCAAATATTTAAACCCCGATTGCGAAATCTGGATAGGGCAGCCACGCGGGAGGAGAGGAGCATCACCCGAGAGAACGTAGACGCATGACTTAGTCCAGTTAATGACCAAGCCGGAGTTACGACCAAATGAGTTTAGAACATCGACTAATACAAGTAAAGACTGTCGGGGAGATGTGAGGTACAGGAGAATGTCATCCGCATAAAGAGAGATGCGGTCCTCAAATTCAGGCGTCCACTGAATGCCCCGCAATGAGGGCTCCCATCGGAGCCAGGCAGCCAGAGGCTCCAAGGCGAGTGCGAAGAGAAGAGGCGACAATGGACAACCCTGCCGCGTGCCTCTTCCCAACACAAAGGGTGTCGACACTCTGCCATTCACTACCACCCGAGCCAATGGTTCATCATACAACAACTTCACCCAACCGATAAACCCAGGGCCAAAACCAAATTTCGCGAGTGCCGCCCAAAGATACGGCCATTCTAGAGTGTCAAACGCCATTGTCGCATCCAGAGACGCCAAAATGGCCGGCTCACGTATGTGCGCCGCTCTGGCGAGCACTCCATGGAGACGCCTCAGGTTCAGAGCCGTGTTACGGTGAGGTAGGAAACCAGACTGATCCGGATGGATCAAGTCGCCAACGACCCTAATCAGACGATTAGCTAAAACCTTAGCTAGAATTTTGGGCTCCGCATTCAACAGTGAGATTGGTCGATAAGAAATACATCGATCCCGCGACTTCCCCTCCTTGTGAATCACGACTATTGTGGCAAGACGCTGATCATAGGGGAGGGAGCCCACTTCTCGTGCTTCAAGGAACATTGCACGTAGATGAGGGGCCATCTTGTCCGGACGCAGTTTATACAGTTCGATGGGAAGGCCATTAGGACCCATGGCCTTGCCGGAAGCGACCGAGCGAATGGCCAAAGCAATCTCATCAGGCGACAACGTCGCGTCCAGCAGTATCCTATCCTCCTCTGACAAAGACGGCAACGCAATATCTCTCAGCAGTAGTTGAGAGTCATCCTCAGAGCGATCCGAGACTGGAGAATGTACTTCGCGGAAATAATCCGCGAAACATTCAACAATTTCCACAGGGTCAGTCACACGCGCGCCATCCGCTCTCTCAATGACCGGTACCACTCGACTCGCTCTCTCTTTCTTGTCCAACCATGCAATCAACTTTCCAGCCTTATCCCCCACATCGTATAGGCGCCCTTGTTGCTCTCTACTCATCACCTTGGCAGCATCAGTGACCAACGCTCTATAGTCAAGCTGCTTGAGACTGAGAACGTGCAACTTATTCGTAACACCCCGCTCCAGGTCCCCTTCCAACTCAGCTATTTCATTCTCAAGGCGAACCACCTCCTCGATCCTGCTTTTCTTGGTGTGGGAAATTAGGGAAAGGGCTTGCCCATGGATCACCGTTTTGAAGGCTTCCCACAACGAGACAGCAGATGATATTGACCCCACATTTTCATTAAAATAGTGTTCGAGAGACTTAACCAGTTCCGCCCGGATTTTAGGATTATGCAGATACCAAGGGTTAATCGGCGCTACCCTCCCCTCAGCCCCGGGGGCGACCGCCATATGCAACAATAGTGGGGAGTGGTCAGAAATACCCCGGGTCAGATGTCTTACTTCCCTGACCATCACAGCTTGGGCCGCCGGCATAAGGACATAATCAAGTCTCGATAGACTTCCATGAGCCCCTGAGTGGAAAGTGTATTGCGCCTGTCCCGGGTGCAGTAATCTCCAGCAGTCTATAAGTCCGAGGGTATCTATAAACCCACTCAGCCAGGTCTGCGCCCCAGGGAGATCCCTGGGGGGGGGTGACGATCCGCTCTACCGGATACGACAGAATTAAAATCGCCCCCCATCACCAGAACCCCCCCCGGGAGTCCCAGGATCATGCGCCCTAAATCAGCAAATGTTACAGTCTGCAATCCTGGTGGGACATACACAGAAACCAGCGAGACAGTTCTGCCCTCCCACCGTCCTACGAGTGCAGCATACCGCCCTCTGTCATCATGGATTATATCGTCCACCTCCAGCGGGAGAGAGGCTCCAACCAAGATGCCCACCCCCCTCAAGCCAGAAGTGAAACCGGAGTGAACAGCGAGACGATATCCCCGCCTATTCATAGCATGGCAAGAATTCCCAATTAGATGCGTTTCCTGCAGTACAATGTCTGGCGAGAGCCGTTTCAAAAACTGCAGCACTACCCCACGTTTAATCCTGTCCCCCAATCCATTCACATTCTATGAGAGTACTCTCAATCCCCTACCCCCATCCCAGCCTCGCGCACAACCCCCTCCCCCCAGAGAACACGACCCCAACCACCAGTCAGATAGCTTTACGTTGCCTTGTAAAACATTCAAACATTCCCCAACCCCTCCTCCCCACCAACATTCCCATTACAACTCCCCCCTCCCTGCACCCCTGCGTGAGCCCATGTTGCCCCCCCAACTTGCAGTGTGCCTGTCGCCCTACCATTGACTAATCTACAAAAAGAAACCCCAGAGGAGGAAAGAGTCCCACTAAGCACCCCACAACCCCCGGGCATGTAAGAATAAGGCACTGAGTAGAAACATCGAACCAAGTTATTGAAGTGTCATCGCAATGTTCAATCACCGGGAACCTTCTGCCCCGTCAAGCCCCCTCCGTTCTCCTCAGTCTGTTCCTCTCGACTGCGTCGCTGGGGCAAAGTATCAAGCCAATCTCCAACCACCTCCGGCCGATCGAAGAAGTGTGACCGATCCTCAAACTCAACATGCAACCTGGCCGGAAAGAGCATCGCATATTTCAGCTCCATGTCCCTCAGGCGCCGTTTAACACCCATGAATCCCTGTCTCTGCTTTTGGACCGATTGTGTGAAGTCCGGGTAGAAACTTATATTAGTGTTCTCAAACTTCGTCGGCCCACTCACCCTCGAGGCCTGCAGGATAGCGTCCCTGTCCCTGAAATTGAAAATTCTGGCAATAATAGGCCGTGGGGGAGCGCCCGCTTTCGGCTTACCACCTGGAACTCTATGGGCCCGCTCGACCGCAAAAAATTTACTCAGCCCTTTGGGTGCAAGATGGTTGATCACGAGGTCTTCCACGAAGAGGTCGGCCGCAGGAACCTCCGATTTCTCCGGCACCCCTATTATGCGCACATTATTCCGCCAAGCCCTACTTTCAAAGTCCTCCAGCCGACGGACAAATAAATCATTGGATGTCCGCTGATTACGGACCTCGGTTTGCAGGTTGGACACGTCTGTTGTCAGACTCGACGTTTTCAGATCCAAGGATTTGACCTTTTCATTCGTTTTTGAAAGGTCCGCTCTGACTAGTTTAACGTCGATCAAAACCGTGTCCAATTTATGGGCCAAGGTGTCGAATTGCTGACTAACCGCAGCTTTCATCTCGTCGATGGCACCCATGACATCCTGCACCGTTAATTCTGTGGACGATCCCGGGTCCTCCTTGGATCTCTCCGGTGACTTATGCAGTCCACTAGGGGATCCTTTTGACTGAGCATAGCGGTCCAAGTTATTCGCTTGGATATAGCCTCCCCGCCTAGTCGTCTTGGATTTTTGTTTATCTCCGTCCGATCTAGCTGCCATTGTCTGAGGGCCACCAAGGTTGTCGTCCACCAACACGATTAGTAATCTCTGGACCGCCGATCTGATGAGCCTTGGCGATCACGAAGTGTAGGCCAGGCTAGTGTCCAAGATCCAGTCAGGATTCCCAATCTTCCCACTATCGACGTGTCGTTGACAAGCCAGGGTCTCTCAGCCAGTTTCAGCGAGGAGACCCGAAACCGAAAGTGAAAGTGCGGAGTACACACCAGCCCAGGTCCTGCATGCCATTGTTGTTCACTTTCTGCCCGGGCACAACGCCAATTCGAATCCGGGGCAAGGCCAGGAGTAGGCCGCCAACTTGAAGCCAATGCTATCCCGGTTCCTGAAGTCCGATTTAAATTTGGACAACGGGGATCACCTCCGCTTATGTTCGCCTATAGAAGCCCGTCGATAGAATCAGGATTTATTCAGGATAGACGTGAGAGGTTGCGGAGGCCCTCGGGAGCCCTGTGCCTACGCGGCCATCTTGGTTGCGCACTAGGCTCCTCCCCATTACTTTCAATATTAGTCATATTTATGTTCTGTATAATTTTGTGCTTGAACCTTTGTTAGTGTTATAGTTTTCAATTTGCCACAGGTTCCGGTAATAGGGCTGCTCCTGTTTGATGCAACCACCACTGTTACCTGCACGGTCCATGGCTGCCTCCCACTCGTCTACTTCACTCCAATTCCGGATGCTACTGATTAATTCTCTAATCTGCATTGTCATTTCTGAAGTTCTCATACTTATGTCATTTTTGTCAAAACATACACAATAACATTTCTGCAAAGATTTGGTTCTGCTTAAATCTGCATCATGCTCTTTAGCTAATTCATGAAAAAAAGAAACAAGGGAACCCTACTCATTTGGAGCCTGGGTAATCTATCTAAAAAGGAAACAATGGCTCCTATGGAAAAAACTTGTAACAACTTATTTGATATAAAAAGCCACAATGGCAATATATAAGGTTCAGTATGATGTCAAAGAGAAATGTTTGCTATACATATCAGACAACCCAATGCATGATAATGTACTTTTATATTTTTATAAATAAGCAACAGATACACAGTGTACAAATACACAATTAATTACAATAGCAAATTTAACAATTTGTCATACAAAGGTGTCCCAGTGAAAAAGTGATTGAACCTAAACTAAAAAGTGACATTTGTTGTTGACAATAGACAAGGGCGAATCACTACACAACACCTATGATTAAGAAGTGTTGTGAATTATATTACTTTATTCTAGATGATCGCTCTTATGTTTAATAATTGAAACCTTGTATATATGTTATAACAAATGTCACTTTTTAGTTTAGGTTCAATCACTTTTTCACTGGGACACCTTTGTATGACAAATTGTTAAATTTGCTATTGTAATTAATTGTGTATTTGTACACTGTATATCTGTTGCTTATTTATAAAAATATAAAAGTACATTATCATGCATTGGGTTGTCTGATATGTATAGCAAACTTTTCTCTTTGACATCATACTGAACCTTATATATTGCCATTGCGCCTTTTTACATCAAATAAGTTGTTACAAGTTTTTTCCATAGGAGCCATTGTTTCCTTTTTAGATCTTTAGCTAATTCAAGCAGTTTATCATGAGATTGTCCTGCACGCTTTTTGATAGCTTCGCTCATGTATAAAAGTGCATTCTCTTGACAGGTATCCAATCTGGAAAGATCAAGATTTCCTAAAATCATCTCATCCAAATCTAGTTTTAATTTGATCACATCTACTGCAGTCTCCCTTTCTGGGGCCTGAATCTCTCTTCTCTATCCTGAACCCTCAGCTTCTTGTGGAGGCCCCTGTGAATTAACACCATTTTAAACTCCAGAAGTATTAATTGTAACCTTTTTCCAAGGTCTATTACTTGTGATGCACTGAGGTGAATTCCAAATAGACGTTTGTTTGGTGACCTCAGAGAGGGTTCCTCTACCAGGTCAAGTCCTGTCTGATGTATCCTTGGTGATACAGGAGCAACATATGGTGAAGGCACCATACTAGGGACCAAAAGAGTTCTTCCCATACCTCCCCATCCGGGAGCAGCAGAAACAGTAGTTGATGTATTTACTCCAGTAGGAACTGTCAAAGCATGTGTTGTATTCCCTGATGACTCAAGTTTACACAACAGAATCACAGGATTAATTGTAACCCAAACAGTTATTACATCTGGGGTATTGGTAATAATGGGATTAACAGGGACACAGATCCCTGAAATCGTACCCATAGGGTTCAGGCTTTTATTCATTGTAGTGGTGACACCCTCTGAGCTTCCACCAGTAACAAAAACTATTCATTCCTTGAGGTTGGATCACATTATAAGGAGGTGGACAGGTTGACAGCAACACATCCAAAAATTCATCACTTGAATCACTATCACTATATTTGCCTGTTCCTTGTACATTCTCTACTTTATCGTCCTTTTTCTTGTTCTCCTTTTCTTTCTGAGGTCCCTCACATGTCAATCCAGGGTATGAATTAGCTCCTTCAATCATATCTGTTATCCATCTTCACTGTTCAGCATCCCATCTAGCATTAACATAAGTACGGACTACCTCTCTGACTCTACCTGGATATTTCTCTTTCTCTTTGGCATGATCCATACGCTCCCAAGCTTTAAGTGACTCGTACTGTCATGGTATAAATTTTCAATAATTCTCAAATCAAATATGCCATTTATTCAGCCAAATATACCTGTGGAGCCCTACATTTATAGCCATATAATCTTCTGGCGGTGCCTCTTAACCTCTTCTAACAGGGACTGTCACATCTCTCCTAATCAGATCTCGTATAGCTTTGAAAAACATAATTATCCAAAAATAATAGCAACAATCACAATAAAAATTCTGTCTCAAACCAGGAAATAATTTCTTTACCCATACTTCTTATTTGGCATCAACAACCAATTGCAACGTGTATCAACCAATAAAAGCGCTGCACAAACACCAACCGACCAATCACAGCATGGCACACTATGACATAATGCTCACTCCTCGCAGTGGTTCACTCTCATTTACGATTTTCTTTAGCACTCTCTCTTCTCAGCACTAAGCATACAAAACACAAAGCAACTTTGACAAAAACTTTTTGTCTTCTCTACTAAAGAAACAAAAGTAATCAATCACACGAGAAATTGGTCTGGAGCGACACTTTCCAACCTATTCAGATATACACTGGAGTGAATGACCAGCGGGAATCACACTGATCAGTACAGCTTCTCTTTGCGCAACAGGATCCACTACACCAACCACACCTTACTCTCACACAAAGTTATATACCCTTATCTCAAGTGTGCAGCCAATGATGTCTCGCAACTAGTACCACCAAACTTAGCAGACAAATCACAATACAGTGTATTCAATACTTTTTATTTCTATCCCGGAATCTTAGACTATGATGAGCCTGATAACTTCTGCACAATACCGCAAGCTTCACATTAACAATCACAACGCGCAACCCTATTGATACTCACACCTCCACTGCTACAACTCTTTTCCGAACCAGTGGAACTCCCCCAATCCCTTGATATGAACCATAGGCTTTAAGGACTAAGACTGGGTTTGGGCAAATCTTAAATGGTATACAATAACTTCCTTTGCTTCAGAAGCTAACCATCCGATAAGCTACCATCTGAAAGAGCACTGGGCCTTGAAATGTAATCTCTTAGTCTAGTCGTCAAAGATTTTCCCCAATTGGTCATTTGAACTTTTATTAGCTGACATGAAGTATTGAAAAGGAGTTTTCATCAACAATACATTTCTTACAAGAAATAAGTTCAGTAAATGCAGGAATACAAAAGGTAAACTGAAGTATCTCAGCAGGTTAAGACACAGAAAAATGTATCGAATTGCAATAATCACAATTGTATAAACACAGATTTAAGCAAACAGGTTTTTCATAAAGAAACTTTGTAAAGGAAGTTTTTCTCTCCTAACCAAGACTTAAGGTCATCTAGTAAAACTCTCTTAATCGGGAGCTTAGGACAGAAAGGGAAGAAAGGTGTCTGCATGATCACACTTCAGTAGAAGTCTTAAAGAAAAGGAAATCAGTGTTTAGCCTACAGCTTCACACTAGCAAGAATAGTGCAAGCTGAGAGGTCTGGACCTCTCCAAATCTAAAGAGAATCCGCTCTGCTCTACCTACAGCTGTGTGAACACCACTTTAAATGTAACAAGAGATTCAGAACATTCCTAACTCTCTCACACCACCAGGATCCAATCAAGTCACTGCTTGAATGCATCTGCAACATCATTTATGGTTCACATGGTATCGAACTGCAGGTTCAGTACTTAACCTTGAACATCTTGTCATCCTGGTACATGATGAACAGAAGACTTCTTTTGACCATTGTCTCTCTACATTCACTGGCAAGTTTGCTCCCATGCCTCTCTATCAGTCACCAGGTACAGACAATAAGCCTTTCTCTAGCTAATGAATATCATGATAATAATCACCTGCAAGGGAAAAAGAAATCCTGCTGGCAAAGCAAAATGCATTTCAACTAGGCCTGCAGCCAAGCTAACTTAAGATAAACCTTTTAATGGGTGCTTCGAATACATGATTTTACATGCACGTGTAACTCTAGGAATACATGCAAAATGTGAGCAAATGTATACATGGTTTTATACGCAAATGTGACTTTCAAAATAAATGCAATATTGTTCAAAATGTAAAATGTAAATGAGAAATAAATCTCTTCATGTTTAAACTAAGCATTAGTGCACACAAATCTAAATCTCTAGTTTTATACAGTGAATACATTTCAGTAATACATTTAAATGCTTCACACATGTTAATAAAGTTAATGCACACAGTGAATATGTCAAGCGAACATATATATGTTTGCACTTTTGTGACATATGAGGGTGGATTCTAAATTATGCTGCTCCACTCCCTTTTCCAAGTGTAGTGGGGCACCGTCCCTAACGTCCATATCGATGGGATGCTGCTGCCTGTGGCTTGGTGTTCTAGCAGGTCAGGACTGGTTTGCATACAGTTTGGAATTGTCCTTATCTGCAACAGCACAAACAGGGTGGAATGAGGCCCAGAGGGATTACCAGTGACTGAGATTAAATGATGCATTCTACTTACCATTTCTGATGCTGTCTAAATGCTAAATCAGACCTTGGTGTACGAGGACGCCAAATGCTAGAGTAAATACATTGTTTTTCAAGCATCTTTTCAAAAATTATTTTGTTTTTTTACAGTGCGTGAAGCAGTTCAGCATAATCAGAAACTAAATATTGTGAATAAACAAAGAGAGAATGAAATACATCAGTTGAAACAGGTATGTGAATTTCTATACATGCCTTGCAACATTTGATGTAAAAGTAATATTGGATATGTTTTGTTGTGATTGATATTTTCGTACCCAACCTGTCTTTTGCTAACAGATCAAAACCTGTAAATTTGAGCGCCCATCATGTACCTAAAATTTATTTTTTACTTATTTTACTACTTGAGCTGTGGTTTCTGGTAGACCGTACAGCTGCAGGCTATGAGTATCGTAAGCACGTCGTTCTGGTGTTATTCTCATTGCTAGTGGAAGCTGGCAAGTATAGGTTTTCCCCATTCTTTCACCCTAACAATTGGTCAAGGCTGTTTGTCTCTGCTTCAGTCTAACACCACCAGAAATTTGATCATCCTTTAGAAGTTATTTAGTACCAACATTGCACCACTGGCGAAAGCTGGAAGTATGACTTATTCACATGAAGTATACCTTAGTGCAAATAAATGATACAGTGGTGGTAGTCTGGCACCTGAAATACACACCAAGAGAGTAGAAGAGCACCAACGAGCTAAGCTTCTTTTTAATTGCCCTGTTTACAGGATGAGCAATAGCGGTGGATTCTGACTGTAGCTAGCTGCTACCACATCCAGGATCCATACCATTACTTTTTTTTGGACACTAGGGACCAGATGTAGGTAATTCCAAAATACCGAGTCCTTAATAGCGAATTTTATTGATTCGCTATCAAGATGTTGGTATTTCCGATGTAGGAAATAAATACCGATTCCCCATTACCGAATCGGTATCACCGATTCCTTAATACAGATTCGGTAATTAGCGAATCGGTATTTTTTAATAAAATGGTGAATTATTGAATCTGCAAATCTTGTGCTGACTGATGACCTCAACTAGGAAGTGGCCAAACCCATGCACCTGCACTGATCCCGAAGCTATGGGAGAGGCAGGGAGCACAGCAAACAACCCAGGAGCAACTCTTCCAAGTTTTTGCTGATATCACAGCCAAGATATGGACAAACAGGAGAGGGAAAAGGAGGCAGCTGAACGCAAGAGGTAACACAAATTTAGTGAGAGGGAGCTCCTTATTGAGGAAGTTACTAAGGACCATGACAAACTGTTTGTAAAGAATTCCCTGCACGTGCCTGAATCTCAGAAGAGGCAGATATGGCTGGTCATCTAGGAAAGGATTAATGCCATCGGAGTAACCCAGCACTCCATTGAAGAACTTTAAAAACGCCTGTATGACCTCAGGAAGTGTGCAAAGGAGAGGCTGGCAGAGAGAAGGAAGCAAGCCAACCAGCCAGGTGGAAGGAGAAACACAGCACCTGCACCAACTGCCCTGGATCTCCTGGTGGAGTCCACCCTCCAGCCGGAGAGTGTGAGTGGAATTGGGGATGCAGACAGCTCAGCCAGAGCTGGCAACAGGCAGGTAAGATGCATGCACAGCATGCTGTGCCCCCCTCTCCCTAACCCCAATCCCCAATCACCAATGAGGCAGTATGAATCCCACTCCAGTACATGTTTTACTACAAACCTGCAATGCATCATGGGAGATGTAGTCAGAAGTAACACATATCATAACAGTCAGTCCACTGAACCCAAAGGCATGTGACACACATCAGCAATTAGCAAGCAGAGGACAGTCAGTTTGATTGGCAGTTATGAAAGTTATTATTACGCAAATGCTGCCAGACAAGTGAGCAAATGTACATTCTGTCTCCACAGGCGAGCCATCGTTCAGGGCTGCAGCAGGGGACACGGAAAAGGCACCCAGGAGAGAGAGAACACAGGAGGAGGAGGTCTTGTCACCTGCAGAACACACCACACCACCACCACCATCACCAGCATCACCACCGCCACCACCATCGAGAGCCAGGAGGCATACTGTAGCTAGCCTCCAGCAGATGGAGGTGCCCGAGGATGACAGCATGGGAGACCAACAGTCCACAGTGGCAGAGGATGCCAACAGTGCAGGCACACAGTCCCCCTCCGAGCGCGCCCACACAGGTGCCAGACACCGCAGAGCAAGGGCAGCCAGTCCAGTTTCACAGGGGGAGGATCAAAGTGTATTTGCCGGTCTTGAGGGGAACATGCTAAAGGTGCAGCGCCTGCAAGGCAAAGCAATAAGATCAGTCCAACGTCAGATGGTACACATGAATAGACACATGCTGCAAATCGAGAAGGGCATCCGCAGCATCAAAAATACTGTGGCTGAGGGCATGAGGGACATGTCCGAGGCAGTGAGGCTGCTGTTCAGCAAAATGGATGAGGACAGTTTGGCGAGGTGCAGGGAGAGGCAGAAACTTGACAACTACACTAAGGCGGTGAACCGCCTCTCCACTGCCACCTCTCTGCTCTGCAGGCGCTCGGTGGCCATGCAGGAGGAGATGACCCACTGCAGCCGTGACGTGGGAAGGGGGCTGGTCACAATGACCAGTGCACTGGAAGTGCTACAGACAAACCAGATAGCCACTACAGGTGCAGGTGATGGGGGGATAGTGAAGAGGCAACTAGCCGCAGTAGCATCACGCCCCCTATTACTGAGTCCAGGAGGTGCAGCGAACGGCACAGCGCTGCCACAGGACAGACTGCCAGTGAGGACAGTGTTGCCCAGGGAACGCAGCAGTGCTGCACGTGGGTGCAGGAAGTAATGCCAGCCATCACATGGTATAGCAAAATGGGTGATGTAACCCATTTCGCCTTTGTAATCTGCATTGCATATTGGCCTGGCATGTTAAGCCCTTCATATTGTGGTGGTGTGCTATGCTAATAAAACACTGTCACACAATTGCAGTAACTGGCTGTGTCTCCTTACTTACTCAGAAATAGTTGCGTGTGATCTCAGCCCGTCTGTGTCTCCCATCTGGTGCTGCTGCCACACCTGCTGCGCTGTGCTCTGGCTGTGGACAATCCTCACCCTCGTCCTCGGAGTTAGTTAGTTCCACTGCTGTTCCTTTCTTTGTGGCAAGGTTATGCAGCATGGCACATGTTGCTATTATTTTACAGCAGATTATGGGGCAGTACTGACGTGCACCTCCACTTTTGTGGAGGCAGCGGAACCTGCTTTTTAAGAGTCCAAATGTGCGCTTCACAACGTTGCGCGTAGTTCTATGTGCCACATTGTATTTTCTCTCACTTGGGGTGGATGGGTTGAGGTATGGAGTCAGGATAAATGCCCGCACGGCATATGCGCTATCACCTGAGTGAGAAAGGAAGTGCTATTAATAACAGTCACCAACACATTCATCCAAGGTATACATCAGGGTGTGTCACATTGATTTACCTAGCAGGTATCCTTCTCCAAATTCGCCCTCAGCCAGACGTGTGTAGATCCCACTGTTCCTGAATATGTCGGAGTCATGGGTACTCCCTGTAAATTTGGCTACTATGTCAGTGATGATGTGGTCCGCATCGCATATTACCTGCACGTTGATGGAATGTGTAGATTTGCGGTTCCGATATATGTACTCTGTAGCTGCAGGTGGGCAGAGTGGTATGTGTGTCCCATCAATGCACCCTATTACATGTGGGAACTGTGCCTTTTGGTAAAAATCCATCTTTGTTTTCTGCAGTTCCGCATGTGTGCTGGGGAAGCGTATGTAGTGATGCATTCTTTGCATCATGGCATCCAGGAAAGTGTTGAAGAAACGGGACAGGCAACTCTGTGACCCACCACCTGCCACAGCTATCACCCCCTGGTAACTACCTGATGCAAGTAGGTGCAGGCTACAGGGCACCAGAACATGTGTTGGTATAGCGTGCGCCCTTGGTGTCTGATGCTCCAGGAGTGGGTGCAGGTCCCGTATCAGGTCTAGGATGGTTTGGGGGTCTAGCCTGTACCTCTCATGGATTTCATCCTCAGTCAGTTGGAACAGTGTAACGCGCAGTCTGTACACGCGCCCCTCCCGTCTCCAGATCCTCAGTCCTGCTGCTTGCATACATAGCCGCCTTGCAATGACATAGAGGGCCGCCATTGTGTTCAGACTGTTGCATTTTGGGGCTGTTTAAATGCAGTGCACCTGATTACCACCTGCTTTGAGTCAGTGGTAATTAGCGACTCCTAAATACCGAAAAGTGGAAAAATCGGTATTACCAATTTTTGGTACATCGATTTGCGAGTTTTTAAGGATTTCTTATTTAGCGAATCGGTATTTGGGGGTTTCGGTGTCTGCTAGTCGCAAATTAAGGAATCGGTAGCTGGTTTCCCTTATTTTTACCGATTCCTTATTTGCGATGGCGTTTGGTGTTACTTACATTGTACATGGCTAAATACCGGTCGGTAACGCAGAAATTCGCAGATTTTCTGCGTTACCGACTGGCATTGAGCCACCTACATCTGGCCCTAGATCACACAAGAACGACATCATATCATTGTAATTCATTAAATTATCTGAAGCGTGTTGTCGTTTATGTTCGAGTAACTTTTTTCAGTTTTTGGTGTTCTATTATCTCCCATACAAGGCTCAAAAGATCTTGGCGCAGATTTATTGCCTTACAAGAGGCAGTTTTAAGTTCCGCAATGACCTTTATTGTAGAGTTTTTAAATTAACTCATTAATAATCCAACAGATACACTACCAGGGCTTTTTTTGTTAGCATGCTCTAATCATATGGCCTATTACAAGTGGTCAAACATCAGACACTTCAAAAGGGTCCCCCAATTGAATTTGCTCCCCCATTCCAAGCAGTAGTCTTAAACTCTTTTTCACTGATGAGGGCAGATTATTAAAAAATGTGTTCCTTATCCACAATCCAAAACATGCCGTTGCCATGGAAAAACTCTATCTTTCAAGGTGAAATTGGACAGATCTCAAATGTATTTCAATAGGTACTTACTTAACTTGCCTTACCTGATTCAATTATTATTGAGTTTAACACAGGAATTTGTGAGCTTCTTGATATGGAGGAATACTTCCTAGAAATAACTACTAGACCACACAGATTGTGACTTTCAAAATCTCAACAAAATGTTTGTTTTTTTAAAGCACAACTCTTAGTGTGGATAGCATGAGTCAGACTCAGAAAACAACACTCTATGCTTTGAATAATGTTTGTACAATTTAAAAAAAAACTTGTGCTAATTCTGAAGATTTATGCTCCCTCGCTGAACAGTCAGATAATCCGGCTCAGGACTGCTTTTTAATTTTTTTTAATTCTGCTTGAAGCCCCCGTGGTCCTGCAAACAAGTCCAAACATCACAGGCAGTATGTGACAACCTGGCCACCATTTTCCCTGAAGAAAATCTACTCTAGTATAACAACGCTGAAACTTTACTGGCACTCTGTCAACCCACAGCGGAACATCGTTTGTAAACAGATCAGAGGCAGATAAATGAGTTTTAATAATCCTCCACACTTTTAAAAGGGGGCCTCTTCTTTTCCACTTAGCCAGTCACGGTACTCCAGTCATTGGCTTCTGCTATTATTGCAAGAACAAACAAGATGTTGAATATATGCTTTTCCTCAGTTTTAGGTCCTCCTAACTGAAAACCCTGGGGTATTACTCATTTTATTAAAAAACGGCGACCCACTCATCAGTGTACCAGAAAACTACTGTGCTCCTGTTATCCCATTGCTGCTCCGTGCCAAATTACAGAGTGTAATGGACAGATTGTCGTCAATTTACCTGAAGTGTAATCACATCTTGAACCAGTGGCCGTATGATTTTCGCACTGACAGGGACGAAAAATATCTTTTGGCCTTAGTGTTGTATAATGGACAACTTCGATGCTGCAGGAGTGACCTTATAAGATCCACCCACAGCACTCGATACGGTGGCATACACCATTATGATGACAAGGCAAAACGAGAGAGGCATTTTTGTTTCAATAGTAGACATGATTTCTTCCGTTATGAAAGACTGCTCTTAAGCAATTTAGAATGCCCCATTCAAGTTAATACATTTCCCAGTCACTATATATGGGTTCATCTCTATCCCCCATGCGCTTAATTCTTTTATGGTAGATCCCTAGAGCAACGTATTTTATATATTTCATTTGGTTGCTATGTGGTGCAACTCGCTGGACCACTGTGTCCCCTCCGCAACCAATCTAACTGTCTTCTTGCTGTCGAGAAGTGGATGAGATTAAACTTTTCGACATACGATGTCAACAAAGCAGAGCTCCTTTTAATCAGCTTAATTCTCTCCAATCATCTGATCTAGGGCACTCACCTTTGCTAGAAAGGAATGTCAAATCAATGTTTATGATGAGGCTCGCTCCTTTACTGCTTGTTTTTACTCGGGACGCCTTCTCAGTAGGGTCCTTCCCTTTCTTCGATCTGCACATGGTCTGGTCTCAAAGTGAGGAGAACTTAGGTTTTGTCCTGCACCGACTATAGTTCCCCTTTGTATTTGAGCTTACCCGATTCATCCCTACCAAACCCGAGAATA
Source organism: Triturus cristatus (assembly GCF_964204655.1). Classification (NCBI taxonomy): domain Eukaryota; kingdom Metazoa; phylum Chordata; class Amphibia; order Caudata; family Salamandridae; genus Triturus; species Triturus cristatus. Next base: position 540,820,061 of record NC_140584.1, read on the forward strand.
CAGACTACAGAGAAAACTGAATTTTGCCAATCAGAGACTCCTGCAGCCAACAAATATTGACTGCCTTTCAAAGCCTCAAAGAGGTCTTCATTGGCTTTCTCTGTGGCATATGAACTGGGCCTATACTCTGAGTCTTTTAGGGAATAGAGCATTCTTGTCTCCATGGCCACTTTATTCTACATAATCCTATTGCTTTTTACCTGTGATTCTTTGTGCTCCGTGGGAGGCCAGTTTTTGGCTCTTTATGTTCTGCCTTCTTGGATTGCATTTCTCCTCACCTGTTAAAAGTGTTCATGATGTTAATTGCTGAAGGAAAAGAGATGTTTAAAGAGAGCCTGCAAAAGACTTACATCAATCAATCAATCACGAGTTTGTTACACGTGACTACTCACCCGTAAGGATCTCAAGGCGCTGGGGAGGAGCAGGTTCCAGCCCATAAAGGAGGGGGTCTGTCGAAGAGCCAGGTTTTGAGGTTTCTCGTGGAGATGGGGAGTGACGTCTGCCTGAGGTGGAGTGGTAGGGCGTTCCATGCTCTGGCCGCGAGGAAGGAGTAGGAGCAGCCTCTTGATCTGTTCTTTCCGGTGCGGAGGAACCACGGCGTAGGAGAGCTGGGCTGATCGTAGGGTTCTTTGGGGTGCATGGAAGTTGATTCGGCTGTTGAGGTATGCTGGTCTGGTGTTGTGGAGGGCTTTGTGTGTGTGGGTGAGGATCTTGAAGGTGATTCTAGCCTCGATGAGGAACCAGTGGAGTGTGCGCAGGTGTTGGGAGATGAGGCAGTGTCGTGGTAGGTTGAAGACCAGTCTTGCGGCGGCGTTGTGGATGTTTTGTAGCTTGCGGGTGAGGTTTTTGTTTATTCTGGCATAGAGTCCATTGCCGTAGTCGAGTCTGCTGGTGACGAGGGCATGGGTGATGGTTTTTCTGTGCTCGAGGGGGATCCAGTTGAAGGTCTTACATAGGAGGCAGAGGATGTGGAAGCAGGAGGATGTGACGGAGTTGATCTGGCGGTCCATTTTGGTCTAGAATGATTCCAAGGTTGCGTGCGTGGTCCGTGGGGGTGGGTGGGCTACCGAGGGCGGGTGGCCACCAAGTGTCGTTCCAGGCATCAGGGTGTAGGCCCATGATGAGTATTTCTATTTTGTCTGTGTTGAGTTGTAGGCAGCTGCTTTTTATCCATTTGGCGACAACTTCCATGACTTCTTGGAAGTTGTCTCTGGCTGCGTTGGCTTCGTTGGATAGGGAGAGGATGAGTTGGGTGTCGTCTGCATGTGAAACAATGTTGAGTTCGTAGGTTCTGACGATGGGGGCGAGAGGAGCCATGTAGATGTTGACGAGCATTGGGATGAGGAAGGACCCCTGGGGGACTCCGCAGGTGGTTGGTGTAGGGTCCAAGAGGAAAGGAGGGAGTCTGACCTGCTGCGTTCTGCCGGAGAGGAAAGAGTAGATCCAGTCGAGGGCCTTGTCCCGGATACCAGCGTCATGGAGTCTGCGTATTAGGGTGCGGTGGGATACCGTAGGGAGCGAATGTCGTCTGTTGCGGCAAGGAGGGTGGTTTATGTGCTGTGGTTTTTTCTGAAGCCGGATTGTGATGGGTCGAAGATGTTGTGCTCTTCGATGAAGGTGGCGAGTTGGCTGTTGATGGCTTTCTCGATGACTTTTGCTGGGAACAGGAGCAGGGTCTATAGTTTTTGAGGTTGGTGGGGTCCGCCGAGGGCTTCTTCAGGAGGGGGTTGACCTCGGCGTTTTTCCAGTCGTCGGGGAAGGAGGCGTTCGCCAGGGAGTGGTTGATGGTGTGGCGAAGCATGGCTGCGATGGTGTCGGTGGCTCTGATGAAGATGTGGTGGGGGCAAGGGTCTGTAGGGGCCCTCGAGTGGATTGACTTCATCGTCTTCAGTGTGTGTCTTCGGTGGTGAAGCCTGTCCAGCTGTCAATCGTTAGCTTCAGGGTGTCGGGTGCGGCTGGTGGAGGTTCCGTATGTCGGTTGTCTTCGTCGAAGTTGTCGTAGATGTTCCTGATTTTGCGGAGGTGAAGCTTAGTAGAAGGCTGCTGTGGGGATTAAGGATTAAAGGCATTATGTAGATGATGGATGGTGTGAAAGAGTTCTAATTTTTTTATAAAATAATAATTTATGCATGATTCAACATAAATAAGGCTCACCATTTGACAATCATTCATGAAATGCTGTAGAAAAGTGCATGTTAATTTTAGGTGTACCAGCATTTCTATTTTGGAGCTTCGTTAGGATACTTATAGTTCCTGTAATTCTCTTCTGATTGACTCATTGATCTTTTTGCTTTCTATAATGATACTATTTTTAAATAAACCCACAAAGGTATTAATTGTAGAATCTTGCCATGTGCAGGTTTTAGCTTTGGACTAAGTCTATAAAAGGCCTAGTTGGACCCATTCCCACCTAATGGCCCTTTAATTTCTTAACTAAATCGTCAACAGTTTTTGGTTGCCCATACTGGGAATGGATTCATTATTTAAGCTAATTAACATTAATTGGGCTAATTAGTGAACATTTATGGTTGTTAAGGAGTTGGAGAATCCTGGAGATTTTGCCAGAGTACCTGTAGGGGTTGTCCAGAAGTATAATTTGGTCAGTGTAGGAGGCTGACTTAGTATATGGTGCTCACTTATGTAAGTGTAGCACCCTGCACTAATCCAGACAACCGCTATGGTGATTTTAGTGATATTAGATAAGCTTAGAAAGCTCTCTAAGGTGTAGTCCAGAAGGAGTGTAAAGCAGCATGTTTTACTAGTATTTAATCTTATTGTATTGTATTGTATTGCAATTGCATTTATATAGCACTTACTACACCTGATGAGGCATCGATGCGCGTTTTCGGCGAGTAGCATGCTACTCCAGAACCCATAAAGGATTAGTGTTGAATTAGTATAGTGAAATATAAAAGTTTTTTGAGTGGTGGATAGGTTAGTCAGTTATCTTGATTCAGAAGGATAGCAGAGGGATAGAATAAGGAAAAAGGTTTGGATTTATATAGCACTTGTTACCCCTGATGGGCTGTTGAATCGCTTTTTTGGCGAGTAGCATGCTAGTCCCGGAACCCATAAAGGATTAGTGTTGAATTAGTATAGTGATATATGAAAGTAATTTGAGTGGTTGATATGTTAGTCAGTTATTTGGATTGAGAAGGGTGGCAGAGGGATAGGAGAGGGAAAAAGGTTTGCATTTATATAGTTCTTGCTACCCCTGATGAGGTGTTGAAGTGCTTTTTCGGTGAGTAGCGCGCTACTTTGAAACCCATCATAGATTATCGGTGAATTAGTACAGTGAAGTATGAAATTTGAGAAGTGGATATGTTAGTCTGTTATTTTGATTGAGAAGGATAGTGGAGGGATAGAAGAGTGAAGGATTTAGACTTTTTTGTTTTGTTTTGAGATGAGTCACAGAGTTGAGGTAGAGGATATATTGAGAGAGGTATAGGGTGAGAAATAGGGTAGTGCACTGTATGCTTTTTTTAGGAGAAAAGTAATAAATATATAGATCCAAGTGCATGGAAGGTATATAGATCCATAAAGTAAATAACTATATATAGATCAAAGATGCATTAGATAAACTCTGGTTTTCAAGTGTTGTTGTACTTAAAAATGTATTTTATTTATTTTTTAAATATAATTATTCTACATGTTTATACAAAGCAATACACATATATAGGTACCTTGTAGCTTTAGTGCTGAATTTTAGAATACATGCTCCTCTCAGATCTTGCTAGTTCCTGCAGCTGTTCATGCTACAAAGGAAATAAATAATTTCCTTCTTGTATTAGCATTAGGGTTCCGTAACTTAACCTAGCACCTTGAATACACTTGTGAGTTCAGTGCCTGAAAGAAAAGCTCACAGTACATCTTCAGTATCATGGAGAGAAGTGCAAAGACTGGGTGGTAAGGAGTGAGTGTAACATTATACTGCAGGACACAACGGAAGCCGATGAGCCAGGGTCAACATAGCCATCCTGGGAGCATGTTACACCAGGGTTTTCGAGTTCAGTGAGGAAAATACCTAATTACGCAAGTGTGGTGGTCGCATGTACGTTCATCACTTCATTAGACATGGGGCTCCGTTCTGTTTGCCAATTATTCTGTAGTGGATGGGGAGAGATTGTTCTAGGGTTATGGGCACCAATGATGGCTACATTGGTAGAAATATAAGACAAACTGGGAGACTAGTTAATGTCAAACCTCTTTATTATACACTTTGAGCAATACACCCCACTGATTCGGGATGGCCTATATCTGCCTATATGTGAGGTTAACAATGCCAATATTCATGAGTGTATGGGACGGTATCTATATCACATGCCAAATTCAATAAATACAATTTAAAAAAACAAACATTTGCCAGGATAACATTAGTCTTCAGTGTGTGAAATATTTTCTCGGTATCCTAGGGCAGTTGTATATCTATCAATCAGTCAAATCGGATTTGTAGAGGGCGACTAATCACTTGAGAGGGTATCCAGGATCTAGGATCTTGCTGGGATCAGTTGAAAAGAAAGGTCTTGCGTCCCTTTCTGAATTCGTGGAGGAGGAGGATGTTCGGAGTTGAAGTGCAAGGTTGTTCCAGGACTTGGTGGCATAGTAGGAGAGAGGCGCATCCTCCATTGTAGCTTCAGTGGATGCAGGGAGTGTGTGCGATGGCTGCGGAGCGCAGGTGTCTGGAGGGTTGGTAGAAGTTCAGGTAGTGGTTGATGTATGTCAGTCCTAGGTCGTGGAGGGCCTTGTAGGCGTGTCAGTATCTTGAATTGACTTCCCAGAAATTGTTCCTAGATTTGAAACAGTAATTAACTTGACTTGGAGGCCAAGAGGCTGACAATCAGATTCAGATTTTAGGAATGTCGGTAACCGCAACACCATGCATATAGAATGGTTCGACCAGGAGTGCAGCAAGTTAAAATCTACTCTTTCAGTGGCACTGAAAACAAGGCATGACACTTCTGATAGAGAAAAGCATCTAAAAGAGCGAAGGCAAAAGTATAAGTGTCTGTAAATATAAAATAAGCGAGTTAAAAACAAAGACCTGGCAGGCTCTCATGGAAGCCCTCAGAAGAAAATCACCTAGCTCTTCTGGGAGCTAGTAAGGTGAAGATCACAAGGTACCCCAAGACAGTTAGAGAGCACTATTAAGTCTGCCTTCTGGTTCAATTATATTTCATCATTGTACATTCTTCCACACCAAAGAAACCAGAGCAGTGATAGAATAATTAAGGGGAATGAAGGACTAATGTATAAAGAGGTAATCCCAGATGTTATATCGTTGAGCCAACCAGAAAGCAAATTAACAACAAAGAAATTCTCTCAAAGCAAAGTTCAGCTAGTAACTCTTAGCCGGAAACTACACAAGGCACCCAGATCCCAACTGGGTCTGAGCAGACAGGTACAGATCAGAGCTTTCTACATGAATACCCATTTCAACTGCAGTATACAATGCAATTTAGTTCCAGGAAAGGGTACCGGCATCATGGAGATCTGCAATAATTATTCCAATATTTAAGAAGGTACCTCAGCAAATTATAGACGATCTCTCTTCTCGATGCAGTGGTGAAAATATATGCTTAACTTCTGCACACTCTCCTAGGCGACTGACTAAGTGTAAATGGGATCATTAATGCCTCACAGGCAGGTTCCCAGAGGGGCAAGGAACAATCGACCAAGCAATGCTGCTATTTAACACCGGCCTGACGTACACAAGTGTTGAAAAGTCAAAATTATACCTTACTTTTATAGATTTAACAAGGGCTTTTGATACTGTTAGCTGCGAGCTTCTATGGCAAACATTAGTAGACCTGTGGTGCCAGTGAAAACTAGCGTCTGCTATCAAGCAATTATACAGTAACAACACTTCATCAGTCAGGTACTGCGCAAAATGTGAAATTGCTGAAAGCTTTAGCATAAATGTTTGGGTAAGACAAGATTGTGTCTTGGCACCCGCCTTGTTTAGTATCTTTATTAATGATGTTGCTGACTATTTGAGGTCCCTAAACCTTGATGTACCGCTTTGTGGTGACCAGAAAATGCCAATTTTGCTCTTAACTGAGGACGCCATGTTTCTGTCATGTACAGTACGAGCTATGCATAAGGTCTTGAATGCTTTTGAAAATGACAGTAATAAAAAGAAACTGTGGATTAATACAGCAAAAACAAAATACATGGTTGTAAAGGGCAGTCCCAAATTGAGGAATCCCTTTCAAATCTATGGAACTCCATTGGACCGCATTGATCTATATGATTACTTAGGAGTCAGGTTTGATTCCAAATTGGCCTGGTCAGCTCAGTTACTTAAAGGTGAGGCAACATTGATCCAATATGCGGACGGTGTGCTCCACTTTCCTAAAATCCAGGGGAACCGATTGATTGGCCCAGCCCTCGAAGCTTATAGAGTGCAGGCACTTGCGGCAGGGGTAGCAAGCGCTATATAAACACAAACCTCCTTCCCTCTTTATCCCGCCACCTACACTTCTCTATCCAAATAACTGAATAACATATCCACCATATCATATTTCAGTATACTAATTTTCAACACTAATCCTTTATGGGTTCCGAAGTAGCGTGCTACTCGCCAGAAAAGCGCTTCAACACCCATCAGGGGTAACAGGTGCTATATGAATGCAAACCTTTCTTCCCCTTCTATCCTCCGCTATCCTTCTCACTCCAAATAACTGACTAATATCCACCACTCAAATTACTTTCATATTTCACCATACTAATTCACCACTAATCCTTTCTGGGTATCCGGAGTAGCGTGCTTTAACACCCCATCAGGGGTAACAAGCGCTATATAAATATAAACCTTTTTTCCTCTTCTGACCTTCTGCTATCAATCCTAATCCAAATAACTGACTAACCTATCCACCACTTAAAATTGACTTGCATGTTTCACTATACTAATTCAACACTAATCCTCCATGGGTTCCGGAGTAGTGTGCTACTCACCGAAAAAAGCACTTCGACGCGTCGTCAGGGGTAGTAAGCGCTATACAAATGCAATTACAATACAATACAATATCTATAATACAAATAAGTGCTTATATACAGAGGGATATGCTGTATATTTCTGTTTGCTTATGGTGCTTATGTGGGGGAGAGCCAATTCTTGAGTAGTTTTCTGAAGATAGGGTGGTTGTTGGTGGATCTTATTTTGGGGGTAAAGACTTCCATAGTTTGGCTGCTTCAACAGAGAAGGATGTGCCACCCATGTTTTTCTTCTTGTATCTTGGGATTTTGAGGTGAGGTGCTACTCTAGAGCAGAGGTTCCTTTGTTAAATGTGTTTTGGTGATTTTATTCCTGATGAAGAGTGGTCCCATTCCATGTATCGCTTTGTGGGTGATACAAAGCAGCTTGAACGTGGATCTTCTGGCAACTGGTAACCAATGCAGGGCTTTCAAAGCAGGGGAGATGTGGTCTCGCGGTTTGATATGCAAGAATCATCTGGCAGCTGAGTTTTGAATCCATTCTAGTCTTTTCATGGTCGTTAAAGGTGATTTGTGGTTGGGGCTATTGGTGTAATCAAATTTGGACAGAACAAGGGAGATGTTAGCTCGGACCTTGTGTGGGAATCCCAAATGAGGGAAGATTTGTCACAGAGTTTTTATAGTAACAAAGCTTGATCTTGCTAGTTTGTCCACTTGGGCATTCATCGATAGTTTGGAGTCCATGGTCACTCCGAGGTTTCTTACTTCCTTTGATACTTTAGGCGGTGATCCCAGTTCATCAAGCCAGGCGGCAAGCGGGTCATAATGTTTCCAATCGCCACACATTAGTATTTCCGTTTTGGAAGCATTCAATTTGAGATGGCTCCAAGTCATCCATTGGTTCACGGCCCTGAAACAACTGAAAATTGGCAAGTTTCCAATGTCTTTGGGGCATTCCAGTTGAAGGAGTATTTGCATGTCATCTTCATAATTATAGCATGTGAGGTGAAATTGATTGATCAGTACCGGTAATGACTTCATGTAGATGTTGAAAATCATGGGCAAGATGATAGAGCCTTGAGGGAACCCTGCTTTGGTGCAGTATGGTTTGGGATGAGAAAGGTGGGGCATGGATGCCATTGGTTCCGTTTTGAAGGTAGGACGCAGTGCAGTCTAGAGCAGTCCACTCTATGCTGGCTTCATAGAGTCTTTGTATCAGAGTGTCATAGTCAACCGTGTCAAAGGCAGCCAAAAGGTCCAAGAGGAGTAACGCAGCAACCCCGTTGCGGTCGACTGTGTTCGTCAGGTCATCCCAAACCCAAATGGCGAGGAAGGCAGATTCTGTGCCTCTTCCCGGACAGAATCCTGTTTCGAAGTCACAGTATGGGATTTCCTTCCATGATTTGTGACATCTGGGCGAACGCTACTCTTTTTATCAGTTTGTGCAGGAAAGGTCCATTTGTGATGGGTCTGTATTTGCCAGGTTTTAGCGGGTCCAAGTTTGTTTTCTTCAGTAAAGGACGTATGTATGACTTTTTGAGTTCTTCTATAAATATTCCGGTATAGGCTTAGTGAAAAAGAACAATACCGTGTAGTTATAAAAATGTGTTTTTATTATAAACACTCACTTACACATTGCAATATCTCCTACCCAGAACTATAACCACAAAACACACAATACTTTGATCATAGAACATGTAAGTAGCTCAAATACACAGTGGTCTCCAGGGGTAGACCAAACCATATACTAAAATAGTGGAATGCGAACAATGACCTAAGTCAAGAATGGACCCAGAAGACGTAGAAGAGCTGGGGACCCAAGGAACCATCCAAGGTGAGTATCTAGGAACCCAACAGAGGCCGAGTGCAGAGTGAGAACACGACTGCGTGCTCAATACAAGTCAATGGGTAAGTTGCAGTTTATAAGAAAAAGGACCCTTCCCAGTGGACCATGAAGAAACCCCGTAGAAGATTAAAGGTTGGAGAGTCATCCCACCTGTGGATACCCCAGGAACTAGAATACCTTCACCAGGGAAGCCAGGTGCATAGGTGCGACGTGATGTCAGAAACCACCGTAGACCACAATGGAGGACTTCAGTGAAGATGCCGCTGGCAAAGAAGGCAAAAGAGTCCAGTGGAACTCAAAGGTGGATTCAAGATGAGAGGTACCTGCAAGTAGAGGGGACAGAGTCTATGCCACTCAGGAGGGACCAGGAGGCCCGGAAGAAGAATGCCCACCGATGTTGGAGATGCAGGAGAGTTGACAGTGCACTTGAAGTTGCAGCTGTGTGGACCAGGCGATACTGTGGAAGACCAGGAGCCATTCATGAGCTGCCCCACGTCAGATGTCAAGAGCCAATGGGTCAGTGTCCGGCAGGGGCACCAACAAGCCTTGGCAATGGCAACCAACGTAGTTTTAGAAAAAGGTGCAGTGTTGGGACCAGCAAGGTCCAAGTGACTCATCACGTGAAGGTAAGTCAGAGCAGGCCTCGAGCACACAGGGGAGTCCACTGGAGCTAAAGAAGACCCTCAAGAGGACCCATGGGCCGAAGGCACAGGAGTTACAAGAGGACCTTGAGCAGCTCACCAAAGATGAAGGCCCACGAGGCAGAGGATGTAGTGCAGACAAACATCTTGGCTGCCGGAGATGGTGAGGCTAGAGCTTCTTGGAGCCCGAAGATCTCAGGTGAAGAGAGTTAACATTCCTGCAATGGGGCAGAGATCAGGTGGTACTGGTCTCCGGTGGAGTAGGGCTCCACATCAATTTGTTGGAGCTTCGGGCAATCTGGCTAGCATTGAAAGCATTTCTTCCCTCTGTCAAGGGGAAGTTAGTTCAGGTGTACCCAGACAACACCACCACCATGTGGTACTGCAGGGCCGGGTGAGGTTGTGGATGCGTTGTCAAGAGGCCCTGCATCTCTGGACAGGGCTGGAACAGCAGGGTATAACCCTGGTGGTTCAACACCTGGAAGGTTCTCTGAACGCCATGGCAGATGAACTCAGTCATCAATGCCTAGTGGATCACGAATAGCGTCTCCAGTTTGAGGTGGTGCAAGGTCTCTTTTAGCAGTGGGGAAAGCCTTGGTTAAATCTGTTCACCTCTCAAGAAAATGCGCAATGTCAGCAGGTTTAGGGCGCTGAAGTTTCCATGGCGGCTATGGCTCGGCGACGCTTTTCGTCATGAGCGGAGCTCGGGCTTCCTGTACTCCTTTCTGCCTTTCCACCCATACCACTTCTGCCCAGAGTTCTCAAGAAGATCAAGAGTAACGGAGCCCAAGTCATTCTTGTGGATCCGGACTGGGCACCAAGAGTCTGATATCCAGAGCTGCTTCGAATGAGCATCGATCCTCCAATTAGGCTGATCCTTCAGGAGGATCTTATGTCACAGCAGCAGAGGAGGATCCTCCACCCAAACCTGTCAACTCTCTGCCTATTTGTGTGGAGATTAAGCGCCGACAGTTGATAGCTTTTGACCTTCCTCCCAAGGTGTGTAATGTTATTTTAGCAGCCAGTCGACCCTCCACTAAGAAGGTATACACCTGCAATTTGTAAAATATTGTGCAGAAAGATCATTTGACCCTCTTTCTGCTTCTCTAATATTCTTCTTTTTATTCTTACCCTTGCCCAGAAGGGCTCCGCTTTGGGTACTTTCAAGAGTTATCATTCTGCTCCGTCCGCTTTCTTGCGGCTGCCAGACAAATCCTCTTTATTCAAATTCCCTATTGTTAATAGGTTTCTAAAAGGGCTTGTAGATGTTTCCACCTACGCACTTTATCATGCAACAGTGGGATCTCAATTTGGTTCTCACGTATCTCATGTGTACTCCCTTTGAGCCTTTCCACAATTGTTTCCTCCACACACACAAGTCAGTTCACTTCATGGCTCTGCGCTTCTGGCGTGAATAAAAGTAAAAAGGAACTGACATCAGGCTCCGGAGTAATGCTCACACAAAAGTTTCCGGTTCCAGTCTGATACCTGGAAAATTCAAGGGAAGGAATCTGCAGCTAGATATTGTCTCTACTAGATAATGCGTTACAGAATTGCGGCCGCAAAACAATCGTGCATTGAAGTATGACTCGCTATTAGGAAGGGGCACCTTTGACAAAGTCAACTTATGCGAAAGAATGTCTAGAAAAATTACAGGCCACTATTAAGGACTTTCAAACATTTATATACAAAAAAAGACAGACAAAGTAAAAAAAAGACATCAAAAGGTATTACAAAGAATGCACCTATCATTATTTGAGGAAATATTTCTATCAACAGGGCTCTGGGGATTATCCGGACACAGCCCCACCTACAACAATATATTCCGATTCAGTGTCTGACTCAGACAACGACCAGTCTCCTTAATATTATTCCATTAGGGTTAGAACACTTCCCTCTACATCCAATCAATCTTTTTTAACGCAAGGCTCAAAGAGACTATCCCAATAAGGAAGAGGGAGGGGGAAGAGGAGGGGTGGTACAGAAATGAATTCACACTGAGCCAACTACAGACCCGTAGCCAGTATTACAAATGGTAAACAATAGCAATGGCGATTCTGTTTCTATACCAGTTTTTAACCTCTCAGCACAACTGAAATCAAAGTACTCAGTGCAGAGTTTTTATTTGTCCCTACGCATAAGGATGGCCTTTTCACAACTCATGTTGAATTATTCTGTTTTTTCAGATCCATCTGACTAAAATATGTCTTTTTTGAGTAATGACCCTGTTATTCCAAGGGCTACCCACAGGATTACACTGCCCTTCTACAGTCTATCCACCAGCTAATCTAATGTCTAAAGATATAATCACGTTTGAAAACGCCATGGTTTCTGAAATTCAGGTGCTTTTAAGAGATCTAACTATATCAAATTGAATTTTTCTAGAAATTCAATTAGATGCCCTCTGTAATCTCTCATCACTGGAGAATGCCACCATAAAATTGGCTGACAAAGAAGGTAGCATTGTGCTACAAAACAAAAACGATTATGATCAAGAAATTGTACACCAACTAAGTAATTACACTCAGTATAAAAAGCGTTCTACTGATGCTACTGCCTATATCCGTCAACAAATGTTTGACTTGACCACAAATGGTTTAAATGAGTCTTGAATAAGTGAGAAGGAATTTGCCTATTTAAACAAGAAAGATTATTCTATTCTTGCATTTTATATGTTACCCAAAATACAAAATCAGGAGGGATACCTGTTCGTCCTATTGTGGCAAGATGCAATACAGTACTTCAACCTCATGCGGACCATGTAGAGTTGTTTTATTAAAGCTTTTCTTCCACTCACCAAGGCTTGTACTAAAGAGAGAAAAGCAGTAAGCAATCGGCTACAAAGAGAAATATTTGATATGAAACAGGAGATTCTTGACACCATGGATATAGAAGCCTCTATACTAACATTCCTCAGACAGAGGCATTAGAGATTCGATTTTCAGTCCTATAAACACATCCTCACCTACACAGAGGGCCTGATTTGGATCTTGGCAGACCGGTTACTCTGACACTATGGTGGTGAATATCCTGTCTACTGAAATATAAACATAATTACATACAGAGGGCCCCTGAGTATAATAAGGGAGAGAGAAAACCAGGGGATGCAATCACAAGTACAACAAGGACACCTCAAATCTCCCTAACCAATACAATAGGGTAAAACTCCTGAAATTTAGAAAGATAAATTGAATTAAGAGGAGCCACAGACCTACGAATAACAAAAAACCTTTTGTTTATTTTATTTTTGTTTTCATATTGCTTATTTTAAAGCACATAAGGCATACAGTGAACAATCACTTAAGGCACACGACATAAAACTAATCATATAGCTAGATGCTTCCAAAATTCAATAACACAAAATATTGTATAATTTATATATCAATATACTTTAAGACAAAAAAAACAGCCACCCAACCATCATTCAGATTAAAAACATATACAAGTCAGTCATTCCCCATACTCTTTCATACTCAACGCAATAAAAATGAAATTAAACAAAGGAAAAATTTCTTCAAAGTTGGTCGAACTTGGTTGTCCAAAGTACAATAATTCTAGTAGACTAGGATAGATAATTTCACAAAAATAGAAACGATAATGGGCTGCAAACATCATTATGACTATATTACAATATACTTCTTTGTAATTCACTGTATTACACAAAAGGTAGCACAGGCGCGCGCTTTGGAGAAACACGTGAGATAAGGTAACAAGGGTACCTTCTTCAGGGTATCAAGGGACAACCACCGAGGTAAAAACAAGGAAAGACTTTCCATCGGCTCCGTTAGAGCCTCTTTTATTATCTTGAGACTCGCACCCCGATTATTCGTCCTAAACAAATATATCTACCCAGCTCCTGTATACAGTATTCGGTTCCCGTCTTCACTCGATACAATTCTCTTCACGGTGTTCTGATATTTATTTGGGACGCAGCAGCGTAACCTATACAGCTGATCTGCTGAGCTTGGGTTGTTTGTCCCTCTCAAGGATATCCCTCCCTGTGCCTGTCACAAGATTGCCACCCGGGGATCCTTATTTTTACCTTGGTGGTGTCCCTTGTTGCCCTGAGGAAGGTATCACCTTATCCCTGGTCTTTCACCGAAATGCATGTTGGCGCTACCTTTTGTGTTATGCAGTGAATTACAAATAAATATATTGTAATATAGTCAAAATTAAGTTTTGCAGCCCATTATCATTTCCATTTTTGTTAAATTATCTATCCTAGTCTACTAGAATTATTGTGCTATTGGACTGCCAAGTACGACTGACTTCGAAGAAAATGTTCCTTTGTTTAATTTCATTTGTAGTGTGTTAAGTATGAGAGAGTATGGGGAATTACTGACTTGTATATGTTTTTAATCTGAATGATGGTTGGGTGGCTGTGTTTTTTGTATTAATTTATATTGATATATATTATGTTATGTAATTGAATTTTGGAGGCATCTAGCTACATGATTTATTTTATGTTATGTGCCTTAAGTGATTGTTTGTTGTATGCCTTATTAGAGTTAAAATAAGCCACATAAAAACAAAAATAAAATAAAATAAACTGTTTTTGTTATTCATAGGTCTGTGGCTCCTCTTAATTCAATTTATCTTTATTACCAATTTCTGGAGTTATACCCTATTCAATTGGTTAGGAAGATTTGATGTTTCTTTTTTGTACTTCTGATCGCCGAAATATAAATCCCAATATGTCCCACGGGATTTATATTGCGGCAGATGGGATATTCGGCACAGTTGTGATGGAGTAATCCATCTGCCAAGATCAAAATCAGGCCCAGAGTTCATACTTCATTTATAGTGGATTGTGCTGCCTTTGCACTGTGACAAAATTACTTCATTTTTAATAATGAGTTTTACATTCAAACTAAAGGCATGTCTATTGGAGCAGTGTTCGCTCCTGATACAGCTAATGTATATATCACAACTTTTTAGGAGAAAGCTATACACTGTAACAGTAATCCTTCCAACTCCCATATTTTTAAATGGCTCTGTTACATATTTGATGCTTTTCTTATCTGGCGAGGGCCACTCGGCACTATTGGCAATCCATGGCTGGCTTAACAATCAAAACACACATTTTCAATTCACCCTGGAATATAACAATAAACAGATAAATTTCCTGGGCCTACCAATTAGAAGTTACTATGGTCTAAACTATATGAATTTATACACAAAATCAACTGCACAAAGCACCTTTCTTAAATATGATAGTCACCATCCTATAAATCTGAGAGATAATCTGCCCTTTGTTCAGTTTCTCAGAATAAGATGCAATTGCACAAAAAAACAGATTATTTTGAAGAAGCCGGGATTTTAGCCACTAGATTGGTTGCCAGAGGCTAATTACACACTGGCTGGTGACAGGATCTCTAAAAAGAGCCTGGTATAATAATAGAGAAGAACCTTTCAAAGAGAAAACAAAAAACACATATATAACTCCTTTGGCATGTGTTACCACATTTGGCACTGAATCCAATAGAATAAAGAAAGTGATTCCTAAAAACTGGCATTTGTGAGTCAGATATTTTCATGTTAGAAAACCTATGTTCGCTTTTACGAGAGTGCCCAATCTCAGAGATAGGCTTGTGAAAACCTATGAAGAACCAAAGAAATCTTGTATAACTAACTTATAGGGCCTGATCTAATTAGGAGCCTTTTTAAATGTGGCATTTGCACTGCATGCAATGCAACTATATTTGACCTAGGAATACCAATTGTAAATATTTTTCTGTTTGTGCATCTAAAAACTTGGTGTACTGTATTGAATGTCCAAATGGTCTGAAATACATTGGCAAAACTACACAAGAAGTATGTTGAAGAATTCTCCAGCATCAATAAACAATTTGCTGTAACGTGCAGAATGCGCATCTAGTTGAAGATTATAAAGTATTGAATCATGCTGCCATTGACATGCAATGGTTTATGTTGGAGGTTGTCACTGTAACTTCAAGAAATCATGGTGTGGATCACCTGCTTAGGCAAAAAGAGAACAGATGGATCTGGTTATTTTATTCTGTATGTAATGGTCTCAAAAAACAAATAGAGTGGCAGGACTTGGCTGTGTTATGACTTCCCCTTGGATTTTTTGCTCATAGCTTGGTTAAGACCCCCTTAAGGATTTCTTGCTATGAACTCAATTTGTTTTATCATCTTGTCAGCTTGACTTGGTTGCATATGACTTCTTCCCATATAATCAAGTTACTCTGTCTGTTGTTGTTTCCAAATGTCGACTACTCACAATTATGTGTTCTTTATTTGTGCTTACGAATGTTTATTGCTACCTCTAGTTTTTGCATTGTTGTGATTTAGGTATGAACAGCTGCTATTTATTTCCTGTTACAAGATGGTGGCTACATTTGTCAGGCCTGCACATCAATTTCTAGGTGTCATTGTGGATATCTTGGACGTGGATATATACAGCACCAGTTTCTCTTGCCAGTTTACCTGTAATGATGGCTCCTGAATTCATTTCTGGCTCCTAGCGGATTTGCCTTACGGCAGTGCTACCTTCTGGATGGCATTCCTAATAAATATAGATGAAGAACTTGATGAGTTGTCCTCCCAATTGTCTACTGCGGTTACAGTTTGGACTTGCGAGGCTCATTTTTTATTGGGTTCACTTGTTTTCATAGATTAATTCTATGTCAGGACCGGAGGCGAGGATTATGCTGTAACTTTCTTTATTCTTTAACATTTAGACAAAAAAACTAGTACTCCCATGGTGCTTTAGATAGTACATTAACAGCCACCAATCAGCGTCCTCCGTCATCCCCGAGTGCGTGTGCTTACTGTGGCAACTCCTCTTTCTTTCCTGCTGCCAGCAGTTAAGTAGTTTTTTTCCCTTCCTCTGCTTTTTGCTAAGGATTTTCGATGTATTTCATGTATATTTAAGTGTTATGGATGTATTTCCTGTTTACTTGATGTTTACTTGATGAATTCACGTGCTTCAAGTTTATCTTTTATTGCATGTTGTGTCTGTTTTCACGCTGGGTTTCCCTTCGCCCTCCTCAGTGCGGAGGCGAAGGGGCTGTGTGATGTAATTTGATTTGTGTCTTGTCAGCGTTGCGTTCCGCTCCGTGTGCGGCGTAACGCTTTCATGCCTGACTGCTTCTAATTGCCGGTTTTCATCACCGCTCGCGACCCTTGATCAGGCAGCGGTGCAATGAGTGTCGGCTTCCGGGGGGCGCAGCTTTGAACTCGTTGGTCTAGAGCCGCTCACTGCACTCGAGAGCGGTGAGTTCAAAAGCGCTCCCCGCGTTTTTCTTACTGCCGACGTGATCCCTACCTGCCGGTCTGGGAACCCTGACACCTGCTCGCGCGGATTGATTCTGTGTTTGCCCACAGCGTTGGCACCTGCAACTGTGGGTCGGATTGCTGCCATGAGGCAGTTTCAAGTAAGGCGCTCATTTTTGGCCTGGTATCAGGAGTGCTTACTGGCTGTGGTGGGGGCGGGCCCAGACCTCCTGACACCCACTGAATTTTTGGATGAGTCGTCCCCGGACAGTTTATATATATTTATATATATATCTCTTTAGCCTGCCAGCCGCTCATCGGCACAAAAGTAAAGTGGGTTTCCACTGCATACCTATTTTTTTCTGCCACTGATCTCAGGCTTGCCTGTTCACGCGTGAGCGTGTAGACTACCTTCTTAGTGCTGCACGGATTAAGTTTGAGCATGGAGTACACAGAGGAAGAAACCTTACAGGTTATTTCCCTGGACGATGAGTTCTGCAACGCCGTTGACACGTCCATCCATCAAGCAGTTGAGGTAGCAATGGGTCCATTTGAGCGCCGCATTATGAAGTATGCCTATGCCATACAGGCAGAGCGACCCCAACATGCAGAGAAGCGCAAGAGCACCTTGGAACCCGCTGGGGGGCGTTCGAACGCCTTAAAAGAGCTTTTTTGGCCAGTTCTTCTCCACCGGAGCATGTCAGGACCCCGGATGTTCTGGAGAACCGAGACTTGGACCAAAACGATGAGGACGACGACTCTGTGGGGGATTCCCAAGACAAAGCTGGTCCGTCTGCACCCTGGTGCCCTAACGTGTCTCCTTCTGATCCCTCGGCGCAGAGCGAGATCACCTCTGACATGTTGGTCCCTGAGGACCTCATCCATCCCCGTTCCTCGGCCAGGACTCCCTCCCCAAAGGTTTCGACTTTTGTCGCTGGTCGCCTGCGTAAGCCTCTTGAGAAAGAGGTTAGGGCCTGTCTTAGGGCGGAGTGCCCGCGTCCTACCCTTCTGGGGAAAGTCGCAGTAACACCTGAGGCCGACCCTAAAATGGCGACCTTTCTTCAGAAATACATTCGGGATCCTAAGAAAGGGATTGATAGGTCCTGGAAGAACTGTCAGGATAAACTACTGGACCACCTACAAAAATCCTGGAGTTGGCTGAGGGGGCTAAAGCATCAGGCTCTCCTTTATCCCCCGATCGTACTTCCAACTGGGTCCAAAGAGCCATAGTCTTTCTGGGGAATGCGAATTGCGAACTCTCTACAGAGAGGCGGCACTCCTTTCTCTTAAAGGTCGATCCCAAGCTTGGGGACTTGGCCTCTTCGGAGGCGGGCGCGATAGCTTAGGGTGGGCTGTTCGGGGACCCCTTTATAAAGGAACTGACGAAGTTTGTCTCAACCTTTATTTCGCTTGACAAAGCACAATCCTCCATTAAAAGAGTTTTTCGCCATCGTGTTTTTGTCAGCGCCGGTCATGGCAGGGGGCGCTCGGCCGGCAAGTTCTTCACCCAAGGCCCTCAACGAGGCGGAAAGAAGACCACGGACACCGAAAGACAAGAGTTCTTTCAGTCCTGTTGGGGATTCAGAGGCCGGGGAGGCAGAGGACGTGGTCAGCCTCAGGCCGCAGCAGGTGAGCCTTTTACCTCTACAACACCTCAGGGTGGGGAGCAGGTTGGCACTTTTCGAACACGCTTGGAGGGCTATTACCTCAGACGCTTGGGTGTTACAATCAGTGAAGGTTTTCAGATAGAGTTCTATGGTACTCCCATCTAGGATGTTCGCCCCAAGCCGCTGTTTTTCGCACAAGACAAGGTTACACTTATCGGCAAGGAGGTGACCGAGCTTCTGCGTAAAGGAGCTGT
Source organism: Triturus cristatus (assembly GCF_964204655.1). Taxonomy (NCBI): domain Eukaryota; kingdom Metazoa; phylum Chordata; class Amphibia; order Caudata; family Salamandridae; genus Triturus; species Triturus cristatus. The sequence goes on from NC_140584.1 coordinate 540,838,581, forward strand.
GATTCCATCTTCCCTGTACCCCAAGGGCTTCCTCAGCAACATCTTTGTAGTAGACAAGACAGATGGTGGTCAGCGTCCCGTTATAAATCTCAGAGAGTTCAATCAAGATGGAGGGTATCCATCTTCTGCGTGACCTCTTACAACCGAATGATTGGATGGCGCGCCTGGATCTGAAGGACGCGTACTTGACAGTACCAGTTTACCCGCCGCACAGGCGGTTCCTTAAGTTTCTCTGGAAGGGTGTGGTTTACGAATTTGCGACCCTTCCGTTCTGTCTTTCGTCAGCCCCGTGGTGCTTCACTAAGGTCCTCAAACTGGATGTGGAAGCACTTCGGGCGACCAGGCTGCGTCTTATCGTCTATCTGGACGATATTCTGCTCCTGGAGCAGTCCCCCTTACGTCTTGGCACACATCTCAAGGAAACGACGGATCTTCTACAAAGCCTGGGGTTTGTCATCAACGACAAGAAATCCCTTCTGACTCCATCCAGGCAGGTTACCTTCCTGGGGTTTACCATCGATTCGGTGGCCCCCACCCTGAGCCTTCCTCCGCGGAAGATTGTCAAGATTCGCAGGGAAAACAGGGGCACTCTCGCTCGCTCTTCTACCTCGCTGATGCAAATACCACGTCTGGTGGGCCTCTTGTCCTTGTGTATCCAAGCGATCTTTCCAGGGCCACTTCATTACAGGGCCCTCCAGCGGCTCAGAGCTTCTCATCTCTGCAAGGGCCTGCAGTATGCGGATCAGGTGCCCCTCACCGAGGAGGTTCATCTAGAAATGAGATGGTGGCTCGACCACATGGAGGCCTGGAATGGCAGGGCCTTTTTTGGTTGCGATCCGGATCTCGTGATAGAGTCTGACGCCAGCAAATCAGGCTGGGGGCTCGGTGCGAGGACTCCTCTACCGGAGGAAAGTGGTCTGCTGCAGAAGGTCAACTGCACATCAGTTGTCTGGAATTGATGGCGGGTTCCTTTGCAATTCGGCGCTGGACCAAGGACAGGATATCCTGCAATGTCCTTCTGAAAATGGACAACGTATCAGCGGTGCGTTATATCAACCACCTTGGGGGTACGAAGTCCAAGGCATTGGCGGATCTGGCCAAGGATCTGTGGACCTTTTGTCTCTCCCATGACATATCAGTGATGGCAGAATACCTCCGGGAGCATCCAACGTGGTGGCGGACAGGTGCTCCAGAAGTTAGCTGGACATGAGCTTGTGGCAGCTTCATCCGCGGGTTTTCCAGCGGTTGAACGATATGTGGGGCCATTTCTCGGTGGACCTCTTGACGTCCAGGTTGGATCACCAGCTTCTGAGGTTCTACAGTTGGAAGCCAGACCCTCTGGCGACAGCGACAGACGCGTTCCTACAAGACTGGTCTGGGACACAGGTTATGCTTTTCCCTCGTTTGCGATGATCATGAGGCTCATGAATCATATTAGCAGACAGCATACAAAGCTGGTTTTGATCACTCCTTATTGGAGGTCGCAAGTGTGGTTTCCAGTTCTTCTGAAACTTTCTTGGGATTCTCCAATCCTTCTACCCCGCGATCCTTTTCTTTGAGGGATCCGCAAGGTCTCCCTCACCCCCTCCTCCAGCAGGGGAGAATGCCTCTGGTGTCCTGGTGGATTTCAGGCATCGCTGGAGAGTCAGCGGCCTATCGCAGGAGGCTGAGCGTTTGCTGGGAGCAGCATGGGCGGACAGCACCAACAAGAGATACAGATCGGCCTGCCTAGCTTCTCAAGATTTAGCTTACCGGACAATTGATTCTTATTGCTCAGCGATTTCGGTGGATCACATGCCTCTCCAAGGTCGCCTGGTAGGAGAGCATCCTATGGTTTGCAAGCTGCTGTGGAGTATACGCTTGACGCTTCCCCCTGAACCTAGATATTCATCTCTTTGGGATGTCAATAAGGATCTTCGCTTGTTCCACTCATGGCAAGCCAATAGGTACCTGTCCCGCAAGGAACTTTTGGCAAAACTGGCAATGCTCCTCTGTCTCATCTCTTGTCGCAGAGTGTCAGATTTTCGGGCGTTGGACATATCTGGTCGAGTCTACACCCCGCAGGGGGTTACCTTCCACATCGTCTGCAGGACTAAGTCAGACTCTAGAGTGATATCGTATCCTGCCTTTGATAGTTCGCCCAAACTGTGCGTGGTCAGATGCCTTAAGGAATACTAAAACATGACGGAGGAGACACGTCCTCCGGGTGAACGTCAACTGTTGATTTCCTTACGAAAGCCCTTCAAAGCGGTTACTCCACAGACAGCACGATGGATACGATGGGTGATGCAAGAGGCGGACATAAATGTCTCGCAGTTTGGCGCCCATACGGTGTGAGGTGCAATGGCGTCAAAAGCTTTCTCCCCGGGAGCCAGGTTGGAAGACATTTTGAACGCGGCCACCTGGTCATCGGATTTGATGTTCAAAAGGTTCTATTTCAAACCAGTCGTGGATATGGCCTCGCTAGTGGTGGATAAGCTTTGAACAAGCATCATCCTCGCCTCCGGTCCTGACATAGAATGAAAAAGTTCCTAGTAATCAGGACGGAAAGTCTCTATTCTATTAAGGACGCAGAGGCGAAGATTATCCCATCCCAGGGCTCTTGCTATCTCCTTGCTCCCACCCTTTGTAGCTGGGTGTTCTATACTGTTTGAAGGTTACTCCTATTTGTATGGCATAAGTATTTCCGCTTTATTTCACCTTGTATATCTATGAAATGTGTGTTCTCTCTTGGTTATCAGCTGCTTGTGCCTGTTATACCTTGTAGTTTGCTTGTCAGAGTCACGGAGAATAGAGTCATGGTCCTTCTGCTTGATTTGTTTCAGGTTCTGAAGGTGCCAAAAACGACTGAGTTGATGCGAGTTTGTTCTGGCCGCAGTCTCGAAAGAGGGCTTGCCACAGGAAGCACACACCCTCGGGGATGACGGAGGACGCTGATTGGTGGCTGTTATGGACTATCTAAAGCACCATGGGAGTGCTAGTTTTTTTGTCTAAATGTTAAAGTTGAACACTGCTGGCTGTAGAGAATAAAGAAAGCTACAGCATAATCCTCGCCTCTGCGTCCTTAATAGAATCTTTCCGTCATGATTACTAGAAAATTTTTCATTCTTCAACAGATTTAGTAGGTACATTTTGAACAAGGACTCTGAATATTTGGGTTATGATATGACTGTAGGTTTGATATTGTTTTTGTTTTTTCTGATCTGGTTCGATTAACATATTGATTTTGGACATTACAGTCCTCTTTCTGTGCCACTTTTCAAGATTTATTCCACATATGTAGCTATTTTCTGCACTAAAACAGTATTAGATTATTGGAAAAATAGACCGCATTTGTTTATTGGTTATATGTACTGTATACTTCTAGGAATGAGATGGTATTCCTTTGCTTGCTTTGGTTCATTCTAGGTATTTGTTGTGTGTTTTGGGATTCGTTCTCTCCCAATACTTGTTGGTGCTTGGTGCACATCTGTGAACTGTTTGTAGGATGATTCACATTATGGGTTTTTTATGAGTGGATTGCTTCAAGATTTCTTTATTTGTATCTGATTGAAATTTGACATCTCTTTTGTTTTATTTTATATGTAGATATTATTACAAATAAGGGGTCCATAATGTATTTTAATATGAACAGTGTCCTGAAGATGGTCTTGAGTAGTTTTTAAAAGCATGGAGACTGAAACGTTGACGGATTAACCACCACAATTGCCAACAAATGGATTGCTTGTCAAAGGAAATAACTGTAATGGATAATTGATGAGCAGTTTGGTGGCTTTCCTATCTTTCTCATACCACCTTTTGCTGATTATGTAATTTCTGTGATAGAGGGCTTGTGCTGTCAGTTTGACCCTGTGGGTATGAAGACATATTTTGATTGTTATTAATAAAAACAATTATTTATATATAAGTAGCCTTTATAATAATAATAGTATTTTAATACAACATTGATGTATGTATTCATTTTGTTTTGAATCAATTTGTGGGTGGCACATATCCATCAGAGGCTGCACTTGTATCAGCCAGGCCTTTCCACCTCCCCATCCCTTTCAGGGTTTTCAAGGTTTCCTTCGACTTCCACTATCTAGGAAATCCTTGCTTAAGAAGTGTGAAAGTCTTCTACCAGTAGTAGAACAAGCTCTTTGTGTCAAAACTCCATTGAAAGAGATGGAGCCCCGTCACTGTATTGCTCTTCCCCAGTAGACATTTTAGAATGCTATGGTGAGCCATTCTGGAGACAAGGGAGTTTGGTGATAAGCAGCTGTTTCATAAATGCTGCTATGTATGGCTCTTATACGCTACATTCATTCTGTTGATGCCAGTCTTCTATATAGGGCTTGACATGAAGTGCACAGTGCATCGGTCATTGCAGCTGCATCTAGAGCTGGGCACATGGCACATGCTTCCAGGCTGCTGTCAGTGCTAGGTTTAGGACATACATGCACCCTGTTGCTGTCAGTGCTAGTTTGTTCATGACACCTTCTCCTTGTGCTGTCACTGACTTGTAGAAGACTGGGCAAGGCACATGCACCCAGCTGCTTTCCTAGTGTAGATGACTGAAAGCCGCAAATATACCTTACTGCAGTCACTATGCAGCATTAAGCCCTCATTTTGCTGTTGCATCTGTCAGGGAGTATTGTCCATGCCTCTCAGTGCTGCTAAGGACAGGGATGAATGTGACAGAAGCACTCTGCTATAGTACGTGTGTGTTGAGTTCAATATGACTGCGGTGTTCCCCACTGTTTGGAGAGGCACACCCAGTAGAGCGATGTAGCCCCAAAAGGAAATAATGTGCGTTGTATGATTTTTAGATACAAAGAGACTGGGCAGCTCTCTCTTCTCTCTCTAATGAGTTGTGCTCCATTAGGCATAGAGTGTTAGGTGCCAGACAAAACCTGATCATGCCCCAACCTGGTTTCCAGAACCAGGTAACACACAAAAACTGGTATCTTACAATGATTTGTTATCAATTATGTAGAAATCATCTACAAATCGTATGTAATAAAATAATATTTATTGTAAAGATCTCCGCAATCATAATTAAAGTTTGTGGAAATCCAACATATGCCCCAAACATCCTCCATCATTACACATCCCTACTCTAGTAGTCTACAACCCACGTAACTTGCATAAGCATTCTATAAATTACATAGGGCCTGATTTAGATCTTGGCGTCAGTGGCCCCAAGTACTCTATCAAGCCAACGGTGGTCCAATCTCCATATTTAGATCTATGGCTGTACAGCCGCCGTCCACATCAACGGAGTTTACTCTGTTGCGCTAGCTATAACCCGCAATCAAGTTGCAGACTCCAATGCTGGCGATGAGCAGTCCATCGCCACCGGAAAGGCGGCATTGCGCTGCCCATATTTAGATAAGAACAATCAAGTTGGTGGTATACCAGCGGTGTTCCACTGACAACAGGAGTCCATCGCGGGACCCGTTCAGCATTGGACTATGGCTGCAGCTATTGGATGGGGGTTAGCAGCCCACACCTGATGTATATTGGACAATTGTGAACATTTGCAAAACACACTATAAAACGCACTCCATTTCAGACCATGATGCTTTGCCATTCCACTGCTGACCACCATTCTGAGGACGACCTTGCCACAGAACATCCAGGTTATATTTCGTTTTCCTGTTCTGCCTCTGTTTTTTTCTCATTTTTGTGTCCATTTTTTAAAATCACAGTAGGGAACTAGTATATACATTTTTTAATCACATTGGCAGGGAGGAAGAACCCACGTTTTACAGAGGGAGAATTGTCTGTCATGGTTGATGAAATTATTAGAGTAGAGCCACAATTGTTTGGAGCACAAGTACATAACTATCATAGCTCAGAAAAGGTAACGGGTCACATGCGGGCCCAGAGGACTGGTGATGGCTCTCCCAGTCCCTAAAGTATTTCCCTGGGAGGAGAAGATCTTGCAGATCCTACATCCTAAAGGCTTGACAGGAATCCCTGCTGGAGTGGAGATTGGTAAGTTACACCTATGTATGTGTCAGTAATCACAATGGAGTCCTTGCCCTTAACTTAGCTATTCAGAATGTTTCTAGACACCTATCAACACATATATATTTAAACTTCAGTTTCCAAAATACATTATGTTATCCAAATCAGTAGCGTCATGGTTGTTACAATCTGTTTAACAATGGCCAATATGTATTGTCAGATTGTGTATTGTCCTTCATGGATCACTCCTTGCTTTTGCCTAGTCCCTTGCTTTAACTTCAATGTAGGTTGTCTTACTTCAATAAAGAGGTTCCAAATTCCATCTATATGCTCATAAAGGTATACTGTTTGTAAGTTGTAGTGGAATCTATGCACATTATACACATATATGTACATATCATAAGTGTATGTTTAATTTTTACTGTAGTAATTATAATAGGTATGTGTTACTCACTTTTTCACAAGTATTGGAAATAATGTCCACAAATGACTACCACTACCATGATGCCCCGCTTTTGTCTTTGCAAGGCAAAATTGCAATGTAACGCTGGTCAACCTTCCTTTCCTTCCATATATGCACAAAAGACAAAGCTTTACGTAGTTGTCATTCACCATTTCATATATGTTTAAACAGGTAATCTGCTGTATTGATCCAGAATGTTGTTCTCCTTCTTGTAACTCAATTGGATAGATATGCCTGCTTGCAGCAATTATAGTGTGTATATTCATAGGTTTCCAATCATGTTCTTTGGCATGCTGATTATTAATATTATTGATACACTATTTACTTTGCAGTGTACATTGATCACCAATGACATTTAATCCAATAAGTTGTACCATGGTTTGTTTTGGATGCTGCTAGGCCTTGAAATGGATCAGCTCTCAAATCTTCCCTCTACTGTGTTACATGGAATGTGCAGTTCCTAAATAAAAAATTACATTTTAGGACATATCTCCATCATTGTTACTGAAGTGTGCCTCTGTGTATATTAACCTTCATGAGTAAAAAGTGAAAATCACACAAAGGCCTCAACATTCCGTTAATCATTATGTTTTCTTTTCTTTAGGTCGTGTCATCTGTAGCTGAAGACACAGTGTAGGTACAATACAGACCTTTAATATTTTAATATTTAGTTTTTTAGGTTAAGAACAACAACAAGGGCCAGTGGGCCACCGCCTGCAATCGAAGACTCCTCCACTCCAGGCCAAGATCAAGCCTTCAGTGAGGACACCACTCCTGCGAGTTCGGATTATGAGGGGATGCCTGGTCCATCTGGTCTGTCTGGGCAGACAGCCCCAGTGAATCACACTCAGCCCACACCTACACCTCCCACCCCAGCTGCTATAACAGCTATGCATATGGATACCTCTACTCCCTGTGTCCAGAGTAACACAACTACCATATTGTGCCTTCCGGTCCTGGCTGCTGTTGAGCAACCACCACCACCTCCAGTTGTGCCAAGACCCAGTGGTATGGGCCACACTGCCTCAAGGGCACTGGGTAGTGGGGGTAGGCATCATGAGAAGGAATCAGTATGTCAGGAAAGTGAGGCCACTGGCATCATTGTCTCCCAGACTACCATTGACTGAGTCTTGGGAACATGATGGGCCATGTGCTAACAGAGATCAGGGATCTTAAGCAGGTGCAGATGGAGCACAATGAGCTACAGGATCTGAAATCCAATTTGTGCTCCTTGACTCTGGTGATGTTAGACATTTATCAGCACATGTGCAGGGCTTTTCCTGTACCATCTACCCCTGTCTGTGGTCTTCTACATCAGGACACAATATATCTTCCGCAGCCACAGACAGAGAGGCCTTGCCACAGCAGGAACTGATCAACCCACCCCAGTCCCTCCCCAGAAACAAACCTAATTTCCTCCAGTGTGTGTCTATCATGGACACATCTCCGTTTTCTGAGTAGAGATGTATTTTGTCCATTGGACTCCAAACAATCTGTGCTCAGCAAATATAGTTTAATCCACCATGATGGACTTTTTTTATTATTGTCCTCTACTTTCTGGTTTCAAAGCTATTGCACTCATCTTTTTGTTCAAAATAAATGCACATAAAACAAAGTGAAAGACTGGTGTTGCATTTATTGTTTTGATACATTTACTATGTCTTCTGTACATCATAATTGTTTAAATCTGTCAAACAATATAATACTAAAAGAAACTATAGATACTAACTTGGTAATGTGTCCCCATGTTTAAATAAGATGGAAAAAGGAATAATGAAATCTAAATGTACTGGTGTCATACATCTAGGCAACATGTTTGTGACATAATCAAATATGCATACCACAACCCATGCAGAAGCAAAACAGTATGTGCTACTTAGAAGTTGACAATCCAGAACCTTGACGCCATGGAACAAAGGGAATAATACAGGGAATCAAATTAACTAGGCCAGCTATTACTGATTCATGACCTCAGCTTGAGTCAGACATCCTGCCCTCACAATAGTAATCCTACATCATTAACACTAATAGTCCGTATCATGGCAGTATAAAAATGTGAGGCCGCATTACCATGTAATGCCACTGTGTCAGTATCTGGTACCATGTCACAACCACCATTCAGTGGCGTCCTAAAAAAATATTATTTCAACTATGAAGACACACATCAACAGCTTCCTACACTAAACAGCAATTGAAGATTTAGCCAATGTGAAGGGAGACCAGTATGCTATGGCCTGATATACACATGTGGTTAGAACAAGTTAGAGCCTTGGTGGCAACATCCCACAGAAAACAGGTATGGTAAAATCTTAAGAACCTCCGTTCAATTACAGTGCAAGTTGTCCCTGTACAAGATCTGTCCATCCCAGGTGGGTGTCTGTCCCAGGATCAACCCATGTTACCTTTGTACTTTCCAACAGCAACATATCACTGCAAATGGCACAACTTCCAAATGAAGATGACATGGCGAAGGACTCTGAAACAGAATAACAGGGGAATGATTTCACATCTACAATGTGACTCAAATTACAAGTAAGAGTACACATGTACTTAGCACAAGCAAAGTTAATATATGCCAATAAACACAGTAGTCAATGTAGGGAAACTCTGATCCACAAACATCTTTGCCTTGGACTTTCCTGAACTGACCATTCCTACCAAATTTCCATTGCATACTGGTATGTTCCCTATGTCACAAGTTGTTCTAACATTGGTTGTCACAATGTGTAAGGGTACACTTATACTCAGGTGAAGAAGTGGTCAATGACTCTACATCTAAAGAAAGATGCAATCTGATGGCGAAATATTTAAAAAATAAGGTGGAAATACTCTATGAGAACCTGCAACAAAATAGAAGCTCTCTAAATGCTGATTCGTACACCAACAGGAGTGAAAACTGTGGTACTAATATAGGAAGGGAACTAGATCATTTCCAAACAATGCAGATAGATGAATTCACCTCAACTCTACAGAAGATTAAGTCGGGTTCCCCCCAAGACCTAATTACGCCAGACATTTTGTTACAGGCCGGTAGCCTGGCAAAAACAGCCACGGCAGATTTGATATCACTCTCCCTGTCCCAAGGTCTGATAACAAAATCATGGAAACATGCGATCATTCGGCCATTACTGAAAAAACACATTTGGACCCTGCAGAACCGGGAAATTACCGACACATTTCTTTGCTACCACTGCTAGGCAAAATTGCCGAAAAAAGTGTAAATCAGACGTTGTCCCAATATCTAGAAGACAACCAAAGGCTTCATAATACACAAATGGGATTCCGACCCCAGCATAGTACGGAATCAGCTTTGCTGGTAGTAACCAAGGAATTGAAGAAAATCATAGATCAGGGGTGCACAGCGGCTATCCTGTTATTGGATTTGAGTGCCGCATTTGACACTGTAGAACATAGCACACTGATCAAGAGACTAAAGGATGCAGGTATTACAGGGACAGCGATTGAACGGCTGATCTAATTTCTGGAGGACAGGTAATTCCAGTTGATGGAAGGGGAACATCTTTCAGACACCCTCCAAATATCTTGCGGAGTACCACAGGGATCGGCACCAAGACCCACACTTTTGAGCATATACATGCAGCCACTGGCAGATATAGTACAAGAATTCGGCATGTCAATCGTGTCATACGTCGATGATACACAACTTGTGATATCAGTGACAAATGAACCCTACTCCATACATAAGAACCTAGGCCCGTGCATGTCTAAAATAGCTGATTGGATGTGTAAATGCTCACTGAAATTGAATGGGGATAAAACAGAGCTTATGTTCCTGGGAAACCAGACAGTACCCAGGAACATTACCAGCTGGCCAATCCAGTTGGGTGAACCACCAATCCCCAAGACAGCCATTACAAATCTGGGAGTCTGGCTAGATGATAATCTAATCATGGAGACCCAAGTAAAGAAACTCTCAGGTAAATGCTTTGGATTACAACATATGCTCTGAAACATTTTACAATCTTGTACAATCCCGCAGAACGGTGGTCCAAGCTTTGATTATGTCACAACTAGATTACGGGAATTCCTTATACCTTGGCACACCAAAATATGTCATCCATCGATTGCAGGGGGTTTAGAATCCTGCTGCACAGATCTTGCTTCAGATTCCGAGAAAGAAGTCAGCCAAAGCTGCTCTAACAACTTTACACTGGCACCCAGTTCAGGCAAGGATCACCTTTAAGGCACTCTGCATTGCCCACAGAGCTTTGAACAACAGAGGTCCTGCTTTACTAAGAAAATTGGTTGACCATTACATCCCAAGCAGGAACTTAAGATCCTCAAAAGATCTTCTAATGCGCCAAGGTAGAATAAAAAGGGCAAGATGGGGAGGAAGATCTTTTTTCATCTGGTCCCCAAGATCTGGAACTCGCTGCCAAGAGAGACACGCACATTAACTGACGAACTAGCCTTCAGGAAGAAACTTAAAACATTGCTCTTTCCCTAGAAACCCTATTTGGCGAACTGAACAAGACCACCGCAGTCATACCCCTCTAGCGCTGGGAAGCCCACAGGCAGCCATGCGCTTTATAAATCCATAAACATAAACATAAATGACATCTTGATGTAGGTCAATTCCTTCCTCCTAACCACTGTCATCTGTATTGGGCATTTCAACATTTTCACCCAGTGGCTCTATATGGTATCCATCCTCTGTGATGATGGGGATGTTCCGTCGCAGGACAATGTTGTGCAGCATGCAGCAGGCAACCATGATTTGGCACACCTTATCGGATGAGTAGAGGAGGGCTCCACCGGTCTTGTCCAGACACCTAAATCTGGCCTTTGGGAGCCCACAAGCACGCTCCACTGGCCTTCGTGTTCTTCCCCTGGCATTGTTGGATTCCGCAGCGGTGCCAACAACCATGGTTGGTTAGGATACGCTGAGTCTCTTACATGGAAGCAATACATGGATAGATTAATATCATGTCAAGCCATTGTACATTCATAAACTAGGATTAAATCACCTGATCCTCAAGTCATATTTTCCTTACGAATCAGCCAGGCCCTCTCAGGTCCAAGTTGTGACATTTGCGGTTATGGTGCTGCTCTGTAGTACAAAGTAATCATGTGTTGACCCTGGAAATCGGACAAATTGCACATTGATGGAATGGAAGTTCTTCGGATTGCGGTAGACCTGTTCCCTAGCGTGTGGTGGCACCAAGGCAATATGTGTGTCATCAATTGCTCCAACCACATGTGTTAGACCAGCCAAATCATAAAAAAAAACCTCCCTTCACAATAGCCAAATCTTGAGCTCTTGGAAACTGGATGAAGCTGTTGTGTTTCATCATTGAAGCAAAGACTTCTTGAAGCACACCACTGAAAGTGGGCAGTGACATGCCTCCAGATACTGCCACAGTGTATCAAAAAGAGCCAGTGGCCACAAAATGAAGTACTGCCATGAATTTTACCAGTATATTTTGTTTGATGTTACTGCTGTTGTGTTCCTATTGCGAGGCATGAGATCAGGTTCCAGCTGCTGACACAAATCCTGTATAGTTTGCTTATTTAATCAGAACTTTTGATAATGTCCCTTTCCTCCATTGTGGCAAGGCCTGGAAACAGTCTAAAGACTTGTGAATGCCTTCGTATACCCTTCCCTGGGTTCCCATGTCAGCATGTAAGAAAAACAAACTATGGATAAAAATTGTCACCCAAGACTTTCACAATCAACACACATCTCACATCTAGGTTAGATAAGTGATCTTATTGTGTCATCTATGTTACCATATTTTTCAAACATCTGTTCTACTGCAAATCTATATTTTTTTTACGACTGACATATTTTTACAAATAATGTGTGAATAATACATTTGATATTATAAATTTTTTCAGATATTTGGGGGGGGAAATTGCCGTCAACGGAAGTTTTGCATACACCATTGCACTATTGATGTCAAACACATTAACGGTTCACTGTTTTGCCACAAACAGTGTTGTACGTATCTGAAATATGTAGACAGAGTAGCCACCATTTTGAGTGCCAGTGATGTACAAACTATTTAAAAATACATAGCTACACGTCCTAAAATGGTAGGTGTCTGACCTTGATGTCAGTACACGGGCTATCTGACAGCCTTCACTGGACGTTGATCGCGTGGTAGGTGGAACACTCCACGACGGTCCCTGCCATAGGCTAATGAGTTTGACGGCTATGCATGAAATCCAATGGCAGTGTCCATTGTGGATCACGTATGCTGTGTACTTATGCACAGCATATTGGAAAACGCTCACTTGCCTCCTAACTGCAGCCAACAAGACCTCCTCATAGATTATGCTGCTGTTGCTGACCTCTGGGAGCGAGGATGCCGGGCAAAGCAGTTGAGAGTGACCATGTCTCCTCCCCTGAGGACGCACCAGGTCCTCACCAGGAAGGTTCTGTCCCAGTACAGCCAGCTCCATGGGAACCCAGAGGAACAGGTACATGTTTGAATCGGAATTTGCTCTCTTTTTGTTCATGAGTGAAGTGTTGTAATTGGAGTGTAGTAACTGAATGATTTAGCTAGGTACAGGATGTTGTTTGAGGATGTTAGACATTTCTGTACATTGAAATGACAATTCACCTGAAAGTATTAGCTGGGTTTTCAGTGAATGTCACTCACAATTCATTATACCACTAGTTTAAGTGAAACATACAGCCTAGGTTGATTTGAGAGTAATGTAAAGTCTAAGTAAACTCTCTAAAGTTATGGAGTTGTTTGATGCTGTCCTGTGTACAGCGCATACTGTGGAATATGAGTATCTTCATGTGTTAAACATGTCATGTTGCCGCATATGGGAAAAGGTATTTCCCATGCTGCCAGTATAAATGACCCAGCCTCTCAATCAGCCAGACAAATATATCCCATTACAATACACACTCCCATACTGTCTTTAGTCACTCTATATGATGCACACCATAGTATGTGACTCTTAGAAGGTTAGGCATGAAAAGAAATGTAGCTGTGTGTGTGGTTATGTGCAAATAATGTACAGGTTGTTTAGCCTTTCATAGGTCACAATGAGCTGGATTAATCTGGAGTGGGTCTCACTACATGAAACGTGTCCTATCCCTTGCTTAGATGATGTTTGTGTCTTGGATTGGTAACATGAGCAGAAGGAAACTGTTGAGGCTACTCCACAGGTCACTGCAAATTAGTGTTTCTTAGGAAATTTGAATCTTTGTAAATAATCTGTACTGACTGTTCTGGGAATCCATGTGAGAGATATCAAAAAAGTGTTTCACTGCACTACAGGCAAACAAAATCACTCAAAACATCTTTTGTTGTATTTTGTTCTCATTTATGCAGGTCAACGCCCATCAGAAGCGAGATTTATGGAAGTTCATCGCGAAGATGGACTCCAACGCTGGACTAGGATGTCAGCAGAAGTCCTGCTTGGCCAGGCCTCTCAAAGAGGCACGCTGACCCTCCCTCCCCAATGGCCGGCATCCTTGTGGTGGCCTAACCAGAGCTTAATGGGCAGTTGAGGGCCTAACAGCAGCCTCAAGGGGGTGAGTCATTATATGTAGCTAATCTTGTTGTTTAACCTTTTAAATTTACAGCAATGTTGTTTGGCATCAACATGACAGTTGCCACACATCCAATGCAGACGGGGAATTCTGGAGGTGTAAATTTTTCAGATGGTGTCTCATGCTGTGTTTGGCATATTGTTTTGTGCTAAAAATTAGTTGTCACTAGATTCCTCATCACAAGCCAAATACTGTTTGGAGCAGCGACATGGCTGCATGTAAAAAAAGGGGTACCTGCATTTTCTCCATGTTATGAGGGACAATTGTATCAAACGTGCCACATTTGAGGATTGGGTCAGGTGTGATGGTCCACCACAAATGTGTGTAGGTAATGTAGGCCCTATTCCTGCTGACATAGTATAGTAAGCACTTATGGGACAGTTCATGTTTCTATGAGCATCTGCACCAAAAGGATTGGAAACGTGTACAATGGCATCATTCCTTATCTGAAATGTGCTTCAATACCAAAATGCAATTAATTTCATTTAGACAGTAGCAAATTGGCATGAAGCCTCAGTACTTCCCTAATGTGCATGTAAGCCAGTCTGTGCCAACCAACATGAATTTTCATGCCAGGCTTTATTGATCAGGCCTGGGCATAAAATTCTGCTCTGCTCGTGGAGTTTGTGGAATTCGCCAACTCCACTTTCAGCGGAATACACAGAGCTACCGATAGTCTGCACTCCGCAATGGCGCCGAATGTTTTTTCAATTGGCGCACTTGTTACGTCATTTCGCGTGTGCAGGGAGCGCACCGAGGTTTGCCGGGTCATCAAAAGTGTCCACCAGATTTATTAGCCGCTTGCGAGATATTGCGACCGCTAACACTTCTTTAGGCCGCACCTATGAATTCTGGAGCTTCTGAGCACGAGCAACTGCGGCTACAACCTGGAGAAGATTACCTTCTGGAGTAGAAGCTACATCTTCTCAGAAGAGAATTTTGAGGTTTTTTTTATATGCGATATACCACTGTATTTGAGGACTTTGTTTTTGTGATATCACAAGTAAGTTCGAATGCAGTTGTATATGAGTGTTGTTTGTTTGATAGAGGACATGCACCAGGATTTATTTGTACTTCTATTCGTTTTTTTAAAGTTATTGTGGTGGGTGGCCTGCAGTTTCAGTAGAGGCCTAGTTATTTTTTTGCATGTAATTTTTCTTTTGTAAAGGAAAAATGTTACACAGTTCAGTACATTTTCTCCATGTTTTTAATAAATTTGCAATATTTAATTCACTATGTGGCCTAGTCTGTAAATGGGCCTTCCAGCCATGGGTGCATTAAACAACTATTTCTGTGGTGTCTCTTGAATTGAAACATCACTTAGGCCATGGATGGCATTGCTTAAATTACAAAATGTTTTTTTGGGGGGTATTTTATATTTTTTTCTGCAAACAGTATATAGGTGGGGTAATATATTTGATGCCTCTGGGGGATGTGTGTTGTAAAAAAAGTTTTTAGCCCAGTTAAATTTCTTTTTTGGCATTGCTGAATTAATGCTGTTTCCTCCTCTATTACCATTCCTCCTTTGTCCGACCAGTTTGTTGGTGTATTTGCTATAGGCCACCAATTGTCTTTATTCCCCATTCCATGTGGCCAGGGGGCATTTTGTTTAGCCAGTGTCCATAGGCATGCATGTGTTCTTTGTTTTCCATGCCTCTATGCTTGTTGCTTGACCATGTGGCTGGCAGCCATTTTGTGTAGCCTCTGTGTGCTTTTGCCATAGGCCTGCATGTGATCTTTGTTGTGACCATGCCTCCTTGCTGGTTGTTGTTGTTTAACCATGTGGCTGGTAGCCATTTTGTGTTGCCAGCCAGTGTGCTTTTGCCATAGGCCTGCATGTGTTCTTTGTTGTGGCCATTCCTCCTTGCTGGTTGTTGTTGTTTGACCATATGGCTGTTGGCCATATTGTGTAGCCAGCTAGTGTGCTTTTTATATAGGTCTGTGTGCGTTCTTTGTTGTGGCCATGCTTCCTTGTTTGTTGTTTGACCATGTGGCCATTTTGTGCAACCATCCTTTTTTCAGTTTTCAAAACCATTTTATATGTCGAGGCTTAAGCCTTTTTGTTTTACTTTTCCCTGATATCAGTTTAATAATATACTTGAGGCTTAGTTGCTGCTCGGTGCTCAGAGTAAATGTACTGTAGGAACAGTGTTTTACATTATTATATACTTTATTTTGTGCATTTTTCGCCTGTAATACTCCTTGTCTCCCACATCCCAATGGGTTTTTTATGGTTGTCCTCTAGTACATCAGCAATTATATATTTTTATTTTTTACATTCATTTTTTTAATTACATTTTACATTCTTTCATTTAAAAGAATCAGTTTTATATGTTCTTTTTTTGTATTTAAAAAAAAATGTTTTAAATGGGGTTTTTACATGCAATTTTCTGTTTCACTTTTTCCCAACATCCATTAACCTCCTGTCTGCCATAGGCACACAGCCGCACAGCAGCATTCATTTTCTAAGGACTATTCTATTGTCAGCTGCACCTCCCTCAGGGTCACATCACATTCCCGGCTTGATGCAGATAGACAAACAGTTACATTTGTATGTTTTTGCTCTTTCTTACCCTTCCTGATTGTAAATGAATCTTTATGTTGGTGTGGTTTTACTTTTGAATGGATACACTGTATTGTTGTTAATTATTTATAACTTAAGTAACCACACTAAATGATATTATTTGTACTACTAATTCAAACTGCAACAATGCCACGTTTCACTAATGTTTTTCTTCCTAGTTTGTTTTTAGGTGCACAAAAGAAAAGACCTCACCCAAGGTACTGACAGCGTGGAGCTTGACCACACAACATGTGATGTCATTATGCACATCTCTTCAGCTTGTGAAGCTGAGTGCCTTTGCCAAGTGACAGCTTTAAGATGGCCCTAAAGAAGAGTGCTACCAAGTGACCAGTGATAAGAAGGACCTTACCACCAACGGTATGTTGCCCTAGACCTTTTTCGGGCACCATCATGTGCCTGCTGCACTGGTCTCCGGGGGGCAAACTGGGAGCAGCACTCCCGAATTAACATCTCCAACCCAACTAAAGGCACAAGCCCATGTCTGGTATAGAGGCAGCCATTCTAATCACTGCAACACCGACGAGCAGTGATGTTGAATTGGAGGTCTGTGTGGCTAGAAAAAACATTACATATTTTAGATGCCACATACACCTCACCCATATATTGTTTTTAAACAAAATACAACCACAATACCTCACTACAGTTCAATTTGAGTATTTTCTATCAAAATATCACACTGGGCATTTTTCTGGTTGGCAATGTTTGAAAAGCCAGGAGGTTTAGCCAACCAAAAACATTTTGTAATGGAATGGCCGAGCTATGATGAATCTGAGTTATTGAGCGCAATTTTGGGGTGGAAAAACTGGTCAATGAAGGACATATGGTCTTAGTTGGCATATGCAATGGGGCTATCCTTATACTTCCATCCATGTTGCACTGTCATCAACTGCTGGTATACTATGATAATAATCAAATACACAACATTGGGGGGCGGGGGTCCACCATAACCATGGCCACTCTCTCATTTTACTGTTTGAGCATGAGCAAGAAAAAGAAAGCCTTTCCAACAAACATGCTTGGAATAGCTTACTTGTACATGCAATTTTCACAGTAGAGTACCTCACCTAAAATGGGTTCTCTGAGTCTTACAGTACCATTCCACAAGATATATATGGGGAGAGGGAAAGCTTAATGACAATGCAGAAGAAAGAAAGCTACAGACAGGCTAGTACAGAAACTTAAAATATAGAAAATAAGTAAATAAGTAAATAGGATAATGCTGAAATAAGAAGAAATTAGATAGAACGAAGAGGAGTTGGAAATAATTAGGAAACAGGCACAATAAAAAAACAATAAAAAGTAAAAATGATTCTAAATGTGGAGCGGTAAAAGTTAGGAAAATAATCTGTATATTAAAAGGAGGTCTTACTGGGGCCAGCAGATTCATTGGCGGCTGTGGCACTTGTTGAGGCACCCCAGGCTTCCTCATCCCCCTCTGTGGCCCTCTTCTTGCCCCTAAATGCTGAAGTAAGACATAAAGAAGATTAAAAAAAAAGATTACTGGTACAGGTAACCTCCCGAAAAATATTTTGACAGGCAATTGTAGTAACATTATACTTTTAATTCTGATCGCCTATAGTAGTAGTATCGAGTGGACCTATTTCTAATTTCCTAAAACTAACTTTATTCCAAATGTTCTAAACTATATTGTGGAACTACTAATAAATTGCAATGAATGATCTTTGTTTCTCATCTCATTCTCAATCTCATTCCCCTTTGACGGGCCCGCTCAGTCTGCATTGTTTTCAATGTATAGATGCATGCATGCACATCACTCCATTGATTGGAACTGTACAAGCTACAAAAAGAAAAGTACAGAGAAGTGACAGAACGCTAATTCACTAATACTATTAACTACCACTATCTTAGTGATAGGAGGACAGAGGAGTCTCTGCATCACTTCGTAAATAATCAGCCCCAGCGAGCGCCAATGAGTAGGATTAGGTAGCGCCAACCACCTGGCTAGAAGATTAGCAAATAATATTTGTAACGTAAACATTACTTAGCTCTGAGTGTTAGCAGTATGCTATTTGGAAAAAAAAATATTAGCAGAAAAAGAACGCAAAAAATAAATAGTTACTCACCAAGGACCGCGCCCTCCTCACTCACCAGGTCCAGCAGGTCCTGGTCCCTGTCTAGGATGTCCCACTGAAGCATCAGCTGTTGTTGGGTGTGTCCTATCCCCGAGCTGCGACATACAGCCCGGTGTCCCCTCTCCCACACTGCCGATGCTCCCTGAGCCATAGCCACTGCCAGGCCTGCTGCCTGCTGCCAAAGTGGAGGGGAAGTGGCGCTTAACATAAAAAACAAGTGCGGTCACATCCACCTATGAAAAAATGGCACGGGCTGCAACCCTTCATAGCGCCGCCGACCGCAAGGTAGTCTGCTGGTGTTGCAGGTGGTTTGGGGGCCTGGCGCTGCTGCTCTCCTGCTCTGCCATGGCGCTGGGTGGGAGGGAGATAAAAGAAAAGGAAGGAAGGGAAAAACCATAAGGAAGTAAACTGAAAAATAAAAAATTTCGAAAGTCACAAAAAACACAAAACAAATCTCAAAAAACATAAAATACACAAAGACATAATAAATAAGAATGTGGGGTAGATAAGTTTGATAGGGGGAGGATTAAAGAGATTAAAGAAGGGGCGGGGCCAAGCCGCGGACCAAGATTGCCACGCAGCATTGAAGCTCCGAATGGTGTCCCAGCATTGATCCGGCTGTCTCCCCTAAAATAACCTTGATGTGACTCCGCAACGCACGGCATTTGTTCTGCATCTGATGGAGCGGCGGCGGTGATATTTTTGCCCCAAAAATCGGCCATCTACACGCAGAAACTTGCTCCGAGACTTGAGGGGGCGGAGCCTGCTACGGGTCCCCGTGGAGAAATTAGAGCAGCGGTGAGTGCGTCACTTGTATATCCCCCATCCTACGCCCCAGGCGGCTGTTGCGGCGCGCCTCCCCCTTTGCCAGCTGACTTGTGGGACACATTTTGCTCCACTGACGCTCCCATAGGCCCTCGAGGAGACAGGGTCCTTTGGTGTGTGAGGGAGGCAGCCGCCCAGCTGTGCGCGAGGGCGGAGGGGGTGTTTGAACTGCTGGCACCCCAACGATCCACTGGCCACGGGATTGATTAATTAAAAGAGCTCTGTGGACTGGATGCCTGTTGTTCGGGCCTGCCGTCGGCCGCAAGAAGCCTTAGAGTGGGGGTGCTGCCCCATCTGCACCACATGACACCAGATGGGCGACTGTGAGTAACACTGTTACGGTGGGATCTGGCCCTAAGCTGCATTGGGGATAACTTCCCTGACCGCTGAGACGCGGCGGCGCCTCCCTGCGCTGGTCGCTGGCCTCGGCTCCAGGCCTTCCCGCGGGATGTGGCCTGTCCTATCTTGTTGAGACCGTGACTGTAGGCCCATATTTTGCGGGGTAGATCTCCTCCATAGTCCTGGGCCCGGTGCCTCTGTGGCTGCGACGAGGGCCTCTATTGCCGACCTATCACTGAGGAGAAGCCCGTATACCGACTCACCTTTGTCCAGTTCCTGTCAAATTGAGGCCCGAGATACCCCGACGATTCTACCTTTGTCATCCTGGCCACGTGCCCCCATCCCTACCTGTATTTTATACAAACAAGGGAACCCGAAAAATGGCTAAGGACCACGGGTATCAATTATATATGTAGAAAACAATGGTCCTGAGCAGACACTAAATTTTACATAAAATTAAATATAGACCACAATGGGTTACTATACACATCCGATGTCCAGCCGGACAGGGGATTTTTATTTTTCAGATACTAAAGGATATGGTCAAGGATAATGAAAACACTACATTTATCGTGGGGCACAATCCTGCACCCTACAGCATGGGGAACGTGCGGGGGGAAAAAAGGGAATAACAATGCAGACAGTTTAGGACAAACAACAGTTACAGGCAAAGACTGAGAGCCGTTGCAACTTGCAGGCATAAATGAAGTTGTAGCAAGTTTGACAAAATAGAGACCACAACGAGTAAGCACAATGGATATTTGTGGCACTATTTTTAAAAAGTCGACGTTTCGATCCCAAGCTCATTGATTAACGGGATCATCTTCAGGACTAAATTTATAACATTTGCCTGGTTTTTAACGCCTGTCAGAGTAAAGAAAACAAAGAAAATAGCTTGTGTGAACAAGGGAAAACTTAGAACATATTAAGATTACTCGAAAGTTATAGCTTGTCAGAAGGTCAAGGTTATCAATTGTACACATGGAGTTGTGGTTAAAACGATCGTGCTCGGGCCTATTCCGGTCAAGTGAGTGGGGATTTGTTTGTGAGTGTGCTATGGCAAGCAGGATTTAATAAGTGACATTCAATGGGGGAATGATGAATGACTGGAGGTGTTTGGAAGTTTAAGGCATCGGCGGGCTACCTAGTTTCTACGTAAAAATGGTTTAAAAACTAGAACCACGTGAGTTATTAAGGGTGTGTGAATGTGCATTCCGATCGTGAGCGGCATGGGGGACAGTCGTATTTATTAAAAAATAAGAACCGGTATTGGGAGGACGTGAAGTTATGAGAAACACGTAACCGGGGGTGTTAACCATTACGGAATGGCGCGTGACTCAGTGAGAAAAGTAAGTGTAACATGTATGTTTACCCCAATTGAGGACATAGGGGTATCACATATGGCAGGTCAGAGTGGAAACTGACAATGAAGAACAGCGTTGTTGCTTTTGGTTTGGTCGCTGTGAAAAAAGTTACATTGCGGTTGGATTTGGTGTGTCATAACCACAGTCTAACTACCCAACAGCCGATCCAGGCAAGGAGCAGCACGCTCCAGCGCCCACTAAGTTTTATAGAAACCTTAACTGCAAGGTATGTGCCCTAGACTCATTTACATCCCAACCCCACATCGATTATGACACACCAAATCCAACCGCAATGTAACTTTTTTCACAGCGACCAAACCAAAAGCAACAACGCTGTTCTTCATTGTCAGTTTCCACTCTGACCTGCCATATGTGATACCCCTATGTCCTCAATTGGGGTAAGCATACATGTTACACTTACTTTTCTCACTGAGTCACCCGCCATTCCGTAATGGTTAACACCCCCGGTTACGTGTTTCTCATAACTTCACGTCCTCCCAATACCGGTTCTTATTTTTTAATAAATACGACTGTCCCCCATGCCGCTCACGATCGGAATGCACATTCACACACCTTTAATAACTCACGTGGTTCTAGTTTTTAAACCATTTTTACGTAGAAACTAGGTAGCCCGCCGATGCCTTAAACTTCCAAACACCTCCAGTCATTCATCATTCCCCCATTGAATGTCACTTATTAAATCCTGCTTGCCATAGCACACTCACAAACAAATCCCCACTCACTTGACCGGAATAGGCCCGAGCACGATCGTTTTAACCACAACTCCATGTGCACAATTGACAACCTTGACCTTCTGACATGCTATAACTTTCGAGTAATCTTAATATGTTCTAAGTTTTCCCTTGTTCACACAAGCTATTTTCTTTGTTTTCTTTACTCTGACAGGCGTTAAAAACCAGGCAAATGTTATAAATTTAGTCCTGAAGATGATCCCGTTAATCAATGAGCTTGGGATCGAAACGTTGACTTTTTAAAAATAGTGCCACAAATATCCATTGTGCTTACTCGTTGTGGTCTCTATTTTGTCAAACTTGCTACAACTTCATTTATGCCTGCAAGTTGCAACGGCTCTCAGTCTTTGCCTGTAACTGTTGTTTGTCCTAAACTGTCTGCATTGTTATTCCCTTTTTTCCCCCGCACGTTCCCCATGCTGTAGGGTGCAGGATTGTGCCCCACGATAAATGTAGTGTTTTCATTATCCTTGACCATATCCTTTAGTATCTGAAAAATAAAAATCCCCTGTCCGGCTGGACATCGGATGTGTATAGTAACCCATTGTGGTCTATATTTAATTTTATGTAAAATTTAGTGTCTGCTCAGGACCATTGTTTTCTACATATATAATTGATACCCGTGGTCCTTAGCCATTTTTCGGGTTCCCTTGTTTGTATAAAATACGATTAGCGCAATCGCTGGATTGCAAGGGTTTTCTATACCCTTCCCTACCTTCTTACAGGCAGGGCCTTCCTAGTACCTCTCACTTGTATGTGTCTTTACACCCTCTATTACTCTTTAGCTCAGAATGTCAGCACTTGCACCTCTTTATTCAGACGATTACATTAAGAAAATATGCTCAGGTCCCTCCCTTCTCTCAGACACTCCGGATGCCCCAACCCTCACTGACTCTTCTCTCCCCGAGCAACTTGAAAAACTTAAGAAAAAACAAATCCGGTTACAATTAATGGTGTTAATGCTTACGGAATATTTGAAAGCAGAAGTAATCCCCGTAGGCTTACAAGTCAGGAACATCCCCGGTATCTTCACAGACAATCCCAAATATATCTCCAACTTTAGTTACATTGGCACTACCTGTTCCCGACACTGGCTAGTGTTAGGAATAGATATTGCAACTGAAACCCTTAAAACATTAGATGCTGAGATTTTGGACATTGAAAAGCAGCTTCAGGACTCAGGAAGTACAGAAGAAACCAAGAAATTATTAGAACAGGTCGAAAAAACAATCGCTGACTTCCATAAACTAGAGCAGAACAAAAAGTCTAATAAAATCAAAAAAGATATTAAACTATACAATATAGAAAACACCTACCCCTATCTCCAAAAAGATTTTTACAACAATAGATTCTACTCTAACCTTCAACATAGTAGACCGTGGGGTCGATTCAACAGGCGCCAAAACCTGGTAGGCTTTTCAGATACCTCTGCCGACTCTTCAGATAGCTCAGATCAAGCAGAAGGATCAAGCTCAACAAGACGAGGAGGAGCTCATTCTGACAATTTTTTAGGCAGAGGACAAGTAGACACACCACAACGAGGGAAAGCGAAGAAAACACAACGGTGGTACAACCCACCAGGGGAACGCAAAACACGCAACAACTATTACAAATGGTAGAGTCCCCCATCGATACCACAGCAATGACGGATGTCATTCCTATTTTCAACTTGTCCAAACAAATATTAACAGAGTCTGAACTTTCCTTGCTTAAGAAAGGGCTCTCGTTTGTACCTACTATCCGTCCCAACTTTATGGAGCTACAAACGGAACTCCTCAGATTTTTTAGACGGATCCGCCTTAAAGCCTTTTTTCAACTCCACCCATCCCCTACTAACACTGCTAATACCCCTTTCCGTCCCCCATCTACATTTTCACCCACTGCTAGTATGTTACCAGTGGAGATTCTGACTTTTGAGAAGTTAGTACTTAAAGATTTGGCCAATCTGGAGAGCAAAAAAAGATTTATACCTTATAACATTACTCTCCAAGAGAAACAAGCGATTAATACGCTCAAAACCAATGAAACCCTGGTGATAAAGAGTGCCGACAAAGGTGGCGGCATAGTGCTCCAGGAGAGAGACACTTACACAACAGAAATCCTACACCAATTGGGCAATACTGAACACTACCAGAGACTTCCAGGCAACCCTACCAAGGAAATTCAGGCCCTTATCTTGAAACTTACAACTGAAGCTGTCAGTCAGGGCTTTTTAAGCAAAAAAGAATTCATTTTCTTAAATGTGAAATCACCACGCACACCGGTCATCTATACCCTTCCCAAAGTCCACAAAAATTCTACCAACCCTCCTGGACGCCCAATTGTGTCAGCCTGCTTCTCAATCCTTGAGCCTCTTGGTTCTTACGTAGATTTCTTCATCAAAGAATTTGTACCTGTCACTGCCTGCTATGTGAGAGATAGCATGGCTATGATAAACCTTATCGAACACCATCCATTCGACCCCACATCAGATACACTATGCACCATGGACGTAGAGTCCCTGTATACCAACATTCCCCAGACAGCGGCTCTATTGGTAATACAAAAAACACTTGACTCCCGCCCCCGCCCCCATACTGTTCCAACACTATTCATTTTACAACTGTTAGAAATCTGTTTGACAAGAAATGTTTTCACTTTTGATAACCTGTATTACCAACAAATCAAAGGGACTTCTATGGGCGCAATTTTTGCCCCCAACTTAGCGATTCTGTTCATGGACCAATTGGAGATAGGTTCCATTCTCACTGACACAAATCCATTCCTCCCAGGCATTTGCCTATGGCGAAGATATATTGACGACATTTTTATCATTTGGAGACATGATATCAGTGCACTACAACAATTCCTTCATTGGTTAAATAACAACTGCTCAGGCCTATCGTTTACGATCTCCACTGATAAATCTGCCATTGCCTTTCTTGACCTGACAATCTTCCACTCTGAAGGTGAATTGCTCACACGCCTGTACTGAAAACCCACTGAGCGGAACACGCTGCTCAGTTACGGAAGTAACCACCCCAGGGCCCTGAGGGATTCTCTTCCATATTCTCAATTTCTGAGAATCAGGCGCAACTGCTCTTCCAAAGCAGACTACTTCAGAGAGGCAGCCACTCTCTCATCTAAACTGAAAGATCGTGGTTACCCCAAGAGGATAGTAAAAAATGCATCCAAAAGGGCATGGTACTGCCCTCGTGATGTACTTCTGACTCCCAAACCCAAACGTGAACTGGAAAGAATAGCCTGCGTCACTACCTTTTCACCAGTATCCAACCAAATAAGAAAGTCTATAATTCAGCACTGGCCAGTCATTAATGCAGGTAGTCTTAGCATTGAAAGACCGCTATTCGCTTTCCGTAAAAGCAGAAATTTGAAAGATCACTTGGTAAGAGCAGCTCTTCCCACCACTGTCCCCCATGTAACACTTGATTCGTTTTGGGGTCTTTCTCCTATCCTAGGACATTTCAAATGTGGTGGTTGTAATGTTTGTGATTTTACGATTGAAGGCAAAAGTTTCACTGCCAATAACATTACAGTTAATTCGAATGCCTTCTCTAATTGCAATACCTGCAATGTTATCTATTTAATACATTGTCCTTGCATGAAACTGTACATTGGCCAGACTACACAAAAAGTAAAGACAAGAATTGGACAGCACAGAAGTCGTATCAGGTGTAACACACCCAACGCACCACTGGTGGAACATTTCACGGATGCCAAACACAACGAAGATGACATCCGCTGGACGATTCTGAAGGTACTCAAATTGCTACAGAGAGGAGGCAACATGACCCATTTGTTAAACCGTGAAGAACTAAAAGCAATAATCCTTTTTGATACAATCAAAAATGGCCTGAATAGGAATGAGGACTGGACTACCCTCTTATGAATTGACTAATACCATACTGCAACACCTTGGATTTTAATTGGTTGTTCTGGCTGATCTCTTGAGAAAATTCTTAACCTTGACTTGTACCTGTAGATGCCACAAACTGTGACTTTCAACTGTATATACCACATTCGTCAGTACATGTTCAAATTTTACTTCCAATTGTGCAGGCCATTATCCCAAGCATGTTCTGTAAATAACTGTAATAAGTTAATGCGTAAATTACTCCTTTTGTCACACATTGACACTTACGCACGCCCTTGCATTGCACTTCACACTAACCGCACTTGGTTTTTCACTCACCCAAGATGGCCACCGCTGTTACACACAGCTATCACCCATCCATAGTCCTTCCTCCCTTTTGGCACCCCTCTGAGGTCCTTCAGTGGTTTCCCGCTCTATTTAAATGAGAGCACTAAGCACCAGCGCCCAGTGCCTGCCATTGAGCCGGTTACTACACAGCACATTGTTGCTGAGGACAGAGATCTCCATTGCTGTATCTCTCCACAGGTAAGACAACCCCTCACCCCGATGTAATTGACTGTTTTAAGGATTTCTCCTCACTTAGGCAGCCTTTGACTAAAACCTCCCCTTATTTTCAATTCCTTCAAGCTTGGACTGTAACATATTAGTATATTGAAGCAATACCTTGGCGCATTGAAATGTGGCCCATCTGCACCACAGTCTAACTACCCAACAGCCGATCCAGGCAAGGAGCAGCACGCTCCAGCGCCCACTAAGTTTTATAGAAACCTTAACTGCAAGGTATGTGCCCTAGACTCATTTACATCCCAACCCCACATCGATTATGACACACCAAATCCAACCGCAATGTAACTTTTTTCACAGCGACCAAACCAAAAGCAACAACGCTGTTCTTCATTGTCAGTTTCCACTCTGACCTGCCATATGTGATACCCCTATGTCCTCAATTGGGGTAAGCATACATGTTACACTTACTTTTCTCACTGAGTCACGCGCCATTCCGTAATGGTTAACACCCCCGGTTACGTGTTTCTCATAACTTCACGTCCTCCCAATACCGGTTCTTATTTTTTAATAAATACGACTGTCCCCCATGCCGCTCACGATCGGAATGCACATTCACACACCTTTAATAACTCACGTGGTTCTAGTTTTTAAACCATTTTTACGTAGAAACTAGGTAGCCTGCCGATGCCTTAAACTTCCAAACACCTCCAGTCATTCATCATTCCCCCATTGAATGTCACTTATTAAATCCTGCTTGCCATAGCACACTCACAAACAAATCCCCACTCACTTGACCGGAATAGGCCCGAGCACGATCGTTTTAACCACAACTCCATGTGTACAATTGATAACCTTGACCTTCTGACATGCTATAACTTTCGAGTAATCTTAATATGTTCTAAGTTTTCCCTTGTTCACACAAGCTATTTTCTTTGTTTTCTTTACTCTGACAGGCGTTAAAAACCAGGCAAATGTTATAAATTTAGTCCTGAAGATGATCCCGTTAATCAATGAGCTTGGGATCGAAACGTCGACTTTTTAAAAATAGTGCCACAAATATCCATTGTGCTTACTCATTGTGGTCTCTATTTTGTCAAACTTGCTACAACTTCATTTATGCCTGCAAGTTGCAACGGCTCTCAGTCTTTGCCTGTAACTGTTGTTTGTCCTAAACTGTCTGCATTGTTATTCCCTTTTTTCCCCCCGCACGTTCCCCGTGCTGTAGGGTGCAGGATTGTGCCCCACGATAAATGTAGTGTTTTCATTATCCTTGACCATATCCTTTAGTATCTGAAAAATAAAAATCCCCTGTCCGGCTGGACATCGGATGTGTATAGTAACCCATTGTGGTCTATATTTAATTTTATGTAAAATTTAGTGTCTGCTCAGGACCATTGTTTTCTACCCATCCCTACCTGATCACACAGGTATGGTGCAGAAAGGACCCCAAGCAGAGGATGCTAATGTTTCCCCTTGCCACGGAAAAAGCAGAGGAATCTAACGTCACTATGGCCGATGGTGCCCAGGGCCCGGCTGCGGTGCTGGGGGCTGCTTCCTCTAACACTGATCTGCTGATACAACTCAGGCCTCGGTTCAAATCGATCGACAACAGATTTGATATGCTCAACAAGCGCTTGGACTCACTTGGGGCAAAACTGGACATTCATGAAAACAGGTTGGATACAGCTGAAGGTCGCATCTCGGATCTTGAAGATGGCGCTGCTCAATCAACAAAGCGCCTGGACCGCATGGAGAAAATCTTGAAAAACATTGCTATTAAAAATGAGGATTTAGAAGCGCGCAGTCGCCGCAATAACATCTGTATTATTGGGGTTCCGGAGTCAACACACATGGGCAGAATGGATACCTTTCTGGAATCGCTGTTGGTTGACATTTTTGGTAAGGACGTGTTCACCTCTGGCATTGTGGTAGTACGGGCGCATCGATTTTTGGGCCCTCGTTCTAATCCCGGGTGCCCAGCACGCCCAATCATTGCTTGTATAATGAACTTTCGGGATCGAGACACAGCTCTACGCTTGGCCAGAGAACGTAGAGAACTCACATGGCAGGACTCCACTGTGTCGTTTTCCCCAGACTTTACAATTATGGTTCAGAAAGCTAGTTTATTGGTGTCAAAGCAGCGCTGAGAAATCTAGGTCTTACATATGGCATGCTGTATCCGGCATGACTGCGGGTTGATGTTAATGGGTGATCCCGCATTTTTGATAGACTCACTAGAGCACAAGCGCTTTGCAAATCAGCGGCGAGATGACTCTTCCCCTCCCCACAGTGGTTCTGCTTCCAGTGTCTTAATGTTTTGGTGAAGCGCTACAGCTGCCCCGGCAATGAGGCGTCCCGGCGCTGAAACCCAGATCCGATCCTGAGCTAAAGGGTCCGAGGACAGAGGAAAGTTACAAGCAAGGGAATAGAAGAGTTTTCACTGCCTTCCGGAAAGCAGATAGGTTGTCTATCGCGCGAATATGATGTGGTAGGTCGTTCCACATCTTGGCTCCCAGGAACCTAAAGGAGCGGCCGCCCATGCGGCAGAGTTTTATGCGTGGGACGCAGAGAAGGTTTTGGTTGGAAGATCTAAGGTTCCGTGACGGCGCATAGGGAGTGAGAAGGGTTTGAAGCAGAGGGGGAGTGTTAAGTTTGAGAATTTTGAAGGTCATGATGAGGGTCTTAAACTTGATTCTGGAGTCAACCGGAAGCCAATGCAGTTTACTGATGGTTGCTCTGGCTGAGCATCTGCGGGGAAGGCCGACCAGAGTTCTAGCGGCCGAGTTCTGCACGCGTTGGAGTCGTGCTAATTCACATTTGTTGGCGCCAAGAAGGAGTACATTGGCATAGTCTAGACGCGAGAGGATGGTGGCTTGGATGATGAGTTGGCGGGTCTTTGCGTCAAAGAAGTCTAGTATGTGGCTAAGGCTTCTCAGTAAGCCAATGCAGGTGCCGGCAACTTTCTTGGTGTGAGCTCGAAAGTTGAGTGAGTCGTCCATCCACACACACAAGTTTTTCACTAGGGTTTTGGGGGGAGGGATGGTACCAAGTGAGGATGGCCACCAGTGCTCATTCCAAAGGCTGGTGTTTTTGCCAAGGAGAAGCACCTCTGTTTTTCCGCCGTTGAGTTGTAAACAGTTTGTGGTCATCCATTGGGCGACCGCAGAGAGTCCGTTTTTGAAATTAGAGGAACGGTTGGAAGGTCCGTCTGAGAGGGCGATGACCAGTTGTGTATCGTCAGCGTACGATACCAATGTCAAGCCCCATTCTTTGGCTACTGCCGCTAGAGGCTGAACATAAAGATTAAAAAGAGAGGGGCTTAGCGCAGAGCCCTGCGGGACTCCCTGTTCAATAGGGTGGGGTTTAGATAGAAAGGGGGGGGCAGAGACTCGGAAGGACCTGTTGTCGAGGAAGGATCTGAACCACTCCAAGGCATGGCCCGTTACTCCAAAGGTCTCCAGACGTTTAAGAAGGATGACATGGGATACCGTGTCAAAGGCCGCGCTGAGATCCAGAAGGATCAGCGCAGCACCTTGACCGGCATCCAAGATCGTCCGGAGGTGCTCTGTGGTGGCTAAAAGAGCAGACTCAGTGCTATGGCCTGGTCTGAACCCATTTTGTGATGGGTCCAGAATGTTGTTTTTGACCATATGTTGGGATAGAGCGCTGTTAACATGCGCTTCAGCGAGTTTGGAGAGCCATGGAAGCAGGGAGATTGGACGAAAGTTCTCCGGTTTAGATGGATCTAGGGTGGGTTTCTTGATGATAGGCGAAACCCACGCTTGCTTCCAGGCAGATGGTACACACGCTGAAGTAAAGGAGAGGTTCAGGATGGCGGTTAACGCTGGTAGGAAGAAGTCGATTGAATCTAGGAATTGAGCCGGGCGCATAGGGTCTGCGGGGGAGCCAGATTTGATTTTATTGCAAAGTTTAATAAGAGTATCTTTGGAAATTTCTGGGATGTAGGTCAAGGTCGAGCAGCTAAGAGAAGCGGAGGGATAGCTGATGGTATTAGGGTCATGCTGGGGGAAGGAGGTGTAGATTTTCTGCGCTTTGTCAACGAAGAACTTAGCAAGTTCTTCGCACTGCTGCTCAGAGGAGATCATAGGGGGGGGTGTTTTGCTGCTCTGTAGTTCTTGTACGAGTTTGAAAATTTCTTTCGCGGGGGTGGGACTAGTTTCAATTTTGTCGGCGTAGAAGGCGGTCCGTGCAGCACGGATGGCTTTATGATACGTTTTTTGTAGCAGAAGGTATTTAGTTTTGTCTTCTTTATTGTATTCCCTACGCCAAAGGCGTTCTGCCTTTTTACACTCTTTTCGTAGATTTTTGAGTGTGTCGTTGTACCAGGGGTTCGATGGCGAGTTACGACCTTTTGTCCATTTAGCAGGGATAAGACTGTCTAGTCCGCCCGTAATCCACTCGTGAAACGCGCTGTAGATAGTGTTGATGTCAGCGTTAGAGTCAGGGTGAAAATCCCCTAATGTCTTGTGTAGGTCATCATGAGACAGTTTATGCCACGGTCTTTTTAAACGGCTGGTCGGTGCCGTGTTGTGCCTGCTTTTGTTGACCGGAATGGCTAATTTAATAAGGGAATGATCTGTCCATCCCATAGGAAGGGGTGGCTCTGAGGTGAGTTTTTCTAGGTTGGAGAAGACTGGGTCTAGGATGTGGCCGGCTAAGTGAGTTGAAGTGGAGATGAAGGGGTTGAGTTGCAGTGCAGCGAGATCTGCAAGGAGCGTATTGATCGTGGAGTCGTTAAGTAGATCAAAGTGGAGATTGAGGTCTCCCAGAATGGTGAAATTGGGGTTTTTGGTGATTAAAGAGGTTGTTGAGTCAAGGAGGGCCTCAATGAATTTTGAGGAGGGGCCAGGTGGGCGGTAGATGTAGAGACCCGACACGGTGAAGTTGGGAGTTATGGTAATTTTGAAGTTGGCGCATTCAGAGTCTACCAGATTTTCCCTAACAAAAGAACAAGAGAGCGTTTTTTTGTGGATTATAGCGAGACCGCCTCCTCTGCCCTTTCTGTTAATGGCCGACATCTGGTAGTCGTCTGGTAGAGTAAGATTGGGAATGGTGGAGGTGCCATCGCAAAGCCATGTTTCGCAGAGGAAGAGGATATCTGGATTTTCATCCAGTATTAGAGTGTTAACCTCTAGGTGGTGTTTAACTAGTGATCTGACATTGAGGTGGAGTATCGTGATGAAGGTGGTTATGTCCGGACCTAATAACTGTCGGACGGCGTGGGGTTTGATGGTGGAGAAACTGCAGGTTTGGCATTGTAGGCAGGTAAGACCAGGCTTACCTGTAATGTTTACGCAGGATCTTCCGGGGTTCCAGCTATGAAGCGTCTTACTGTCATAG
Source organism: Triturus cristatus (assembly GCF_964204655.1). Taxonomy (NCBI): domain Eukaryota; kingdom Metazoa; phylum Chordata; class Amphibia; order Caudata; family Salamandridae; genus Triturus; species Triturus cristatus. The sequence continues at coordinate 540,870,229 of NC_140584.1, forward strand.
GCAAGGAATGGAGATGATATTTGGCCAGGGGGTCTGGCGAGAGGCGATGACTTGGCGATGACGGGCGCAGACGGGCTTGCCTTAGGCGCGCCTTCGGCGCGCAAACGGCGCTCCCGCTGCGCTCGTCCGCTGCGCTTCCTATACAGGCACATATCAAGGGAGGGAGGGGGCGTGGCCTGAAGGGGGCGGAGTCAGCGCGCACGCCTGGGAGATTGGCGGCAGCTGAGAAGCGCGAGGTGGGCGCGTCAGCTCAAGGGCAGCTGTGCGCTGAAGCAATGAGGCGCTTAGGTGAGTGTTGTAATCTTTAAAAAACACAGAAAACAGTGACACCACACAAAGCAAGGAAATAGTGGGATTATACAATTTTAAAATTATTCGAGTACCTCCAGCTCCCGGCTTCCGCCTCAGGACTGGGTCAAAGGTTTGTTCGTTGCCGCTGGGAGTCAGCGGTTTAAGTATAGCCAGCAGGGGGCGTGGCCTGAAGGGGGCGGAGTCAGCGCGCACGCCTGGGAGATTGGCGGCAGCTGAGAAGCGCGAGGTGGGCGCGTCAGCTCAAGGGCAGCTGTGCGCTGAAGCAATGAGGCGCTTAGGTGAGTGTTGTAATCTTTAAAAAACACAGAAAACAGTGACACCACACAAAGCAAGGAAATAGTGGGATTATACAATTTTAAAATTATTCGAGTACCTCCAGCTCCCGGCTTCCGCCTCAGGACTGGGTCAAAGGTTTGTTCGTTGCCGCTGGGAGTCAGCGGTTTAAGTATAGCCAGCAGGGGGCGTGGCCTGAAGGGGGCGGAGTCAGCGCGCACGCCTGGGAGATTGGCGGCAGCTGAGAAGCGCGAGGTGGGCGCGTCAGCTCAAGGGCAGCTGTGCGCTGAAGCAATGAGGCGCTTAGGTGAGTGTTGTAATCTTTAAAAAACACAGAAAACAGTGACACCACACAAAGCAAGGAAATAGTGGGATTATACAATTTTAAAATTATTCGAGTACCTCCAGCTCCCGGCTTCCGCCTCAGGACTGGGTCAAAGGTTTGTTCGTTGCCGCTGGGAGTCAGCGGTTTAAGTATAGCCAGCAGGGGGCGTGGCCTGAAGGGGGCGGAGTCAGCGCGCACGCCTGGGAGATTGGCGGCAGCTGAGAAGCGCGAGGTGGGCGCGTCAGCTCAAGGGCAGCTGTGCGCTGAAGCAATGAGGCGCTTAGGTGAGTGTTGTAATCTTTAAAAAACACCGAAAACAGTGACACCACACAAAGCAAGGAAATAGTGGGATTATACAATTTTAAAATTATTCGAGTACCTCCAGCTCCCGGCTTCCGCCTCAGGACTGGGTCAAAGGTTTGTTCGTTGCCGCTGGGAGTCAGCGGTTTAAGTATAGCCAGCAGGGGGCGTGGCCTGAAGGGGGCGGAGTCAGCGCGCACGTCTGGGAGATTGGCGGCAGCTGAGAAGCGCGAGGTGGGCGCGTCAGCTCAAGGGCAGCTGTGCGCTGAAGCAATGAGGCGCTTAGGTGAGTGTTGTAATCTTTAAAAAACACAGAAAACAGTGACACCACACAAAGCAAGGAAATAGTGGGATTATACAATTTTAAAATTATTCGAGTACCTCCAGCTCCCGGCTTCCGCCTCAGGACTGGGTCAAAGGTTTGTTCGTTGCCGCTGGGAGTCAGCGGTTTAAGTATAGCCAGCAGGGGGCGTGGCCTGAAGGGGGCGGAGTCAGCGCGCACGCCTGGGAGATTGGCGGCAGCTGAGAAGCGCGAGGTGGGCGCGTCAGCTCAAGGGCAGCTGTGCGCTGAAGCAATGAGGCGCTTAGGTGAGTGTTGTAATCTTTAAAAAACACAGAAAACAGTGACACCACACAAAGCAAGGAAATAGTGGGATTATACAATTTTAAAATTATTCGAGTACCTCCAGCTCCCGGCTTCCGCCTCAGGACTGGGTCAAAGGTTTGTTCGTTGCCGCTGGGAGTCAGCGGTTTAAGTATAGCCAGCAGGGGGCGTGGCCTGAAGGGGGCGGAGTCAGCGCGCACGCCTGGGAGATTGGCGGCAGCTGAGAAGCGCGAGGTGGGCGCGTCAGCTCAAGGGCAGCTGTGCGCTGAAGCAATGAGGCGCTTAGGTGAGTGTTGTAATCTTTAAAAAACACAGAAAACAGTGACACCACACAAAGCAAGGAAATAGTGGGATTATACAATTTTAAAATTATTCGAGTACCTCCAGCTCCCGGCTTCCGCCTCAGGACTGGGTCAAAGGTTTGTTGAACTTTTTTCTCGAGAATGACCCTCACACCATTTTGTAATCATCCTGCTCCTGTATCACAACAGTATAGATACCAGGTACTAATTTGTGCGGTTATGGTAATTGAGAGAGCATGACTTTGTTTTTTTCTTTTACACTGTTATAATGATGCTGGGCACCGTTGGAGCGTTGCCACCCCCCTAGGTGCATAGCAGTCTGTCGAATTCTCAGATTATAATGCATCAGTCTTTGACTCTGACTTTCCAATTGGGGTGTTATTGGGATGCATTAGGAAATTGGTTAATTGGGTGTTTGCCTTGCGTATTGGGACGTGAGGTTGGGAAGGAGGAGGGGGTAGGGGAATTTTCACGAATTGTTAGTTGCTATTTCATTACGAGCTCTAAACAGGGCATTCCAGCTGATACTCTTCTTGCTCCAAACTTTCATTATTGTACTACACTGCGGCTATGACAGCGTCCCTGACTTAGCCGACTATTCGCAGCTGTCTCTCTTAACCTGGAATATCCGGGAGTTTAATAATCCTAAAAAATGTAAACATGTGCTCCATTATCTACAACGGCATAAGGTGGACATAGCCTTCCTGCAAGAAACACATTTACCCCGGTCTGATTCTGTTTTGCGGCTGGGTGGGGTGCGTATAGATTATTTTCCAACTACAGCACTTATTCCCGGGGCACAGCGATTTTAATACATAAGAGACTCTCATTTTCTTTGACTTGCTGCCATACGGTTCAAGAGGGCCGATACACAATAGTGGTGGGCAGACTGATGGGTCACACTGTCACACTCGTATGTGTTTACGCTCCAAATGTGGTCAGCCCAGACTTTTTCCAAGAGGTTGACGCTGCACTTTTACGCACGGGCACAGGCAGTATGCTGTTGGGTGGGGACTTCAACTTACTCTTAGATCGTGCTATATACTGCTCCTCTAATGCGGCTGATTCCAAACCCAGGTCTCGTCAGGTGTTGCTGGACACATGCGAAGCATTCCAACTCGCTGATATTTGGAGAGTCCCCTACCCGGCAAAACCGGGGTACACTCACTATTCAGCACAACACAACACCTGGTCCAGAATAGATTTCTGGTTGCTCGCCCCGATCCCACACACATGGTGTATCGACACTGCGATCCTCCCCCGGACCTACTCCGATCACACACCCGTCCTGTTAAAACTACGCATTCCCAGGCCAGATGGACATGAGCGCCAGTAGCGATTCCCGGGAAGGGCGCTAAACGCTGACCTATTCGATGCTGAAATTAGGGAAGCTATTGAGGATTATTTTGAATTCAACACAGGGTCAGTGGACACATGGGCAACGCTGTGGGAGGCCTTCAAGGCATACATCAGGGGCATCGCCATCTCAAAGCACACAGGTGTATTGAAATATTTGAGAAACACTCTAGCAAATATTGAGCGGCAATTGACAGCATTGGAAGCTGCTATGATTGATTCCTCGGATCCTGCTGAGGAAGAGCAAAGCCGCCTGGTGGTATTGTTAGAGTTTCGGGAGGTCGCAGAAAGAAAGACTCACTTCCTCAGCAAATATAGGGTAGCACGTAAATATGGTGAAGGTGAAAGGCTGGGACGCATACTAGCGCGACTACTGAGACCCCCATATTCCAAATCTTACATCAAAACCCTTAGTTGAGAGAGAGAGATAAACAATGTTTATTTAGACCATAGTCTTTAAAACCATACACAACTTAAGATCGTCATAATAACACATAGAAAAAAAACACAATATATTTTATCACAATTTACAAAAAATATACAGATCCCTAAAATTCTCACCCATAAAATTCTCACTTTTGGGAGGACATTTAAAAAAAAATTAAATCAGCGTCCCATTTTTTAATTTCTCCTTTATAAAGTCATGTGTTGCTTTCAGGAACTTCCCTAAAGCAATTGTAGTATCTAGGGATGACATATCCATAAAAAGACAAGCCGCTTGCGCACGTGAGTTCACCTTATATTTTAAAAATATTGGGCGTAAAAATACTTTTCGTATCGCTAAGATCAATGTGCAATCAAGCAATATATGCAAAATATAATTTCTTACCCCTATACCACATTTACAGATACCATCCATTTGGATCAATGCTGCTTTTATTTTTCCATCTGACTTCCAATGGTTAATACCCACTCGTACTCGTAGAATTTCGTGTCTTAACCAATGTTCCCTCTAATTTTTTTCCTCTGAGTGCGGCAGTGTAAGGTCCATGTGCGCTGCAACCTAGGCTATGTGCGCCAGTAACCAGGCGCGCATGTGGGTGTAGCGCCAAATATCACTCCAAACTTTTGCTTAAAAAAGTGAAAAGACGGTGCATTTCCACACATACAGATCCACGTGAACAGTGCTAAAGGCAGGTTTGAAACCGTCCCACATAGCAATTTGAAACCTTGGCAGCTATGTTGCTGCTTTTCTTTTCTTAATAGAGCTGGGCTGCGGGGTGATTGTGTGCATTTCTTAAAGTTTATGTTAATTGCAGATGACGTCCGCTGCAATTAACATGACAACTTTAACAAATGCTCTCTTTGAGCAGGAAAAATAAAATTATAATAACGTTATTATAATTTTACTTTTTGCAGTGTCAGGGCTGGGTTAGGGTAAGGCCGCATCAGGCTTTCGACTAACACATTTTAATGCTAGTGTCCGCATTAAAATGCATTAGTCACGTATTCTAGCGCCCCTCTGACAATACTGCAATTGAGGCACACTGCCAATGAGGCACCAGCATGCTAAAAGTGCCTAACATATGAGAGCATGCAACTGTGCCTTCAAATTTAAAATGCTATGCATCAGAGATAGAATATTCATGAACAGCGCTGACCAGGCAGGCCAGAGTTTAACAGATCAATTAGCAGTGCCCAATCCAGCCTTCCTGTGAGTCTACTCTGGGGGTACCAGCCATCATGTGGGTGTTCCATGGAGCGGGTCTTGCCCGCTGTTTTCCCACAATCACACCACCCTTTTGGTGACCAGAAGCACATACATGCTTCGAAGATTGGACACACTGGCGGGTGGAAGCTTGTGGAAGTAACATTACCTGAGCCTCTTGCGCAGGATGTTATAGTTTTACAGCTTGCTGGGCCCATTCCTTCCTAAGCCCCCGCATCAGTCTGGACAGAGATTTTTGACAAAACAGTCAACTTCTCAGCCCCTGCCGTGCCCCCAAACATGTGTGCTTTCATGAACAGTATTAGTCTTGTCACTTGAGCCCGGGACTTGATTGTCATCAGAGAGGCACACAAGTGTTTAAGTGCGACCGGCCGAGGTAGGAGGCGTTTTTAAAAAAAAGCTTATAATCTATATTTTTAGACGTTCTGTTTGTATGTTCTGGGTTTAAAGCAATAGTCGTTTATATACTTCAAAACACTTTGTTTTGGAAATAATCTCCTTTGCAACACTTTTCGAATCATCATCATTTAACTATTCTCACCATCAATGAACCTTGCTTTACCTCTCAGAAAGACAAAACAGACTCACTGTACTGTTTAAGGAAAATGGATAGCTATACATTGATAACTAGGATATTTTTGTATATCTGATTTAAATGTTTTCTGTTGTCAATGTTTGTTGAGTCTTCTCACTGTCATTTCTGTACCCTCATTTTTCCTATTTATGATATTTCAAATATACTTTTCTAGTCTGACCCACCCAGTTGTAATTGATTTACCAATCTATTTTGATTAATTAGTTTTGAGTTATTCCACTGATTGTTATTATATGTCACTATATATATAAATATATATATATATATATATATATATATATATATATATATATATATATATATATATATATATATATACATCAAACAAAAGCCGTAAATCCTTCTTCTAGGTAACAGCAAGCCGCGGACAACAAATGCTTTAAAGCGGTAATTTATTTCAAAAGCCAAAAGCAGCAAACCAACTTGATGCGTTTCAGGAAAACACTTGTTCACGAGTACTGTGGTAATTAATTCCTGATGTTTAAATAAACATGTGATGTCAAAAACAATTGAAGCTGAAAAGAGACTTTACGATTCAATGTTCAGCTAACGTGAAATTGCTCAAAAGTATATGAATTACATGGTGTTACAAAAGTCACATAGTTTCAAAACCAATAATTTATATAATTGTTATGAACGAATATCATAGTGATTTCACATTTTTAACACTTAGGTGCCGATTCCGATCCGTTAAAAAAATTTACCGTCCGGCTCGTATCCGTACTTTTTTACGTAGGAATCGTACAAGTACCGTACAAACTGCGAAGTCCGATTTGTACGTGAAAAATACATACGAATTGCGACGGTAAAATGGTCCGAGAGGGGGCCGTAAATTTTCACATCCGAATAGCTTCGGGAAAAGTGTCCGACAGGTAGCTGGACATTTTTACGTGCAAATCGTAAAACAGAAGTCCGAGCGCGCAAGTACGATCCGTACCGCCCGTCCGAATTCACAACCGCATGTAAAAGGCCCCGTACGGAGCGAACGCTGTAGCCTACATGTACATGGGTTAACTTGTGCCCGAATACGAGTCGTACAGCCCCCCTCACCCCACACATGTCAGCACCGTACCCCCGTATGTCAGCACCGTACCCCCGTATGTCAGCACCGTACCCCCCCTCCGCACCGTACCCCAACACCGTAGCACAGCCCCGCACCTGTATGGGCCGCACCCCAGGCCTGTCTCCCAGCCCCGCACCTGTACGCCCCATACCCCAGGACCGTGCCCCAGCCCCCCACCTGTACGTGCCGCACCCCAGGCCCGTCTCCCAGCCCCGTACCTGTACGCACCGTACCCCAACACCGTAGCCCAGCCCCGTACCTGTACGCACCGTACCCCAACACCGTAGCCCAGCCCCGTACCTGTACGCACCGTACCCCAATACCGTAGCACAGCCCGCACCTGTACGCGCCGCACCCCAACACCGTAGCACAGCCCGCACCTGTATGCGCCGCACCCCAGCACCGTAGCACAGCCCCGCACCTGTACGCACCGTACCCCAACACCGTACCCCAGCACCCTCACCTAGCATCGCGTATGTACGGACCGTACCTACGCGAAAAAGACTCGAACAGAACCAGGACATTGTAAAACAGCACAAGGAGGGTCAATTCGACTCGCACAACACCACAAAACACGTCAACATGACAAAATACATCTCTATGACTGACCTGGCACATCCAAACAGGCAAACAGAGGACCAAATCACAACCACCTCTTATAACACACCCACCACAAATTCAAACACAGTCACACCCACAAATGGACCAATAAAAAGGGCCCACACACACAACCCATGAGCCATTGCAACAGACCCACTGCTCACAGACACCACAGACAAACAACTGCACCTTACTCACACCTTAACTACACCTTAACTTACACACCTTCACACAACCTCCTTCACAAACACCCCCTCTTCACCTTCACACACACACCGTCACATTCACACCCACACACCCACAACCATCCACACCCACACCCCACACCATGCCCACTGACAAGAATCCAAAGTTCACAACGTCGGAGCTGGAGCTCCTTGTCAACGAAGTCATCAGAGTCGAGCCACAGCTGTTTGGAACATTGGTCAGACAGACCAGCATAGCCCAAAAAACCAGCCTGTGGCAGAGGATCATCGATAAGGTGAATGCTGTTGCGCCCATCCGAAGGACCAGGCATGAATGCCAAGCCAGGTGGTACGATCTGCGAAGGGCAGTCAAGAGGAAAATGAACGAGGAATACGCCCAGAGTAACATCAGTGGAGGTGGGCTGCCCCGCAGACCCGTACATTACCATCCCAGGGAGGAGAAGTTGATGGCCACGCTTCCGCCGGTGGGAGTACACGGAGTCGAAGGAGTCGCACAGCCTGGTGAGTACACAAACAACTCACGTAACATGGGGGGAATGGCATCCACACCACAAATACACCAAATGCACGCAACTAACCCCAAGCCCTCACCGCACACAACCAAACCCAAAAACCACGCTCATGCCACTAACGTCTCCATGCCCCATTCACAAATAAAGGCAATGCCATGCCCCAGGCCACACCAACCACAAACCCAAGACTGGATGTCCGGGATGCTGGGAGGGTGGGACTCACACAACACATTGTGCAACTCAGAACCAGACACCAATGCCCACAGCCCATATGGCCTAGGTACATATCCATGCACCATGCCCAATGCACAGGGACTGGCAAAGTAATGACAAGGTAGCTGACACTTGGCCCTGCTGTAGGCAGCACAAGGCCCTCCTGTGACCACTGTACACTCAAACAACAACTCCACTAGCTCACATACCCAGCACAGGAACTCACACTCACTGTCATGCCAGCATGCACCATGAGGGGACAGACACATCACCTGGGAGACCCAATGACAAATCATACTACACACAACAGCAGGCCTGGTCACACACCCCCCCCTCACACAAGCACACACCCCCGGGGCAGGCAACGTATTTACCCACTCTCACAATGGACATATGACACAACAAGACCAATCCATAGCCAAATAAGCATCCCAGCCAAAAATCTACTGGCAAACACTCAGGAGCACATACCAATCTGTCCCCCGCAACATACTCATCCCCAAGTGTACATTGAGAGGAATGTTAGGCACTTCCAACCACCTGGAGGAACTGTGACTACTTGAATATTTATGAAACATGGATGTGGCATGAAACAGCATTAACATTGTCTCTCTCTCTCACACACAGGGCAACATCATCGACCTCCCCCCAACAATGGGGGGAACAATCACAGTCCCAGGCTCAGCGTGAAGATGATCCCACCGGCAGCGACAACTCTCCGTGGATGACCCCGACCAACCTGGCCACTCTGGTGCCCAAGCCCCGGCAGCACCTGCGTCAAGTACATCTGTGCCAACCCCCACCCCCATTCCTGCCACATCCCAGGAGACACCCAGGAGCCCTGCTCGCACTGAACAACACAGCCAGTCTGACCAGGAGGGACAAGGTTCTCCGGGCACCCAGGAGGAGGCAGATGACCACGCTAATGCCATCCCTCAGGGGTCCCATAGACCTGATGTGCCCACAACGGCAGGCCAGGCTCGTGTGGGCAGGGGTGGTGGGAGTGGAGGCAGGCGGAGGCGAGAACCTGACCAGCCAGCTGAGGGAACCGGTATGGCACACATGTGCCACATCCTGGACACATACCGGCGTGACACCAGGGGCATCAGCCAGGTTGTGTCGAGCCTCACAGACATCAAGGGGACCCTCGACGAGATGAAGAACCTGCAGGACGAGCAACATGCCAGTCAACAACAACACCAAGGACGGATGGAGGCAAGACTGGCTGAGCTCCTGGCGGTGCAAACGCATATGAGCCGTTCACTCAGGCGGATCGCCGACAACATGGGCAACCCTCCCTGTGCCACCAGGCGAAGACCACCACCAGCCACAGGGAGGGAGGAGGAGGATTCGTCCGACGGAGCATCACAAGCATCGTCAAGGCCTGCATCTGAGGGTCCTCCCAGGAAGGTGGGTCGTCCACGGAACAGACCGTGAGAGTCAGCGGACCATCCACATCTCCCAGGTCACCTGGCCTGGCACCTGGCCCTCTGGCGCAACAGCACCACCTCACCAAATGACATTCTCTGCCACATGGACTTGCTGGTCACAGTCTGACCAATGATGACCAACACTGTGGTCTGGACTCTGATGACTCCAACTGACAAGGATGCCATCTCCCCCTGTGAACTTTGGATTCAATGCACCCGGTAGAGCACCTTACTTCATCCACCAAAAGACTTACCCCACCAAAAATAAATACTTTATTTTGTCATGAGATGTTGCTGTCATTTGGCATTATTCACTGTTAGAAAAGGTAGACGGACCGGGAGGGCCGGCCGGGGTCAGGGGGAGAGGTCTCCGGGGAGAGCCGTCTCCAGCGATCGTACAGACAAGTAACTTCCCCCCCACAGACAGGAATCACACAAGGATAAGGTTCAGTGTTCTTTATAGGTACTTAGTTATGATACGGTAGAATGGTACAAGGAGGTCTGGACGCCGGGGTCCCCTCGATTAGAGTCTCGTAAGGTAGGGAAGGGGGTAGCGGGTCAGTCTATTTACCAATCAGGTAGTTCGGATGAGATGATGATGAGCTCACAATCCTCGAGCTTGGTGTTTAGGTGGTACGGTCCGCGGCAGCGCCAGCAGGTCCCGGTAAGGATGGTTGATACAACGGGCCGCGGCAGCGCCAGCAGGTCCCCGGAAGATGTACGGTCCGCGGCAGCGCCAGCAGGTCCCGGTGAGGATGGTCGTTACAACGGGCCGCGGCAGCGCCAGCAGGTCCCAGGGAGATGACGGTCCGCGGCAGCGCCAGCAGGTCCCGGTGAGGATGGTCGTTACAACGGGCCGCGGCAGCGCCAGCAGGTCCCAGGAAGATGAAGGTAGCAGAAGGCCGCGGCAGCGCCAGCAGGCAGGACGATGGTTCACAAGAGCGGGCTACGGCAGCGCCAGTAGACCGTCAGGGTTGAGTTCACTCGGTGTCTCTCGACTCCAGGATACAACTGCCTTCCTGCTCCGGAGCTGTCTTAGTTATAGGGCTGGTGATGTCCGGACCCTCGCACTTGGAGGTCGGAGGGTCCGGGATGAAGGTGTCCAGACACCCAGCAGGGGGTGGAGCCAGCGCCTGGGGGCTGCTGGAGGCGATCGGCACCTGGTGGGGGAAGAGCTCTTGACGCTTCGTTCTCCCATTGACCTGCCAAGTGGTCCGCTCACCTCCTGGGTGGATGGTGGTGCCGGGATGTCGGGGCCGGCCAGGCCCGGGGTTAGGGTCGAGGTGAGGCCACGCGGCCGCGTGGTGCAGGGCCCAAGATGGCGGCTTGACCTGGCCGGGGAAGCCGGTGGGGCTGGACCCCGTGATGAGTAGGGGTCCGAGGGCAGAGGGTCCGTCGGGAGACGGAGTACAGGGGCTTGTCACGGGGGTATGCCGGGTGGGCCGGAGCTCGGGCCCTGTCGTGCGGGGGGGGAGCCAGCCCTCTGTGTGGCCTGTCCAACATGCGTCCCCCCCAGCTGAAGGCGGGGAGAGTCACCCATCTCCTTGGGGACTCTCTTCGTCGAGGCGGAAAAAGCGGGACAGGCCGTCCGCGTTGGCGTGGTCTTGGCCTGGCCGGTGCTCCACAGTGAAGTCCATTCCCTGCAGGGAAATGGACCAGCGCAAGAGTTTTGGGTTCTCCCCCCGCATCTGCATCAGCCATTGCAGGGGTCGATGGTCGGTTTGTACCCGGAAGTGGGTACCGAAGAGATAGGGTCGGAGCTTTTTGAGGGCCCACACTACTGCAAATGCCTCCCTCTCGATTGTGCTCCAACGCTGTTCTCGGGCCAGGAGACGTCGACTGATGAAGGCCACCGGCTGGTCATGACCTTCGGGGTTCAGCTGAGAGAGGACGGCCCCGATGCCGTGGTCGGAGGCGTCGGTCTGTACTACAAATTCCCGACTGTAATCGGGGGCCTGGAGCACCGGGGCGGTGCACAGGGCGGCCTTCAGCTCCTCGAAGGCCGCTTGACAATCAGGAGTCCAGTGGACCCGCTTCGGTTGATTCTTGGATGTGAGTCCCGTGAGGGGCCCCACGATGCTGCCGTAGTCCTTCACGAACCGCCGGTAGTAGCCGGTGAGCCCCAAGAAGGCTCGGACCTCGGTCTGGGTGACGGGGGGCTGCCAGGACTGGATGGCAGCAATCTTAAGTTGTAGTGGGGCCACCAGCCCGCTTCCCACTTGGTGCCCAAGGTAGGTCACAGACCCTTGGCCAATTTGGCACTTGCCGGCTTTAATGGTGAGGCCGGCTCGCTGGAGGGCTTGGAGGACCTCTTGGAGGTGACGGAGGTGGTCGGACCAGTGGCGGCTGTATACAGCGATATCGTCCAGGTAGGCAGCGCTGAATTCTTCGAGCCCTGCCAAGACCTGGTTCACAAGCCGTTGGAATGTGGCGGGGGCATTCTTCATGCCAAAGGGCATGACCTTAAATTGATAGTGGCCATCGGGGGTGGAGAAGGCTGACCGTTCCTGAGCCCTGGGTGTGAGGCCGATCTGCCAGTAGCCCGCCGTCAGGTCGAAGATACTAAGGTAGCGGGCGGCCCCCAGCCGGTCGATCAGCTCGTCTGCTCGGGGGATGGGATGAGCGTCGGTCCGGGTGACAGCGTTCAAGCCCCGGTAGTCGACGCAGAATCTCAGTTCAGGGGCGGTGCCGGGGGCAGCGGCCTTGGGAACTAATACAACCGGACTGGCCCAGGGACTGTCCGAGGGCTCGATGACCCCGATCGTGAGCATCTTGGCCACTTCCTCCTGTATGCAGGCCCGTACCCGATCTGGTACGCGGTAGGCCCGGTGCCGGACAGGGGGACTGTCCCCAGTGTCTACGTCGTGCAAACACCAAGGGGTGACCCCGGGGGTGAGTGAGAACAGGGCAGCGAACTGCAGCAGGAGGTCCCGGCAGTCCTGGCGTTGCTCCGCAGTGAGGGCGTCGGAGAGGCGGACCCCATCCATGGAGCCGTCCTTCTCCTGAGTCTTTAAGAGATCCGGGAGGGGCTCGGAGTCTTCTTCTGTACCACTGTCGGTCGCCATCAGGAGGCTTAGTTCGGAGCGCACAAAGTGTGGTTTGAGCCGGTTGGTGTGGAGGACCCGCAGGGGGTTCCGGGTGGACCCCATGTCGATGAGGTAAGTGACGGGGCTTTTACGCTCGACCACTTTGAAGGGCCCCGTCCACTTGTCTTGCAGGGCACATGGTTCGGTGGGGGACATCACCCATACTTGCTGCCCAGGCTCGAACTCAACGGAGGAGGCATTGTGATCATACCACCTTTTCATGTCCTCCTGACTGGCCTCGAGGTTCGCCTTGGCCATCTCCCTGAAGCGCCGGGTCTGGTTTCGTAGGGCCAGGATGTATTTGAAGACGTCGGGAGGGGTCGTTAAGGGGGCCATCTCCCAACCTTCCTTGACTAGGCTGAGGGGCCCTCGCACAGGGTGCCCGTACAAGAGTTCGAAAGGGCTAAAGCCGAGGGACTTCTGGGGGACTTCTCGGTAGGCGAAGAGGAGGCACGGGAGCAGCACATCCCACTGGCGACGGAGAGGCTCTTCCAATCCCCCAATCATCCCCTTGAGGGTGCGGTTAAAACGCTCCACTAGTCCGTTCCCTTGGGGGTGATAGGGGGTCGTGAATCTGTAGGTGACCCCGCATTGTTGCCAGAGGGACTTCATGTATTTAGATATGAAATTCGTACCTCGGTCGCTGACAACTTCTCGGGGGAAACCTACCCTGGAGAAGATCCCCATCAGGGCCCGGCCAACCACCGGAGCTGTCACTGTCCGTAGGGGCACCGCCTCGGGGTAGCGGGTGGCATGGTCCACTAGTACCAAGATGAACCTGTGTCCTTGTGCCGTGCGGGGGTCCAGAGGCCCCACAATGTCTATCCCCACCCTCTCGAACGGGGTGGTGACCACCGGGAAGGGTTGCAGAGGGGCCTTCAGCTTCCGTCCACTCTTCCCGCTGGCTTGGCACGTGGGGCAAGATCGGCAGTGGTTCAGGACGTCATTCCTCATTTTTGGCCAGAAAAAGTGGGTCACCAGGCGACTGTATGTTTTGTCCTGGCCCAGGTGTCCAGCCAGGGGGACATCGTGGGCCAGGTTGAGCAGAAAGTCTCGGAAGCGGAGCGGTACCACCAGAACTCGACCGGCCCCCAGCTCGGCGATTCTTTGCTCGCTGTAGAGCAGGTCGTTGTCCCAGTAGACCCAGTGGGTTCCGGTGGTGTCCCCTGCGTTTTGGGTATCGGCTTGTTGGCGGAGTCCCTCGAGGGAGGGACAGGTCTTTTGTTCCTGGCGGAACTGTTCATGGGTGGGCCCCCCCTCTTGATGCCACTGAGCCAGATCCGGAAGGTCCTGGGGTTGTGCGTCTGCTTCGATAGTCGGGTCTGGGAGGTCGGCCTCGCTGTTGTCCTCGACGGGGGCAACCGGGGGCGGAGGTGCCGGCCATTCGGTTTCTTCTGATCGGGGGGTGGCCCGGGCGGCCATGGATCGGGTGGTTATGCAGGCCCAGTTCGGGAGGCCCAGCATCCCCAGGTGCTCTCTTTTCTCGACGGTGGCCCACGGGGAACTCTCGAGGTCATTCCCCAGGAGGCAGTCCACGGGGGCATCGTCCCGGACCGTCACCTTCAGTAGGCCGGAGACCCCTCCCCATTCAAACGGGACGCAGGCCATCTTACACATACTCTCAGAGTTATCTGCCGAGCGGACGGGGCAGAGAATGTTCGGCAGGATCTGCTCGGGCTTCACCAGATGACAGCGGACGGCCGTCACGCTGGCGCCGGTGTCACGCAAGGCCTCGGCTCTCTGTCCATTAATGGTCACCCACTGACCGTATTTTCTGGTGTTGGCGGGTAGGGGAGCCCGCGGAACCATGTCTCTTCCCCCTAGGCATGCCAGGACCATGGCGGCCGGTTCCCACCCTTGCTGGGCCGGCTCGTACTCTTCGGGTCCCTCCGAGGATTGCTCTTCCCCTAGGGCAGCGGCCGCCACCTGGCGGGGCTTGGGCGTTTGATTTAGCGGGCAGTTCGGGTCATTGGCGTAGTGGCCTAGTCGCTGGCACCGGTGGCACGTGACGTTGGCTCGGTACCCAGGCCGCAACGGGGGGTTGCCCCGGCCGGCCGGAGGTGGGGTGCTGGCCACGGGTGTTGTTGGTAAGGCGTCTCTCCCTCGCCCCTGGCCCCCTCCTCCTCCCCGAGGACGGTGCTGGCCTTGGTTGCCTCTGTTCTGGTCGTGGGGCCCTCTCCGGCCCACTCGGGTGCTTTCCCACCGGTCAGCTTCGGCGGCGAGCTGCCGGGGGTCGGTCAGCTTACTGTCGAGTAGGTGCTGCCGGAGCTCGACGAAACAGTTGTTTGACAGGTGCTCCCATACCATAAGGTTGAAGAGTTGTTCGTAAGTGGTGACCTGACTTCCCTTGATCCACCCTTCGAATGCCCGGCTGAAATAGTTCACGTATTCTACCCACGTTGTACCTGGGATCCTGGTGCAATCTCTGAACCTCTGGCGGTACATCTCGGGCGTGAGGCCGTAGCGGGTGAGGAGGGCAGCCTTCATGTGGTCGTAGGACGACATTTGGTGATCGGGGAGCTGCAGCAGGGCATCACGACCCTCGTTGATAAATCTCCCCCAAAGTCCGGCTCCCCAATCACTCCGGTCGATTCGGTGGGAGGTCATTGCGATCTCATAGGCTTTAAACCACTGTTGTATGTCGTCTTCTCGGACATATTCGCGGACAACATCCTTGGGGATGTGAACTTTTTTCTCACTTGGCCCCGGGGTGTGTGGTCGCTCAGGCACCCCCAGTTCCTTATTCTGTTTGCGCAGTTCTATTTCCGCTAGTCGGCGCTCGTGCTCGAGCGTTATTTTTTTCTCTTCCAGCTCTCTCTGTCTCTGCTTCTCTTCTCGTTCCTCTCGAAGCCGCATATGCTCGAGGTTAAGTTTCTGTTCAGCTAACTTGAGTTCCCCATCCATCTTGAGTCGTGCCATCTCCAACTCGTGTAATCTGACTCTGTCTCTTTCTCGGATCTCCTCTTGCGGAAGGCCCGTTCCCCGCTCCTCGGGAGCCGTGGCGTTCCCCTCTGGTGTGGTGCTGGTTTGGTCTGGGGTGACGCTGCTTTGGTCGGAGGGTCCTGTGACCCCCGTTTCTGTCCATGACTCCAGAGCGCGCTTTAGATCATCCTTGGTACTCAGGCCGGTGGTAGCAATGCCAAGTTCTATGCAAAATTGTCTCAGTTCGCGGTGGTTGTATTCTTCTAATTTCTCCATTTGGAATTTCTCGGTGGAGCTGCTATCTTTGGTCGACATCGTGTTTTTGTCGTGGGGTGAGCTACTCTCTGTACGTTTACGCGTTGATTCGGATCGCGCCGCTGGCCACCAATGTTAGAAAAGGTAGACGGACCGGGAGGGCCGGCCGGGGTCAGGGGGAGAGGTCTCCGGGGAGAGCCGTCTCCAGCGATCGTACAGACAAGTAACTTCCCCCCCACAGACAGGAATCACACAAGGATAAGGTTCAGTGTTCTTTATAGGTACTTAGTTATGATACGGTAGAATGGTACAAGGAGGTCTGGACGCCGGGGTCCCCTCGATTAGAGTCTCGTAAGGTAGGGAAGGGGGTAGCGGGTCAGTCTATTTACCAATCAGGTAGTTCGGATGAGATGATGATGAGCTCACAATCCTCGAGCTTGGTGTTTAGGTGGTACGGTCCGCGGCAGCGCCAGCAGGTCCCGGTAAGGATGGTTGATACAACGGGCCGCGGCAGCGCCAGCAGGTCCCCGGAAGATGTACGGTCCGCGGCAGCGCCAGCAGGTCCCGGTGAGGATGGTCGTTACAACGGGCCGCGGCAGCGCCAGCAGGTCCCAGGGAGATGACGGTCCGCGGCAGCGCCAGCAGGTCCCGGTGAGGATGGTCGTTACAACGGGCCGCGGCAGCGCCAGCAGGTCCCAGGAAGATGAAGGTAGCAGAAGGCCGCGGCAGCGCCAGCAGGCAGGACGATGGTTCACAAGAGCGGGCTACGGCAGCGCCAGTAGACCGTCAGGGTTGAGTTCACTCGGTGTCTCTCGACTCCAGGATACAACTGCCTTCCTGCTCCGGAGCTGTCTTAGTTATAGGGCTGGTGCCCTTTGATGTCCGGACCCTCGCACTTGGAGGTCGGAGGGTCCGGGATGAAGGTGTCCAGACACCCAGCAGGGGGTGGAGCCAGCGCCTGGGGGCTGCTGGAGGCGATCGGCACCTGGTGGGGGAAGAGCTCTTGACGCTTCGTTCTCCCATTGACCTGCCAAGTGGTCCGCTCACCTCCTGGGTGGATGGTGGTGCCGGGATGTCGGGGCCGGCCAGGCCCGGGGTTAGGGTCGAGGTGAGGCCACGCGGCCGCGTGGTGCAGGGCCCAAGATGGCGGCTTGACCTGGCCGGGGAAGCCGGTGGGGCTGGACCCCGTGATGAGTAGGGGTCCGAGGGCAGAGGGTCCGTCGGGAGACGGAGTACAGGGGCTTGTCACGGGGGTATGCCGGGTGGGCCGGAGCTCGGGCCCTGTCGTGCGGGGGGGGAGCCAGCCCTCTGTGTGGCCTGTCCAACATTCACCAACATATGTGTGTGTAAATGTGAAACTATGCCTGAGTGTTGAACTAACTCCACACATCCATACCCTGGGATCAGAGTCTGGTACAGGACACACAAGGGTCACAATGTATCATTCAGTGCAGACATGGAGCACAATACTCACCTGTGATGGCCTCAAGCTGCTGAGAGGGTGCTAGGGAAACTGTGAGGACACACCTATTTGGAAGAGTAACATTAAGGCATAGAGGTCATGCCTCATTTGGAGGTTCCCGGGGAGGGAGTCCCAGGTATGTGTTCCCAGGTGGGAGAACTATGTCCTACATGCAGGAGTATGGTGGATCAGAAGAATGGTGGCCAGGTCAAGGTTGGATGCACGGAGATGGCACAACGGGGTCTCGGATGACAGTGGTACAAGGTTGGTTTTGGGTCAGGGTTGTGGCCTGCCTCCTGAGTGTGGGTGAGGAGTCTGAAGGTCATCCTGCAGCACACAGTGCTCCATTGCAGCTATCTCTGCTGGACGGTGATGTGGCTGGGGCGCGGGATGTTGATGCTGAGGTGTGCAGATGCAGCCTGGATGTGGACAAGTGTCCCTGGATTTTGGATGTGGCTGCTCCGTAGAGGGCAGGGCAGTATTTGACACAGATGTTGTTGTGGACCTGGGGGATGGTCCGTCTTACCTTGGAGTGGATCTATCTGGGGATCATGTGCATAATGCTGAGGGTGTTGCAGTGTGAGGTACAGATGCTGGTGATTACCATGGCAAATTAGAGCAAGCAATCCATGATGCACAACATCTTGTGTGCGTGGACACTGGGTGCCTGTGCGGGGCTTCTGTGGGTGGGACACAAGCAGTTGAGCCAGCTGTAAGGGGACAATCCACAGATGTTGACCTCAGTCCTGTACAAGTCCAGCCTCAGGTGGCTGCTGTTCTGCCATTCATCTATGGATCCCATGCAATCTTGAATATTGGAACTGGAAATGTCTGCGTCCTTGGTGAGGGTGATGAGCGCCTGGCTGTCAATGGCATACGAGTTGATGATGAGGTCGTGTGCGCATGTGATGGTGGATAGGGGGGTCCTGGACACATTGTAGATTGACACGCTGAAAGATGATACCTGTGCCATGTGCCTCACGACGAAAGCATACTACATGCCGAAGCCTTGAGTCCCACTCCCATGGCCTTGCAGGGGTACAGATCCGGTGGGGAGTAGGAGGGACATGACCTGGTGGGTGTGACAGGTCCTGGAAGGTGTGGCAGCGCTGTGTAGGCAGTCGGAGTTGCACACTCATCATGCAAAGGTGTTGTGTGTGCGCTCAGTGCATGCCTGAGAGCAGGCGGGAGATGTGTGGATGGACCTTGCTTGGAGGGCGGCTGCAACATCACACTGTAGTGTGATGTGGGTCATGCAAGGACCTGAGGGTCTTTCAATGTGCACGTTGCATGTGCAGACGGTCCAGCCTTTGGTACCGCGTGGCCGCAACTGTGGCACAGACAAGCCGAAGACAGCCAAATGAATGTGTTGAGGGAGGAAGGGAGGAGCACCTTTGATGTGTGTGTGTTGCCAAATCTGGAAACTACGTGCGCCCTTGCTGCAGTGGCTGCAACAGCAGGCGGCATGTCCTGGGAATTCTGCCAAAATATCCACACAAAGACTAGGATGACAGAAAAGACTACTGCAACAGGTGTATGTCAAGGAAGGAGTTACCGGTTTGCAATGGCACACCCAGAGACAAAGGATGCACAATCACCAAAGATGACTGACACTGGATCATGAAACTGAAGGCCGAGCTGCGCACAGGAAACACACCCCAGAAGGTGTTGATGGCCCGTGGGGGGGACTAACATGCCAAAACACATACACAGCCATGGACATCATGCCCAATAGAGAATCAAATACATGAAGAACAGCATGCAGGTTGCTAATCTACACATAGACTCATATGCACAATCCTTGACAACCATGCCAGAGATGCCGCATGCACGAGACCTGCATTGACAGAGATGAGGCACCTTGGAGGCTGAGGAACACCTTTATTACTCAGGCTCACACCTATGCAAAAGCATCAACATTAACAGACTCACAGGTCTATTGGATTAACATGTGGGGCCTACACCGGACACCCCCTTTGCACCACAGATGCTGTAAATCCATTGTACTGGCACACAAGTGAAGGGGTTGAGCCAAACATCCCCTGCTGCACACGGAGAGGCTGCAATTCCCCATTGAGCATCATATGGGGATGTCCCGCAATATGTCCACCCGTAGCCTCCCGTATGTTTCCGAGGGAAGTTGTACACACATTGATGCCTTCATCACAAACCACAATCCCATAACAGATGACTGTCACGAAGTGCGACTATCAATTCATGTGAGTCATGCCACATGTCATGTGCCCCATGGTGAGTCGACATGTATGCATAGTAACATAACCTGCACAGGAGCAGTGCCTACACATTACAAACAACTACCACACCCAAAAAGCCTTGCTGCAATCCTTACCCAAAGGAGAATTTTCACCATGTCCGTGCATGTAACGCTGATTCAGTACACGTTGCATTACTCATGAGGAATAGCAGGTGCACAACGATGCCACGAGCAGACAGCATGCGCAACTACCTGGGGATGAGAGACACACAAGAAGTCAGGAAAAACATAGTCATCCGCATGCATGGTCATGTACCCTACATGAATAAGGTTGACGCCATGCCAGTTGTCAATTGAGTGTGTCAGCTAAAATGTGTGGAATGACATCAGCACTCGAGTGACACATCAGCACACACCTCAAAGGCACTTAGCATACAGTCAGCTGGACACACACATTGCAACACATGCCATACAAGGCTCAAAGTGTGCACACTCAGACCCAGGGACTCACCATTATGAGAAGAAGTTGCGTATGAGCTGACTCCGGATGTCCTCCTCCTCCTCCTCCTCACTTGCCTCATGACCAAGGCCGTCATCCTCCACGGGTGGATGTTCCTGCTCATCGGGATCCAGGATGAGTGGCACAGCTTTCTCCACTGCCATGTTGTGCAGCATGCAGCACACGAGGAAGATTTTGCAGACCTTCACCGGTGCATATGGGAGGGACCCGCCGGTCTTGTGGAGGCACCGGAATCGGCACTTCAGGAGGCCAAATGTCCTCTCAATCACTCGCCTGGTCTGCCCATGGGCGTTGTTGTAACTGTGATCTACAGCTGTTCTCCGGTTGCGGAGAGGCGTCACCAGCCATGGCATGTTGGGATAGCCAGAGTCCCCTACATGGAAACATCATGTAAAGAAGTGGGTCAGGAAATGCCGTCACATACTAAGATACCGCTGAATACTGGACAAACAGAGTCTACTAACCAACAAGACACGCTCGTTCATTGTGCAGCTGCAGCATCCTTTCTGGCACCCTGCTACGCCTCATGATGTAGGCATCGTGTGCTGACCCTGGAAAACGTGAACAGACATGGGAAATCACCATGTTAGCAAGACACACCACAAGGGCATTAATGGAGTGGTAATGTTTACGGTTACGGAAGGCTACCTCCTGTGCCTGTGGTGGTACCAAAGCCACATGTGTCCCATCAATGGACCCAATTACATGGGGCATCCCTCCCAGGGCATAGAACTTACCCTTGATACCTGTCAACTGCTCACGATTTGGAAAATGGATGAATTCATCCAGGTGCTCCAACATGGCTTCTAAAACATCATGCAGGACACGGCTGAACATGGTCTGAGACATGCCACCCACATCAGCTATGGTCAAATGAAACGTACCGGTGGCAAAGAAATGTAGGGCTGACATCACCTTCATCTTGGGGGTCAGCGCAGTCGGATAACTGTGTCGCGGTTGGAGGTGTGGTGCCAGCCTGTTTGTCAGGTCCACAATTAACCGTTGGGGGAATCTGTAGCGGCGTATGCAGTCACGTTCCCTCATGGCAGCCAAGTCTGGCATTGGTTGGGGGAGAGGCGGTGCCCTGCAGAAAATTGGAAGGAATAACGAAGATTGAGTACATTACTACACCAATGTCAATGAACTGAGCACATGTTCAACAGCTAATACACATATGCCACATACAGAGTCTGGTCTGTGCAATACATCCTGCACACGTATGCCAGCCAGGTGATACTCCTACCAAGAGCCAGCTACAAACATGGATTGTCAAGGTCTACATGACATGCCATGAAAGTAGCTGTGGGCCAGTGTGAGTGAACAGCCAGACACATTACAGGAGTGACATACATCCACATATGTGCATTTGAAGGATGTCATCTCATACAGACAGCTGCCGGCAAGCTAGACGCACAGGTCACATGTCATGGAAAAAGGACAGACCACACACCTTGCCATGAAGGGGTACATGTCAAATATGATCACACAGACATTGAGACTATGCAGATATGTCCTAAGCTCGCAAGTCCCTGTTAGATGCAGACAGACACACGTCACGTGTTATTCCATCGTATGTGTCCTGGTGTGCGTAATAGTGTGACATGGGCATCTACACACAGACACATGTTGGATGCAGCTACAGCAGATGCCGTTGACGGAACACCAACAGCAAGATCATGGGAACACATGACACACACATGACATAGTCACATTGTGGCATGCTGGTAGTGAGATGTCAGGTGTCATCATCTATTTACCTGGCACCAGGGGACAGTTGCGGGTGTTGGGGACTGTGCCATGCCAGTGATGCAGTGCTTGACAAGTTTGAAATACATGCACACATGTAAAAGGTGTGAAGGGGAAGTGCGCCACATGGTGCCCCATCACACATGACATGTGTACACAGGTCATCACACAACTATTGGGTTAAAACATGAGGAGACATGTGCCTGCTCACTGCCTGACACACCTAGGCCCTACACATGATGCACTGCACTGGCAATTACTTGATGTCCATCCTTGTGCGAGTCATACACCTCCATTCCTTTCCTATGCGCCTCCTATCACCAGTGTAAGCTGTGAAACGCACCGTACACACGCTCTGAGGGCGTCTGTACGGTCGTATCACAATATGGGGTTTGGGTAGGAGTACGCGTGTGTGCAAGGACCGTACACACGTACGTGTACACACTGGTCCTATCCCCATGGTAGTGTTGGCGTAGGCTTATGCCATAGAGATACGGCTCGTACCCACGTATGTACGGCCCGTAGCACTATGATGTACGCCTAGGGCAACACTACCATAGTGCCACGGGCCCTACACACGCGAGTACGGCCCATAGCACTAGGGTAGTGTTGGCGTGGGTGTACGCCATAGAGATACGGCTCGTACCCACGTATGTACGGCCTGTAGCACTATGGCGTAAGCCTACGCCAACACTTCCCTAGTGCTACGGGCCGTACCCGCGTGTGGAGGGCCCGTAGCACTATGGTAGTGTTGGCATAGGCGTACGCCAAAGTGCTACGGGCCCTACACACGCGTGTACGGCCAGTATCACAATGGCGTACGCCTACGACAACACTACCAAAGTGATACGGGCCCTACACACGCGTGTACGGACCATATCACTGGAGTAGTGGTGCCCTATGGGTACGTGTGGAATGCACCATACCTGTGTGTGGATAGTGAAATTACATAGGGAACACATGAGGGACAAGTATAAGGGCCTGAATGCATGCTGGTTGTCATGGAGACCGAGTTTCCAGTTCAAAATTTTTCATCAGGTGGCCAGCAAAAGTCGGTTGGAGACAATATACTATGTTGCAAAGTGGTTGTTCACTTGACATCATGCTAAAATTTTGAACCATGCAAAGGCCCTCACCAGAGGGGGCGGAGGCTGCTCCCACAGCTGAAAGCAGCAGTACATCTCTCGCCGCCCCCTCCATTCCCATCACCGCCCTCCCACTTGCTCGGGTCCCTTCTGTCCGTGCTAGGCGACCACATGTCTCCTTCGTGCCAGGCACCGCACCCCCTGCCCCTGTCTCCCCTGCTGCCGTCCATGCCGAGTCTGTGGACATCCTGCAGCAGTTGCAGGTTGGTCAGACATCGCTGCTTAATGTCCTCCATGGCCACACCAGACTGCTTACACAGATGGTGTCGTACATGGAGGGCATGTCAGCAGCGATGTCTGACCAACGGACGTTGCTGAGGTCCATGGACTCATCACTGACAGCAGCAGTGGGTCTCCTGCAGCGCTCCGTCCCCCCTACCCCTGCACCATCCACACTTCCCACTCCCATGCCTGTCCCAAGCACACCCAGACATCCCCATGCACGCACCCCACCAGACACAGGCAGCACACCAACAGGGAAGGCCAAGCGCACACCTCCAGTCACGCACACACAGGGGGAAGTAGGCACACCCACTGGGTCGGGGGGCAAACGGCAGCCACGCAGCCACAGTGGGAGTCCGCAGTCCTCACGACCCACTTCCTCCAAAACCACTCCCCTTAGCTCCCCTGCCCAACAGTCAGACAAAGAGTCCTTCATGGCCAGTCTGTCCCTCAGCCCCAGTGTGACACCACTCCGCAAGCGGTCGAGGAAGTCCCCAGGCAGGGGAGTTGAGTCCCCCCCTGTCCACACCCTCCCCCAGTAGCGCTGCAACCCATCCCTCTGACCCCCCCCCCCTCCTTGGGGCCTGTGGTTCCTTCGGGTGCAGGGGAGATGCTGGGAGACCTAGCAACCGTGTGCAGCGCCATCCTAACCACCACCTTTGGCACTGCCCCACCCCCTGTGGTGGAGTCGTCCGTCCCTGCACCCACAACACCTACCCTTGCCCCTCCTGTCCCTGCGGTGCCTGGTCCTTCCCCCCCACAAGATGCCCCCCCCCCCTGTGGATGGAAAGGAACTCTGAACTGTGCAGGCAAGCTAGGGGAGACGCGTCCCAATGTGTACATTTCAAATACAATCTTTTTTTATGCTGAATAAAGCATTTTGTTTTTCATTTGCACACGAATGCTTTTCTGGTATTGCTGTTGGTGCTGCTGCTCCCTGAGTTGGGGTGGTGATAATGTGTTAGGTGTCTGGGAAATGTTGTAGTGTGCTGCTCATGGGGAGGACCCTGGTATCTGCGTGCCATCACAAGGTCTCTGCAAATAATCTTTGGTCATGTAAGCTCTTACTGTATGGTGACATTGTCCCAAGGAGTGTTCCTTCCTTTGTGGCACCTGACTTCTTCCCTGCAGGGTGTTTCCCAATTGTTGTGCTGACCTGTGTCTACATTTCCTTGCTGTGTGAGGGATCCCTTCAACTTTGCCCATGCCTGCTCAGCAATGTCTCCGCCTGCATCGTCTGTGCCATCCTTGGTAGTCACTGTACTTGTGTATGGAGTATGTTGCCATGGCTTAATGTGGACATGGTCCCTTTTCCGCACTATGCATGTGTGTACTCCCAGCCTAGCACACATGTGTTACTTGTTCTTCAGGGTATTTGGGCACCTGACTGACAATTGTGGGCATTGTATCTGTGGGTACTCCACCCTTTTCCCTCCATGGGAAGCAACAACTTGTTGGCAGCCCCAGCACCTGTACATTTTCATCAGTCCTGGAATGTGGGTGACCGTGTGTGTTCCCTTAGGCTCTCTTAGTTGAGTGGGGTTTAACATGAGGATACAGTCTTGTTGCATGATCTCAGTGTGTGTATTGTGCTGCCACCGCCAGGGGTGGGTATGCATGTGTAATTTGTCATCCCACCCACATGTGGTGTGTCATGCAGTGGGGGAAGGACATCCATCCTCATGGGAGTGGGACACTGCTGTCAGTGATGTGTTGTCATGGCACTATCAACATAGTCGCACATTGTGGATACCTTCATGCACCCATGGAGTTTTGCTAATGGGAGGATGATGTACACACCCCCATGTCTCTGTCCACTGCTGGGAGGCCTCTGCACCCACCCCTCATTTCTCTGGGCACTGCTGGGAGTCCTCTGCACCCACCCCTCATATGTCTGGGCACTGCTGGGAGTGATAGGCACCCACCCCTCATATGTCTGGGCACTGCTGGGATTGATAGACACACACCCCTCATATGTCTGGGAACTGCTGGGAGTGATAGGCACCCACCCCACATATGTCTGGGCACTGCTGGGAGTCCTCTGCACCCACCCCTCATATGTCTGGGCACTGCTGGGGGTCCTCTGCACCCACCCCTCATATGTCTGGGCACTGCTGGGAGTGATAGGCACCCACCCCTCATATGTCTGGGCACTGCTGGGAGTCCTCTGCACCCACCCCTCATATGTCTGGGCACTCCTGGGGGTCCTCTGCACCCACCCCTCATATGTCTGGGCACTGCTGGGAGTCCTCTGCACCCACCCCTCATATGTCTGGGCACTGCTGGGAGTGATAGGCACCCACCCCACATATGTCTGGGCACTGCTGGGAGTGATAGGCACACACCCCTCATATGTCTGGGCACTGCAGGGAGTGATAGGCACCCACCCCTCATATGTCTGGGCACTGCTGGGGGTCCTCTGCACCCACCCCTCATATGTCTGGGCACTGCTGGGAGTGATAGGCACCCACCCCTCATATGTCTGGGCACTGCTGGGGGTCCTCTGCACCCACCCCTCATATGTCTGGGCACTGCTGGGAGTCCTCTGCACCCACCCCTCATATGTCTGGGCACTGCTGGGAGTGATAGGCACCCACGCCGCATATGTCTGGGCACTGCTGGGAGTGATAGGCACCCACCCCTCATATGTCTGGGCACTGCTGGGAGTCCTCTGCACCCACCCCTCATATGTCTGGGCACTGCTGGGGGTCCTCTGCACCCATCCCTCATATGTCTGGGCACTGCAGATTTTGCGCATCTGGCTTGGACTTGTCCCAAGATTAGCAGATTTTGGACTGACGTCTGTCACACACTGGGGGACATGATTGGATTCGACATAGACCCTGCACCAGCCATAGCCCTGCTAGGATATGTGAACAACATCCCCAAGGCGGTCAGAAAATTCACGGCATTAGGATTGCTGTTGGCGAAAAGGGAGATTGCGCTCAAATGGGGGCGGAGGGCAGGGCTGCAGTGCAAAGACTGGTTACATAGCATGGCATATTGCAACATTAACTATGATTTGTACGCACTACGCTGTCCAGTACATCCCAGCAGCTGGATATTTGGGGTCCTTTTAAGCCTTACACGGCTAAAACACAACTCAATCCATAAGCCAACACTGGACTAGAGACTGCTGGTATTGGTTGACTGCTGCAGCACCGAACTATGAGCTCGGCCCTTTGATTTAGCAAATTACCTTTTGTTCTGTTTCACGTATTATACTTTTATGAAGGGGAAGGAATTTATTGTTGGAAACGACACTGGTACTAGATTGGCGATATGTAAGTGAAACTGTTTGTAATGGGCGTGCAGAGTAAAGTGGAGCTAGATACCATGTATAGCAGTAACATTTGTATTATAACGTGAAATGTTGCAACTGTACTGTATTGGAGCTGGAACTGGTAATGTGTTAATCCAAAAATGGGAAAATTAAGTAAAAATAAAATAAAAGAGAGATTAAAGAAATATTAAAAAGTAGGCCAGGCACCATAAACAGAGCAAAATACAGGATGGTAGTGCCCATGCGAACCGCGTTGTGCCGCTCGCGCGCGATAACGCACGTCATGTTGCGTATGACATAAAATGTCAAGCAAGCGGGTGTGGCGAGCAGCCCTTCCTGCTCGCGGAACTCGGCATACCAGAGTTTTGGGGGCACTATACAGAGTGCCGCATAGAGCAACTCCGTCAACTCTGCCGGGGCCTAGTATTGATTGAAACAGACAGGAATGGGTCCACATTGGTGACAGAGTTACACGTACCCCTAATGACATTTAGGTGTCCTTAGTTATGTCCAGGTGAGGAAGCAATCATGTTGGGAATAGTGATACCTAAAAGGACAATTGCAGATTGAAGGTTCCATCACATAGATATTGGAGTATCCCATCTTGATAAGTCAATATCATGCCCAAAACATGTCTCTTTAGGATACGTGGAAATGTTTGTGCTCTGTGCTAAAGCAGTTTAGGAATGTATCCAGGCCTATGTATTTACTAATACTGTTAAAGCCATTTGTCATGCAGAGAAATAAAAGTGGATAAGAGACAAAAGGCACACATGATATGGGAGCTAGCATGGAGAATTTCTAGATTGTGAGCAAATGGTTTGGTGAATTCTTCTCTACAGGCATGAGATACTGATGATTAAGAAGCCAAGTTGGAATGCCTTGAAGTTGGTGTACCATGTAGACTTGGCAAATGTTTTTTGAGCAGTTTATGTTCCAATTTCTTTACCCGGATACCCTCAAACTGTTGTATCTGGCTTTAAAACATCATTTGGGCAAGGCGAAGGTGACAGCGGCCACTTCGGTGGGGAAGAAGCTGGACACTGTGATCCTGGTGCAGACACCCCCAACACCAAAAGAGCAAGTGCCATGGAGAGTGAGGGAACTGGTGCGGAGGCCACAAGTGACTCAACATCATCTTCATATGCCTCCACAGATGACCAGTCCCTAGTGGTGACGGACCTTACCACCAGTTTCACCTGCATCGTCTTCCGCCACCCACATTTCCATCTCCCCCTGTCTCCCCCCCCCAGTTGGCTGGAGCCACTCCCCTAAAAGGGTTGGTATCAACTTTGATGCAGGCACCTCCCCCCCTATTGCGGATTATCGCTGTAGGCGAGACCGCATTACTGAATGACATCCAGGGACTTAGTGGTCAGATGACCCAGATGCTGGCTTACCTGGATGGCATTCACACTGCCATGTCTGGCTTACATCAGTCATTACAGGACCATACCTCCTCATTGACTGCAGCCTCCCACCCACCCCTACCTCGTACCCTAAATCCCACCCCTTCCCCAATCCAAATCCCTCTTCCCAGCCCTATCCAGAGCAGATGCACACCTTTATATATACCCATTCAGACGCACACAAGCAAAATATCCTAACATAAACACAAACACGGCAAGAAACACAGACACAAACACACACAGATGCAGACACCACACACCCCACCACCAACACAACCACAAGCATGCCCACATCCCTCACCCCCCAACAACAGGCAACCACACTTACCACCACCACACCCACAGACACCACACCTGCCACAACACAATCATCCACACCCACCACCAGCACATCCACAAGCATCACACCCACCATAACACAAACATCCACCACCAGCACATCCACAGGTACCACAAACACACACCGCAGACACATCCACATACTGTACACAAACGCCCACACTCACCCACACAACAGACACCCAGTAAAAAACACAAACCAAAACATACAAACATACAAATATACACCACACCCTCAGGCACCCACCACACCATTAACAGACAAATGCTCAACAGACACTGCCACTCTCTCTACCTCCCAACCCCAACTCACTCCCAAACTCGCAAGCCATTTTCCGAAGGAAGATATGATGTGTGCCCTGGCTCTGACTCCTTCCTCAACCCTATAGATGCCCCTTCCAGAGGAAGTTTATCTTAGCAGTGTAAATAGGAGGCAAGTTGTGGGCATGCAAAGCAGGCTTTGAACTTTCTGGCCTGGTGCTTTGATGTTATTTTTTTTGAGTGAATCTTACTGACTATATTAGAAAGTCACCTCATACTTATTATAAAAAATGTATTTCAGAATATCTGTGTCCTGGCCTTATTTTTGGATTGTTACTAATTATTTGCTGATGGTGTTGTTTCTTCTAATGTGTATCCGATGCACTTACACTCATTTGTGACAGTGACAAGCACAGGTTGTATATTTTATATACTTATTAATCTAAAGCTATCTCAGCCCCCTGAGTACGTAGAAAGTCAGGAGAGGTATCGTTGGAAAGGGGAGAATCTCCCCTTTCCAATGGTGCCCCTCCCTTGTGCTCTTTTGTTTATGGGATCACCAGCATCTAAATCGGGTGGTGGACCACCAAGTCAACAGGTGGGAAATCCCACGGAAAATCGATGGCAAGACCATTTCTGCCAAGATCTAAATCAGGCTCATAGTCATCTAACTAAGCGTCGTTATGCCAAGTAATGACAGTATCATAGCATACCTTCCGCCTCTGCTGGACTTTGTCAGAAATTGATCTTGCAGCATATCCCCTTAGCAACTATCCCCAGTGTGCACTCTGTACTCGTACTCCTCGTTCGGGAGCGTTCTCCCGTCCCTTATTTGTGAAAGAATGCCCGGGAGTCTTGGGTTTGGAGTGATGCAGAGCCTTTATCACAAAACAAAATAAAGGGGCTTTGGTTTTTAGATTCGTATGTTCAGCAGTTCTCATGCATCTTTGACAAACTTCCTTTTCTCAGCTCAGAGCAAGGGTAAGGACAAAAAGAAAGAAGAAAACAACAGAACGTAGGCTTTGTTCCTTGAATGTCTTTTGGCTCTCACTGGATCCTTCCTGTTGCTTTGGGTCGTATTAGTTGTGGGGTTGATCCGGGTCTGGTCAGTTCCGGTAGTGTGGGTGTCCGTCTTCTCAAGCAGGGAACCGGAAGAAAACAAGAACAGAAGGAGTGTCAGGTCTCTCTCCTTAGTTTAGGAAAGGGGATAGGGATTGTGCTGCTGCCACCGGATCCTAACTGTGGGGTGCCTAAGCGAGGGAAGGTATCTGTGTACTAGCGTGCCGTGTCCCGTAGTCCCTCCCACCAACCCCGAAACTAAAAGGAGCTCGGCACTTTCCTGAACCCACGGCCCTCCTGGGCTGCGGGGATGGGAGTCGCAGCCTCTGCTTCCCCTGCTGGAGTACCGGACTCGAGGGCGCTGCTCCTAGAGCGGTTGTCTTTCTCGGTCTTCTCCTCCGATTGGAACAGGTCTCGCCGCTGTAGTGCTTCCTCTTCTTCCATGGTCCTCATTACAGGGCTTCTCTCCTCGCCTTCTCGGTCCGCGCTGTCCTCCGTGCTCCTCTCCGGTTTCTCGTCTGAACGCCTGCTCAGCTCCCGTATTGTGCTTTTAGCCTGTCCTGCGGGACTCTCAGTTACCGGCTCCCGAGTTCCAGCCTGAGCAACTAGACCGCACAGCCCATTTCCTGCTCGGATCCCGCCATCCGCCATGTTGGAGGGGTCCGCGTCATCCGACGTGGCCGGGAAACCATCACACACTCCTTCCCTAATTCTAGCATCCTTTTATAGCTCCATCTCCAATTGATTCACTTTGGAGAGTAGAGAAAGCACTCTTGCGCTGCTCTTATGTTGCTTTGGAAAACTGACAATGTCCCTTTTGCAAAAGCGTACTGAAGGCAGCAAGTATAAATATTTCTGCTTCCGTCCCAGTCAAAATCATACAAGGCAAGCTGGCTTTCTGGTTGTAATAACGACCCGTATTTCTGAAACCTACAGAGAGAAGAAAGTTTCAGTTTCTCTATTTTGGTAGTGCAACTAATGTTGAAATGCAGTTCTAAATACATGAACAAAAATGTGGCTAACAAACACTCATTTGTTAGCATTACCATTCAAACAGTTTGTTAGCTCTCTAGGGCGCCTAAAGAATGAGTGCATTCGTTTTGACACACAATCAGTCCTTGCTTGTACGTAAAAGAGGGCTTCTCTCCTCGCCTTCTCAGTCTGCGCTGTCCTCCGTGCTCCTCTCCGGTTCCTCCTCCGAACGCCTACTCGGCTCTCGTATCGTGCTTTTAGCCCCTCCTGCGGGACTCTCAGTTACCGGGTCCTGAGTTCCGGCCTGAGCAACCTGATCGCAGAGCCCATTTCCTGCTAGGATCCCGCCGTCCGCCATGTTAGAGAGGTCCGCGTCATCCGGCGCGGGCGGGAAACCATCACATTGCCTTCCATCCAGGAATGGACGTGTGGGCCATTCAGTCACCGGATACCTGGAGAGGAAGTCCGCGTTCACCTGCAGTTTTCCAGGAATATGTAAAGTACAAAAAGAAAAGGGTTGTAATTCAAGAAACCGTCGGAGTACTTTCAGGTTCGAGTCCTTTTGCAGGGCGAACCAGGTCGGGGGGCATGATCAGTTAACAGAAGGAACCGTTTCCCAAGGAGGTAATATTGCAATGCTTCCACCGCCCACTTGATGGCCAAGCACTCCTTTTCTATTGTGGCGTATCGGGTTTCCCTAGGAAATAGCTTCCTGCTTAGAAAAAGGACGGGACGTAGCGCACCCTTTTCATCAGGTTGGGATAGGACGGCCCCAAGTCCCCTTCCAGAGGCATCGGTCTGCAGAACGAATGTTTTGGTGTGGTCAGGACAAGTAAGAATCGAGGCCTTGCATAGCATGGACTTTAGCTGGGTGAAGCTATGTTCCTGTTGTTGGGACCATTGAAGGGGTTTTCCTGTCGTGGTTTTAGTAAGGAGGTCAGTAAGGGGGGGCGGCTATATTAGAAAAACAGGGATTAAACCTCCGGTAATAATCCACTAATCCCAGAAAGGAACGGACATCTTTTCTATTGGTTGGACGGGGGATGTGGGTGATGGCATCAAGTTTGCTCATTTGGGGCCGGATCTTTCCAGCCTGGATATCATATCCGAGGTATTGGATATGATCTGTTCCAAATGTTGTTTTTTTGGGGTTAACAGTGAGGCCGTTTTTTCTTCGGGTGTCTAGGACAGACCGCAGGTATATAAGGTTGGTTTCCCAGTCAGGATTGTGGATGATGATGTTGTCCAGATAGGCCACGGCGTCGGTATGGTGTTCTTTTAAAAGAACATCCATTAACCTTTGAAAGTTGGCCGGTGAACCATGAAGGCCAAAGGGAAGGACCTTAAAATGGTAAAAGCCTGATGGAGTTGAGAAGGCCGTTTTTTCTTTGTCTTCTTTGGCTAGGGGGATTTGCCAGTATCCTTTCTTGAGATCGATTGTAGACATAACCCTGGCTTCCCCCAGCCTCTCGATCAGATCATCGACACAGGTATAGGGTACGCATTGAACTTGGACCTGGCATTTAGTTTGTGGCAGTTGATACAGAACCTTATACTCCCGTTCGGTTTGGGAACGAGAACTAAAGGGGAAGACCATGGGCTATGTGAGGGTTCGATAATATCTGCCTTTAACATATCTTTTATCTCTTGTTCCACGGCTTGTCTTCGTGCAACCGGTATACGATATGGTTTTAATTGGACCGGATCAGCTCCCTCTGTGTCTATTCTATGTTTAACGAGGGATGTGTCGTGATTGTCGAACCACTCACCTGAAATCCAGGTAGTTGACAGGGGCGATGTTGAAGAATTTTCCCAAACCCGTCTGGACTATCTCTCAACCTCACTGATTCTAACAATAACGTTGGCAAATACTCCAAAAGGGAAGGGGATTGGGACAACAAACAACACACAAAGAAAAAGACACTGCAACTCTTCTCCAGGACCAGCCGGGTTCTTACTAATAGAAGGTTGCTCGCGTTCTTTTTTGGGCTACAGGAAAATACAACAAAACAACACTTAAAAAATTCTATCAAGTGTCGGGGCTAGAGACAAATCACTCTTACTATTTCACTACCAGGATCACCTGTTTTAAGTGCAATACTTCTGCCCTCGGAGATGCACCTCTTTTTCTAGGCGTTGGTACAATTGACTAAGCACTGCAGCAAAAGAAGCAAGACTGTTATATAGACCTTTTATCATACTCAATAGTTAGTAAATAAATTCTCTTTATCTTTTGCTCACCTTTCAGTTTTTAAAACTGAACAATCCCACCAAGCTTCTTTTTAAAATCTTTGCTGTGATTTTCTTAATCCCTTTTCTGTAAAGGTAACACTCGTTGGGAGAGAACCTGCATACAATCTAAAAGCATTGACCTGTAATTACATTAAACACAATTGAAACAGTTCTAATGATAGATTTTGATAACATTACTATTCCCTGATTAATTTAGTTTATGTACGCATCACATTCAAAACCTTGAATTGTTCGTAACAGACACTTTCTGAAAATGTACACGAATATCTCTTTGCATAAGCGCCAAGCGCTTGACAAAAACGAGGCTTTCTACAACTTGTTCAAGTCTGAAAAAAACAGAAGTCACATGTTCAGAAAAGACGAGCGCGTTAGGTGAGCTGTCTGCTCCAACCGCTTGATGTCACTCTGCACGCGTTACTTGAAGTCTAGTGCCACAATTGTACAAGCGCGTGCTGCGCGTGGAAAATAAATAATAAAAACCCGAAGAAACTCGGGACTTAGCTTGGGCGAATCTCGACCGTTGACTTGAATCTCGGAGGCTGGCTTCAAAGCGTTTCCATTCCTCGAGGACGTCTCCGCTCCTGTAGAATCCCTGAAGTCTTCTTCCTCGGCTTACTGGGCATGAAGCGACGAAGTCAAGCAATGGGAAACAGTGTGCGGTTTATTTATAGCCGCAACCGGGCGTTTCCTTCCTAAGCACGTGTAGCTACCAGTTACCGAGCAACCAGGGAAGCGTCTCTTACACGTGCTTGGCAAAACACGTTTCCAAGCAACCAAGGAAGCGTTTCTTATGCGTGCTTGGCAAACACGTGTCAACGAACGATACCAATGGTTTATGCTCATTATTACCAAACGTGTAACTAAACGAACAAGCATTGCTCAGTGAAAATAAAAGAATATGCCAAAAATGATTAACTAAATTTTTTTCAGGCAAGCAAGGGAGACATACATGATTACAATGATTACTTAAGTTAGAAGCACAAATCACACAATTTGGAAATCCCCAAAGACCAGAAGCTTGTTGTTTCCTGACAGTCCTCCCTCTCAAAACCCCTGATACAGGACGTGGCTTAGTTGGGTGTTGCAGATGGAACCGTTTAATCAATCGGGGAGCATGTATAGAAGAAGCTGGCTCCCATGAATTTTCCTCTGAGTCATAACCTTTCCAACTTAACAGATAATACAAAACACCATCCTTTCTTTTTGCATCCAATATTTTATCAATCTCGTATTCCCATTGACCATTTATCTTAACAGGAGGAGGAGGTGGACCAGATCTGGTTTGTGTTACATAAGGTTGTAAGAGGGAAACATGGAATACAGGATGAATTTGATAGTCAGTGGGCAAACACAATTCCATAGTGACTGGGTTGATGAATTTTTTAATTGGAAAAGGTCCTAAGAACCGAGGTTGAAGTTTTCGAGAACCACTTAACCTAAGATTCTTGGAAGATAACCATACTAAGTCTCCTTCAGAATACTGTGGAGCTTTTCTTCTATGTTTGTCTGCCTGTGTCTTTACCTGCTGTTGGTACTGAGACATATGATCAATGACCTTTTTCTGTATAGTGTGTAAATTTGAATGATGGACAGAAACAGCAGGAACTGGAATGTCAAGATCTAGTTGTGGAATGGGTAACATACGTGGATGATAACCTAATAAACAATAGGAAGGGGAAACCCCCGTTGCTGTGTGAACAGAATTGTTATAAACAAATTCAACCAAGGGTAGAGCTTTATCCCATTCTGTGGACCACATAGAGGAAAAACAACGCAGTAACTGTTCCATAGTTTGATCCAGTCGTTCAGTTTGTCCGTCTGTCTGTGGATGATAAGCAGAAGACAGACGAACATCCATTTTCATGGAAGAACAGAAGTTACGCCAAAACCTAGAAATAAACTGGGGGCCCCGGTCGGAAAAAAATGGCAGATGGCAAACCATGTAATTTAAAGATGTGTTGAATGAATAGATCAGTGAGTTCCTTGGCGGAGGGCATATGTTTGAGAGGAACAAAATGGGCCATTTTAGTCAAATAATCTATCACCACCCAAATAATATGATAACCATTTGAGGCCGGAAGATCTGTGACAAAATCCATACTTAGTGTGTGCCATGGAGCTGGGGGTATTGGTAAAGGATGTAGATACCCTGCTGGGACAACATGAGGACTCTTAGTTTGTACACAAACAGGGCATGTTTGAACACATTTTTTAACATCCTCTATGAGAGTGGGCCACCAAAACTGTCGTTCCACAAGATCTATATTTATCCGACACCCAGGATGGCCAGCAAAAACAGAATCATGTGTCCAGGATAGGATTGTTTGTTGTAGTTCCGTTGTTGGAACATACAGACGATTGTCATGAAACCACAAATCTTTTTTCTTTATTAAATCAGGCAAGATCTCGTTTTCCTTCTGAGCTTTTTGTATTTGAAACTGAAATTCCTGTGGAACACAGAGAGCAACAATTTTATGATCAGAGATAACTGGCTTACACTCTTCTTGATCTACCTCAGTACCTTGAAAACTAAGACGTGATAAAGTATCAGCCTTTTGTTGTTCTTTCCCTGGCTTATAGGTAATGACAAAATCAAATTCGTTAAAAAAAAGAAGCCAGCGCAGTTGTCTTGGTGTTAAAGCTTTGACACTTTGATAAAACTGTAAATTACGGGGATCAGAGTAAATAGTGACAGTATGACCAGTATGCCCCTAACAAATGATGACGCCACTCTTGAAAAACTTTATGGCAAGTAATTCACGTTCAGCTACCGTGTAATTTTGTTCGTCTGGTAACAGTTTTTTAGAAAAATAGGCAACAGGGTGAAGATGACCAGAAGTCGTATCTGTCTGTGATAAAATGGCCCCTTCCACATAAAAAGGTTGATTGGGATCAGGGTGATGTAAAATGGGTGCTTCGGTAAAGGTCTTTTTTAGACTGTGGAAGGCTTTCTCAGCCTCATCAGACCAACAAAAGCGAGTACCTTTCTTTAGTAACTGCGTAATAGGGGTTACAACAGAAGAAAATCCTGGAATAAAGCATCGGTAAAAATTAGCAAATCCCAAAAATCGTTGAATGTCTTTGACAGATTTAGGGGAATCCCAACGCAATATCGCCTGAACCTTAGAGTGATCCATAGCAATACCATGAGGTGATAGTACGTAGCCAAGGAACTCAACAGTGGAAACATGAAACATACATTTCTCTAACTTAATGAACAGTTGGTGTTCACGTAGACGTTGTAACACAGCTCTAACTTGATGAATGTGCTCATCAGTGGTCGTCGAATAAATCAGAATGTCATCTATATAGCAAATGACACAGACATCCAAAAACTCCTGCAACACCTCGTTAATGAAAAACTGAAATGCAGCAGGGGCATTACAAAGCCCAAAGGGCATTACTGTGTACTCAAACAATCCGAACTGAGTTCTGAAAGCCGTCTTCCACTCATCGCCGTCCTTTACGCGGACAAGATGGTAAGCACCTCTAAGATCAAGCTTGGTAAAAATGGTGGAATTCCGAACCTGATCCAAGAGGACAGGAATGAGTGGAAGAGTATATCGATTTTTTACTGTGACCTTGTTAAGAGCGCGATAGTCTATGCAAGCGCGGAGTTCTTTATTTTTCTTCGGTACGAAGAACAAAGGAGAACTTACAGAGGAGGTTGAATGACGTATAAAACCTTTCAAGAGTAAATCATCTAGATACACCCGTAAATATCGCGTTTCAGGATCTGACAAGGCATAGATTCTGCTACAAGGCAAGGTGGCGCCTGGAAGGAGATCTATTCGGCAATCAAATGACCGATGTGGTGGAAGTTGGGTAGCCTGTACAGGGCCGGACTGGGAGCTGAAAGCAGCCCTGGCAAATTTTGCCAGACCAGCCCCGTCCGGCGCGTAGCGAGCGAGCGCAGCGAGCCAGCCCGACTGCTACTAGGGGGGTTTTCTCCCCCCAAGAAAAGTTTGGAAAAAGACAGAGTAAATAGTAGATGATGACCTTAAAGAACACCAGGTTACCCACCCAGTCATATGTACCTATAGACATTCTTTCAGAGAGCACCAAAAATAGACACAAGTAGTGAATCAGAGAGAACACAGTAAAAGTGAGACCAGCCCCCACACGGTGTGTAGCGAGCAAGCGCAGTGAGCAACCACTACTAGGGTGAGTTGTGCCCCCAAGAAAATTTGAAGACAGAAAGGCCAAAACAAAGCATTTTTCAACACATTTTTCATTACATATTAGATTGTATTAACTTTTAAAGCATAGTAAAGCATAGTAAATGATTACCTTATGGAGTACCAGGATACCCAGTCATAAATCACAGACATTCCTACAGAGAACACTAAAAAATGAAGCACGAAACATGAATTTAAATATAACCAATTTATTCTTCATATAAAATAGCATTAAGACATTTAAAAACGCACTTAACTTCAAACAATTGTGCAAAGGTTCAGAGTAAAAAGTGTACAAGACAATGTGCAAACATTAAATGATTTTTATATCCTGAGTTTTGTAAACAGTGCTCAAAAGAAGCATCTTATGTAAAGTGAGGCCAGAAACTGGAAATTCACACATAAGCACCTAGGCACTGACCCAGGCCTGATCACACCAGGCCAGAAAGCACGGAAACGTCACACATAAGCACCCAGGCCAGTAAGCATTGAAATGTCACAAATGAGCCTCCAGGTCACTGAGGTCAGAAACTATGGAAATAGCACACATAACCACCCAGGCTGAAAGCAAGGAAACGTCACACATAAGCACCCAGGCTGCCAGAAGGCATGGAAATGTCTCACATGGCACTCTAGCAAGAAAGCATGAAAAATTCACACAAAGGCACCCAGGCCAGTGGCACTGGAACACTTTTCAGAGTGTGGGTGCTGCCATCAATGTTGCCTGTACATCACTGAAGTCATGGGATTGAGAACTATTCGAGAATCACACAAAGAACAAGGGTAGTAATTCAGCCTTGCCTATTCTGGGACATATAAAACTTAAAAGTATAAACCATATAAGCCAAACCATTTAAATACACTGCACTCTGCATCTTGCCTTATGGAAAGGGCTTGCGCTAGTGGTGACATCCTGGTGACATATGTAGTAAAATGGAATATTTTTAGGCCTGGCAAAAGGTTCCTTTTGCCAGGTCAAAATGGCAGATTTACAACTGCACAGGCAGACTGCAGTGACAGGCCCTGGCCTTGATACTTGTTTAAATAGGCTACTTATGTGGTTGTCACAATAAGTGTTGCAGGCCCACTGGCAGCCTTTAATTTACAGTCCTTGGGTACACGTAGAACCACATTTCTAGGGACTTACAAGCAAATTTAATTTTCCAATTCGGTGTAAGCCAATTTTACCATGTTTAAAGGAGGGATCAGCTTATGCAAATACGAGTTCCGGAGTTCGTGACAGAGTGAAGAGCAGCATCTAGAGACAGCACGGGCCTCACTGTCACCGACAAGCCGCGAGCCTCTGATGCTGCAAGAGCCAGCAGGCTGCTGTTCCTGTTAGAGACAACAGGGCAATGTTCAAAATAATTTTAATAATGCTTTGAGTTGAAGGCGAGCCAGAGCATCGGGTATAAATACAGCACACAGATCTGTCCCGGGGAAGGAGCCGATAAATGGGTGAGCCCACTTTGGAATGAGAGGTGATTTGGACAAGTTTACAAAGAATCCAAGATGACAGAGCACCTTGCATACCCGAGAAGTGACATTCTGCATGACCCTTTATGAATCATCCAGTCTTTCAGGCATGAACGGACAGAGATCACCAGCTTGTGGAGAAGTCCCATGAATGAGCTCAGAGACTTGGTGAAGACACAGGGCAGATTTAAGGCTGAAGAATAGGACCCAAAATTAAAGTATAGCGCCGCCACACCTGCCAAAACACCTTAACCCAATGTGTGCGTTGTTTGTTAACACATTATATATACAGAAAGCACCACAAAATGTACAGGTAGTGTAAAACAAAATATAGGAAGGACATTGTATTCAATTAGAAATCTTCTCATTTACTCAATTGTTTGTGGTGATTATAGTTATTCTCTAGCCGAGTTTCCTGGTTGTATGACTTACATTTTGAATACTCAACTCTTGCATTTATTCCAATGTAGTTGAGTAGCTAATGCCTTAAAGAGGTCCACAGATCACATCCGCAATTATGAAGAAAGTACCAGTGCATCCTGCTCCAAATGCTTCGCTTACTATGTAGAGCTTCTGGGGGTTCCCAAACTGAATCCGCCTGACCTCCATGATAAGTTGTTCTGCAGCCTCCTACTCAGATCCCCGCTTAGCCCTCAGCATTGTGTCATGTGACTGGGGCAGCCCTCAGGTCTCTAGGGGTCTCTCAGAATGTGGTCAGAAGAGACAAAGCTTTGGGCTTCATCTTGAAGACTATAGGGTTGCCTGAAGACCCTGTAACCCGAGGAAGAGCTCTCCGGGATGAGCCTGTGGGAATTATTTCACCCCTAAGAGATAGCTTTGCTGTCAGATGTCTGGAACTAGTCCTCTGTAACCGGAAAGATCTCTCTCCTGGCTTAGATCTACATAATTCTGAGTCCCCTGAATAAAATCCCTAGGTGGACAAAAATGAATTAAATAAATCGTCAAACTATTTCTCTTTCTAATCTTGTGTGTGGGGTAACATTCGGGTTTGCCTTCTGTGTCTTTATAATTTGTGTAGGTTCAAATACCGGGGCCTCAAATTAGGTCGGTGGCCGCGGCCTAGGATTGTTTAACATGATCATGGCGACAGGTTTAATATGTTCTTCAGCAGAGCTTTAAGTGGGATGAAAAAACTGGGGTGGGATGGGGTGTGTCTCTCAAAGGTGCGTGGTCGATGTCATTGAGGCCGTGGCTTAAAATACCTAAGCTAAAAGCCTGTGCTTAGCAGAGTCTGTCTGCCCGGCTGGTATTTTGATGCTTCTGTCATTGCATCCAGATACATAATACAGCAAGTAACATTATACCTACAACAAGCCAGCACAATTGGCTTTGTCAATGGATGTTAGTTGCATAAGATAAATAAGCGACAACTATGGCTTTGTAGTATATAATATTGAAAATGCTTCAGTTCTGAAATGATGAGACTGTGAAAGAACGATAACGAGGCTATTTGAAGTTGCATTAAAGGCAGCGAAGGGTGGCACTGCTGCAGAGTTGAGATTTCTTTTTTTCACCCCGAGGGTGAAGGCAAAAATGGAGAGCCCGTTAAGGACCAAACTCAGTGCATGCTTTTTTAGAACTACACTGGCAGGACCCGGTCCTCTTGAGTGTGGGAGAAAGCAAACGCCTTCCATTGCTGCCCTTGTGCTACCCCTTCCGTGTAGCGTTGATGCTGACTAACATTATCCACTATGCAAAAGCCCAATCAATTGGTATTGGGTGTTCCTGTTTTTAAATGAGTTTGTTCCACAGCTCGGCGATAACTATTAGTCTGGCAAGGAAGTCTGTGAGAGTCCCAGAGATTATGGAATCTACCCGGGGCAGAAAGGCAGTATCTCTTGCACTGCACAACCAACATGCTGCTATTTCACACGCATCTATTTTGCAAGGAAGCTCATGAAGGTGGATGTCACTTGATCTCCCACTAGAGGGCACAGGGCAAGTAGCGACTGAATACACAAAGCGCTTCCGGTTAATTTGGAGAAATAGAAGAAGAACCCAAACATAAAAAGAAGAGGATACACTGCATGGGTATTCTGATTTATGTACTGATAGGCAATATTCTGAAGCATGCACGTCCTTTGCTTCATGGCTGTTGCTCACGGGGCTCCAGCCAGATCGAGCAAGAAGTGTCCCCATCTGCTGAGCTATTCTCACTTCTATTTCGAGATAAGGAAATATACCTGCCTGAATGGGCAGTTTTTTCGCGCCCTGTGCTGGCATCACAGTAGCATGGGAGTCGGTGGTTCGAATCTCGAAAGTATGTGCATCAACTAATATGTTACACTTCAGTGCTGAGACTGGTACAGCCGCAGCCAGAACCTGGTGCCTAGTGTAAGGGACTAGAACAGACTGCTTGGTAATGGATGGCCTGGTGGGGTGGTGAATTACAGTGGCCAGAGATAACATCTAATCAGATGTTTAAGGCAACATTAATCACGGGGGTGGCATTTTGAGGCCTTTCAGGGTACCCCACAAACAACACCGAGGCGCCAACACCCCGCCTAGCAGATCACAGACTCTATGAGAAGAACCAGTCCTCGGACACTGC
Organism: Triturus cristatus; assembly: GCF_964204655.1. Taxonomy (NCBI): domain Eukaryota; kingdom Metazoa; phylum Chordata; class Amphibia; order Caudata; family Salamandridae; genus Triturus; species Triturus cristatus. The sequence goes on from NC_140584.1 coordinate 540,911,364, forward strand.
CAGCCTGACCGGATCCTGGTTTTTCTTCAGTATCTCCGGGTAGGAGAGCCTTCCACTGCCATCGAAGTTGATGGTCTCTATGGACTGAAGGAAAATAACCACACATGTCAATCAAAACAAGAACCACTCCTCTGCTGCAGGCACACAGGCCCATACAAGCCCAAAACAGACTACATTAATAGCTGCATTCTCAAACATGAGTCAGTTCGCAAATCTCCGTGTACAAAACATGGCTGCTGCTAAAGAAAATAGTTCAATACAAGTTCAATGTTTTGCACATGCAAGTGAATTCGAGCTTCACCATTTTAGAAATGTACATCTGGGAGATGCTGTTCTAACATTACACAAAGGTTGTTTGCACCAACAGCACAAGATTCCCTAATGCAGACAGCACAATTACGAGATGTGCATCAAGCATGCGCACTTTCCTAACAGGACGGGCGCAAGGCAACATAAGAGGAAGCAGTGCAAGCTTCCCTCTCAGGCAGGTACATATCTCAGTCTGCAGTATTTTTTTTTTTTTTTTTTGGTAAATATGTTTATTTGCATTGAAATCACTCAAAAAACAGTACAATCAACAACTATCTCTTGTCTGGGCACGGCAATAGACAACTCCCATCGCCTGCAGTATTTTTTTAATGTTTTTTTTTAATGCAGAAGCCCAGTATAGCACAGCGACGGTGAATCAACACGTTAGCATGGGCATTATGACTGCAAGGTTTCTTCACACAAATTTCAGTGAGTAGGATAAGTTACCCTCACCTAGTAACCGTATAGGAGAATGCGGGTTGAAAACAGCTAAAGCCATGGCAGATTTAGAATGCCCACAAAAGAAATTTGGCATGCATTTAAATCCAAACGTGAATCATTTACGTAGTTCATGATTACAAAATAGATGTAGAAGTACTTCTAAAGCATGAATGGGTCTGGCGAAGCAATGGAGCAATAAAGGTCAGGAGCCCAAGGTACAGTTTAGATGGGTAACCAACAAGTAAGGTGGCAGTATTTAGTGAAAAGGGCTTCTTCGGGATCTTTTGGCCCAGCGTGTCCTGGTCTCCAATTTGGCAATGTTTTGGCTTCCTGTGCGCACTGTCCACCTGAGATTGCCAAGTTCTGGTCTAGGTATGCAGGGATGTTGTTTCTGAAGTCCGTTTAAGTGACGCATGATGGTTTTAAACATGATGCAGCTCCACGGCCAGAGCCAGCATGGCTACTTCAGGGAGGGGTTGCCTATTTTCTACATGCCAATGAGGAGACCAGCAGCAGTATTTACGATTAGTTTAACATGGCTGCCAAGATTTCAGATTGCTATGTATGACATTTTCACAATTTCAGTGTAATTATGAGTGACATTTCAACTTCTATGAGTGACACTTTCTTGCAAGCAAAAATCAAGCAATGAAGAGGAGAGAAACATAGAAATATCAGACATTACACCCATTGGAGCATCAAGAAACTCTAAGAAGGTATTGCAACTGCTGCAAAGCACCAGAAATCAGGAGAGTGAGGCACACGTTACAGCCAGCCAGGACACTGTATTAGACTTGAACTAGAACTGCTGGTTCAACCCTAATATAAGTGATCACTAGCACTGCTGAGTGGTGTCTGCCCCAGTGGGCGCCCCGCTGCCTGCTGCCCAACCCCACAGCACCAGATGACTGCAGCAGGCGGTGGCTGCCACAGAGCTACTACAAACACCTGGCACTTCCCTACGTGATGCTGGATGCACTGAAAGTTGGACCAGCACCAGCGTGGTCACTGAGCGCTAGATCTATAATTATAGGCTGTACGGACTAGGGCTGCCTGAAGCTCTAGAGCTTTCTTGGTCCTAAGAGGAGTTATCTCAGGCCAGTGTGGGTGCTGCAAGATGGCATCAGGTTGACCACTGCTTAGAAAAGGTAGCTGCGTCTGATACCTGTTCTGCACACCATGTGATCATTGCCCAGACTGACCAGATAAGTTGCAGAGCCAGTGGTATCAGGCTAACACCATTGGCGCTGCGAGGCACAAGCAGGGACCAATGTAAAAGTATTCAGACAGCCACCACTGTAGACTTTGATACGAAGTGTACAAATACAGGCACAGAAATGCACGTATTCAGCAGATGGAGCAAGACAGGTGTGACTGTGTGCGCATTATCAAGTATATAGTACCAGGTAATGCAGCACTCTTGTCTTGTATTCAGGGGCTGATGCTATTCCTCCGTCTTTGGGTTTCAGGTATGATGATCAGCTTGGCTTTCTGGAGTATCCGGAGCTGTTATTGTGTCTGTTAGTGAACAGAATGAATGTTTTTACCGTGTTACGGCGTCTAGTGTCACTATAAAAACAATTTCAGAGGTTAAGCCCTTCCCAAGCAGAGAAACACATGTCCGGGATTTGTCATTCCCGTGTGCAATGTAAGATGGACCTGAAACAGCTTCTCAGAAGGTGCTGAATATACGTGTGCTACTTGTGTACGGCGATGCTTGGAGAGCTGTTTAAGACAGTGGCTTACGTCTGCCCCTGGGGATAGGAACACCTGTTATCTAGGCCACGAAGGCATCGGCTACAAGTGGCATCTCTCAGGCTTCTGCCACTGATGGCTGTCAATGGCGGAAGTACCGCTCACCAGAAACTCATTCACCTACAATCCACCTATTCCGGAAATGCTAGAAATGTGACGTATGTGCGCACCAGTACATTATATATCTACAGCCAGTTACTAGGAAGCAAATCGAGGCTGCCGATCCTGCGCTTTAAGTTCACTGCAGAAGAAAAATACTATTACCAAGTTTTTTTTTTCCATGTTGCAGTTCAATTTTTGCAATATCTTGCTACGTCACATGTATTGTCTTTTTTATTTGACACTTTTACGCATGGAAAAAGCTTGTGTCATTACAAATAATGAATATCATAATTTTTACCTTCTTGTCCAATACATTAAGGCGGCAGGCCGTGGCTCCAGGCCAACTCCAGGGCTCTGGTCCTATCACCCAGACAGTGCCGCCCTGTTGCAGGAGCCTCATTGCCTAATGGGTTGGCAGGGGCCTAATGGCTTTTGCTTTTAATTGCGGCCGGGCCCGGTCGCGAGTATCGCGGTACCACCCCCCCCCCCTGAGCCTGGCCATGAAACCCACGCGGGGGACGGCCTGTGCTGCTGTCACTCACCTTCGGCTGCGGGCGCCGGGCGGCAGACACGGGGGCAGGCTCCGCTCCATGCCAGCCTGTCTTTCAGTCGTCTATGCCTCGCTGCCACGTGCACTTTTTATTGCGCGACCCCCAATGCGCTTGCGCTGAATCCAGACTCCACCCTAAGAGTGAATGATGACTGTACCGCGGCGCGCAGACTGAGAGTAGAGGTCACTGCGCGCCGCAAATCACGGGGCACCCACCCAACCCAGGTCAGAGGTCACAGGTGGATTTTTAATAAATAAAATAAATTCGGGTGACATCACGGATAGGGTCCCGGACGGTGCGTGCAGCACCAGCAGCTGCATTTTATGCAGATTGTGCTTGTTGTTTGTTCGGTCACGCTTCAGGGTCCAAATCGGCCCCAGCAACAAAACCGGCCCCCTGTCACCAAACCAGCCCCCACCCCGTCCAGCCTACCGGGGGATTGCCCGGTGCCCGGAATTGCCAGTCCGGCCCTGAGCCTGTACCTCCGAAAATACATCAGAAAAATCTTGGTAATGGTGAGGTACTGAAGAAGATCCTTGCTCTTCAGAGGGACTGCTAACCGAGGCACAATGCAAAGGTATAGAGGCATATTCTTATTTTGATAACAAGAATGAGCACAAAAAAGAAGAATCCAAGGTTATTGTTCGTTTGACCCAATCAATCTTGGGATTATGTGTCTGTAGGCAAGGTATTCCTAAAATAGCGCAGAAAACAGGAGTGTCGATCAAATCAAATTGAATCACCTCGGAATGTCCATCAGCACAAACCATAGTTAGTGGTTGGGTCTCGAATTGGATCAAACCTGAGGTTAGTTTGGATCCGTCAACAGCTCGAACCGGTTCCGGAACCGTCTTTTTAGACGTAGCAATATCCAAGGTTGATGCTAATCCGATATCTAAAAAGTTTCCAGTAGCTCCTGAATCTAGAAGGATTGGAATAACTTTCCTGACTTGATTTGACAAAAACAAGGTGACAATGAGTGTTAAATGTCGAGGGACTGTAGTCACTGTATTAGCCAAATACTGTGGAGAGACCCGGGAATCGGAAACGCTCGACAAGGGGGTCTCGTTCCTTATCGGGCTAGGGCATTTCCCGAGGAGTCATCTGTAACCAGAGGAGAATCGCTGCAACCAATACTTTTTGTAGGTGTGGTTGGTTTTGACGAGCATTCCCGAGCAAAATGCCCGGATTTCCCACAATACAAACAAAGTTTTAATCTACGCCTACGGTCCTTTTCTTCTTTTGACAATGGCCCCCTGACTCCACCAATTTGCATGGGTTCCACACCATCCGAGTTGGTATGGTTGGATTCCTTTCTTTCTTGTTTGAAAACTAAAACTCTAGGAGCATCAGATCATGTTTTTTCCCCTTTACGTTCTCCTAACCGATGGTCTAATCGGACCACTAGGTCCATAAAATCTGAACAATCAGTGGGGAGATCGACAATTTGAGCCAGAACATCCTTGAGCTCATCCCGAAGCCCACAATAGAACAACAATGTTCTTTTCTCTTCAGGCCATTCAGTTTCAGCGATTAGACGATTGAAGGAAGTCATATAAGACAATAAATCCTTTGACCCTTGTCGTAAACTCAGGAGTTCGTTATCGCTGGCCTGAATGAACTGATGCCTAGCAAACAATTTACGCAATTCTGATCTAAAGCGCGAAAAACCATGTAAAATAGGATCATCCCTATCCACAAAAGGAATAGACCAATTTGCTGCTACGCCACCCAAATAAGACAACACAAAGGCTACCTTAGCTTCATCATTGGGAAAAGCCGCTGGACGACACAAAAAATTTAACTGGCACTGATTAAGAAAAATATAAAATTTTGAATGATCCCCAAGGAAACGCTCCGGGGGAGCTAAAGGAACGGAAGTTGGGGTAGTGACAGAAACATTAATAGGTGGGACTGAAGAAGCATCAGAATTGGTAGTATGTAAAGTGAAACGAGGTGGTTGTAGCACCACTTTGGGTCGAACAGTAGGATCCCAAGGATTGCCTCGGGGCTTGTAACGCTGTAAGTCATCTCTTAACTGGGAGTTTTCCTGTTTCAAATTAGATACTTCTTGTCGTACATCTTGTAGCACCTGCGACAAATCCTGCAAAGACAGGATAGTTTTATCTACGGGTGAATCCATCGCCCAGGTCAACTGTAAATGTTATGGCTTGACTTTCTGTCGTGATTGTCGAACCACTCACCTGAAATCCAGGTAGTTGACAGGGGCGATGTTGAAGAATTTTCCCAAACCCGTCTGGACTATCTCTCAACCTCACTGATTCTAACAATGACGTTGGCAAATACTCCAAAAGGGAAGGGGATTGGGACAACAAACAACACACAAAGAAAAAGACACTGCAACTCTTCTCCAGGACCAGCCGGGTTCTTACTAATAGAAGGTTGCTCGTGTTCTTTTTTGGGCTACAGGAAAATACAACAAAACAACACTTAAAAAATTCTATCAAGTGTCGGGGCTAGAGACAAATCACTCTTACTATTTCACTACCAGGATCACCTGTTTTAAGTGCGATACTTCTGCCCTCAGTGATGCACCTCTTTTTCTAGGCGTTGGTACAATTGACTAAGCACTGCAGCAAAAGAAGCAAGACTGTTATACAGACCTTTTATCATACTCAATAGTTAGTAAATAAATTCTCTTTATCTTTTGCTCACCTTTCAGTTTTTAAAACTGAACAATCCCACCAAGCTTCTTTTTAAAATCTTTGCTGTGATTTTCTTAATTCCTTTTCTGTAAAGGTAACACTCGTTGGGAGAGAACCTACATACAATTTAAAAGCATTGACCTGTAATTACATTAAACACCTTTGAAACAGTTCTAATTATAGATTTTGATAACATTACTATTCCCTGATTAATTTAGTTTATGTACGCATCACATTCAAAACCTTGAATTGTTCGTAACAGACACTTTCTGAAAATGTACACAAATGTCTCTTTGCATGAGCGCCAAGCGCTTGACAAAAACGAGGCTTTCTACAACTTGTTCAAGTCTGAAAAAACCAGAAGTCACATGTTCAGAAAAGACGAGCGCGTTAGCTGAGCTGTCTGCTCCAACCGCTTCATGTCACTCTGCACGCGTTACTTGAAGTCTAGTGCCACAATTGTACAAGCGCGTGCTGCGCGTGGAAAATAAATAATAAAAACCCGAAGAAACTCGGGACTTAGCTTGGGCGAATCTCGACCGTTGACTTGAATCTCGGAGGCTGGCTTCAAAGCGTTTCCATTCCTCGAGGACGTCTCCGCTCCTGTAGAATCCCTGAAGTCTTCTTCCTTGGCTTACTGGGCATGAAGCGACGAAGTCAAGCAATGGGAAACAGTGTGCGGTTTATTTATAGCCGCAACCGGGCGTTTCCTTCCTAAGCACGTGTAGCTACCAGTTACCGAGCAACCAGGGAAGCGTCTCTTACGCGTGCTTGGCAAAACACGTTTCCAAGCAACCAAGGAAGCGTTTCTTACACGTGCTTGGCAAACACGTGTCAACGAACGATACCAATGGTTTATGCTCGTTATTACTAAACGTGTAACTAAACGAACAAGCATTGCTTAGTGAAAATAAAAGAATATGCCAAAAATGATTAACTCAATCTTTTTCAGGCAAGCAAGGGAGACATACATGATTACAATGATTACTTAAGTTAGAAGCACAAATCACACAATTTGGAAATCCCCAAAGACCACAAGCTTGTTGTTTCCTGACAGGATGTTCGTCCTGGGGGTCCTGACAGTACCTCAGTATACGTTCTGCATAATTCCTGCATTTGTTGTACTTGGAGGGGTGAAAGTTGGTCACCTAGGCGCACAGGGTTGTCGCGTCTGTTAAACGGGGGTGTAAAGGGGATGTCCAGGGGTTAAGTGAGGGATACATGCAGTACTTGCATATCCGTGCTTGGGGTTGTTGTTTGGGGGTCCTCCCATGCCTTTAGCAAGTTTAGGTGATATGTCTGACCGGTGTGGGATTTATGGGGGACCGATACGCGGTACAAGACAGGGGTGACCTTCTCTAGTATTTTGTAAGGGCCTTGCCAGAATGCTAACAGTTTTTTTTCTGAGCTGGGAAGAAGGATCAGTACTGAATCTCCTATTTTGAACTCTCTTAGTTTAGTGTCCTTGTCGTAATACTTCTTTTGTGTAGCCTGTGCCTTTCCATGTTCCCATGGACCTCCTCCCAGAGGGATGCTAGAGCATCCCACAATCCCTGACTATACTGAAGAAGTGATTTGCTTTCGTCCTCCTCCTCCGTCCATTGCTCTGCTGCCATGTCGAGGAGGGTGTGGGGTTGTCTTCCGAATAACAGCTCAAACGGGGAAAACCCTGTAAATGTTTGGGCATGGGTGTGGATAGCGAATAGCACCAGGGGAAGTTGTCTGTCCCAGTCTCTACCCGTTTTGTCTATGGATTTCTTTAACATGGTCTTTATGGTTTTGTTGTACCACTCCACAAGCCCATCGGTTTGGGGGTGGTATACTGCTGTCCGAATCTGTTTAATGCCTAATTGTTCACATATCTGCTTCATCAGACAGGAGACAAATGGGGTTCCCTGATCTGTAAGCAACTTCCGGGGAAAACCTACCCGGGAGAAGAAAGAAATCATTGCCTGAGCTACTGCTGTAGTGGTTGTGCTAGTCAGAGGTATTGCCTCGGGGTATCGTGTTGCGTAGTCAATGAGCACAAGTAAGTATTGGTGACCTCGGGAGGAGGGTAGGAGGGGTCCCACTAGGTCCATCCCAACTCTTTGGAAGGGTACATCGATGATTGGAAGTGGGTGTAAGGGAGCCTTGGGAAGAACAGGTTTATTAACCAACTGACACCTGGCACAATACCCGGCTACTTCCCGATAGACCCCAGGCCAATAGATTTTATCCAATAGGTACTGTAGTGTGTGTTCCTTCCCATAGTGCCCTCCCCCGTTTGACTCTGGGCTAGCTCTAATACCTGTTCTCTGAACGGTTTTGGGACTAGCAGCTGTTCCTTTGTCCGTCCTGCTTCTCGGGTTACTCGAAATAATAAGCCTTCTTTTACACAGAACAATGGGCTTACCTTTTCGGGGTGATCCTCTTGGGTGTGTTCCCAGGCATTTCTCAGTGTGTCATCATCTCGTTGGGCGATCCGAAAACTTTGGCCGGGGGACCGGGGTGCTTCTGTGGAGAAAAAGAGAGAAGATGGCAAAATACTATGGTCCTGTCAGATATGCATTCCGTTCCTCTCTTCTCTCCCTACGTGTTTTTGGGGTTCTAGGAGTAGGTCCCTCTATGTATTCTTGTGAAAACGGGGCCTGCTTCAACCATCCTGTCACAGAGGTTTGGGGGATAAGAGTGGAAAGGTATTCTTGGAATCTTGGAAGATTGGTACCCAAAAGAGCGGACTCAGGAAGACAGGACACAACTCCCACCTTTCTTAGTTGGGGTTCCCCATCTATTTCTAGTAGGATCTCAGCAAGGGGGTACATTTTCTTCTCTCCATGCACACATTTGACCTGGACGTATTCTCCCCTCAGGATCTGGGACTCAAGGACAAGGTCCTTGCTAACAACGGTATGATGACACCCTGTGTCCATTAAAGCTACCACCGATTTCCCGTTCACATGGATGTTTTTTTTTTATATGTAGAGGGACTTTCCCCAGAGGCTAATATGCGTCCCCTTGTATATCTGACCTCCATTGGTTCCTGGGGAGGATTACGTGATGGACATTGTCTGACAATGTGCCCCCACTCAGCACAGTGAAAACACTGTGGTCCCTGTAGTACCGGAACCCACTGGATTGATCGGGGCAGGGGTTTCAGGGACGGTTGAGCCTTGCCCTCCGGGATTTTAACAGAAGGCCTAGGGTTGGGCAAGGGGTATCATTGGGGATGGGTCTTGAATTCGGGGCTCCTATGGAAAGCGCATACCAGATCCACGGCCAGGGGAATCGTTAGGTGAGGATGTTGCTTGACCCAAGAATGTGTGGGCATCGAGATGTTGTTCTAGATATATTTGTTCAGTCACATCATCTACTGTGGAGGAGGCGGGGCGTAGCTATCGGTTTCCCAAGTCCCTGATCTCCGACAGACCATTTTCTCCTTACGAAATTTACTGCGATAATATTCCTGATCGCAGCCAAGCCGTTCCAGAATGGCTTTCTTTATGTCGCTATAGGGGGTTGTCCCATCGGGGTTAGCGGCCTGGTATGCGGCTTGCAGGGCGCCAGACAATAAGGAACCGACATATCGTCCCCATCTTTCATGTGGCCAGGCGGCAGTGGTTGCAACCCTCTCGAAGTTCGTAAAAGAATAATTGGGGTCCTCCCCCTCCTGGTATTTTTGAAGCACGGAACTGGGGACATTGGGATGTACACGGGCATTTGCAATAGTGTCTGTCAACCTTAATATAGGCATGTCCTGGACTTGTTGGTTGGTGGCCATCATGGAGGCTTGGTCTTTTAGGGCTTGTTGAAGGACTTTCTGTTCCTGCTGGGCTATTTTCATCTGCTCCTTGAAGAGGAGTTGAAGGTGGTGCTGGCCCTCTGCTAACTGGGTCACTACGGATTCCATGATGATGGGCTGTGTCATTGTAGGCTAGACACGGTGATCCCACTTCTGACACCACTGTCCTCGTACCCCTCGTTCGGGAGCGTTCTCCCGTCCCTTATTAGTGAAAGAATGCCCGGGAGTCTTGGGTTTGGAGCGATGCGGATCCTTTATTACAAAAAAAAGAAAGGGGCTTTGGTGTTTAGATTCTTATGCTCAGCAGTTCTCATGCGTCTTTGACAAACTTCCTTTTGTAAGCACAGAGCAATGGTAAGGACAAAAAGAAAGATGAAAACAACAGAACGTAAGCTTTGTTCCTTGAATGTCTTGTGGCTCTCACTGGATGGATCCTTCCTGTTGCTTTGGGTCGTATTAGTTGTGGGGTTGATCCGGGTCTGGTCAGTTCCGGTAGTGTGGGTGTCCGTCTCCTCAAGCAGGGAACCGGAAGAAAACAAGAACAGAAGGAGTGTCAGGTCTCTCTCCTTAGTTTAGGAAAGGGGATAGGGATTGTGCTGCTGTCACAGGATCCTAACTGTGGGGTGTCTAAGTGAGGGAAGGTATCTGTGTACTAGCGTGCCGTGCCCCGTAGTCCCTCCCACCAACCCCGAAACCAAAAGGAGCCTGGCTCTTGCCTGAACCCACGGCCGCGGGGAGGGAAGTCGCAGCCTCCGCTTCCCCTGCTGGATTACCGGACTCGAGGGCGCTGCTCCTAGAGCGGTTGTCTTTCTCGGTCTTCTCCTCCGATTGGAACAGGTCCCGCCGCTGTAGTGCGTCCTCCTCTTCCGTGGTCCTCGGTACAGGGTTTCTCTCCTTGCCTTCTCGGTCCGCGCTGTCCTCCGTGCTCCTCTCCGGTTCCTCCTCCGAACGCCTGCTCAGCTCCCGTATTGCGCTTTTAGCCTGTCCTGCGGGACTCTCAGTTACCGGCTCCCGAGTTCCTGCCTGAGCAACTAGACCGCACAGCCCATTTCCTGCTCGGATCCCGCCGTCCGCCATGTTGGAGGAGTCTGCGTCATCCGGCGCGGGCGGGAAACCATCACACACTCCTTCCCTAATTCTAGCATCCTTTTATAGCTCCATCTCCAATGATTCACTTTGGAGAGTAGAGAAAGCACTCTTGCGCGGCTCTTATGTTGCTTTGGAAAACTGACAATGTCCCTTTTGCAGAAGCGTACTGAAGGTAGCAAGTATAAATATTTCTGCTTCCGTCCCAGTCAAAATCATACAAGGCAAGCTGGCTTTCTGGTTGTAATAACGACCCGTATTTCTGAAACTTACAGAGAGAAGAAAGTTTTCAGTTTCTCTATTTTGGTAGTGCAACTAATGTTGAAATGCAGTTCTAAATACATGAACAAAAATGTGGCTAACAAACACTCATTTGTTAGCATTACCATTCAAACAGTTTCTTAGCTTTCTAGGGCGCCTAAAGAAGTGCATTCATGTTGACACACAATCAGTCCTTGCTTGTACGTAAAATGTATCCATTATCAGGGAAGCCCAGCCATCCACGACATGATTGTCCGTCTGCGTAATATAACCAGACCCATTGGCTTTACCAATTCATAATTAATTTCACTTGAACTGGGGTTTATATTTATGAAAGTAAATATGAATACCATCTAAATTATCAATGTAGTATAGTAAATGAAAGACCGGCAAACCCCTTATAGTAACAAGATGTTCGTTGTCATTATTATTTGGCAATTGTATAGTGTATCATTCTGACAATTAAAGTTGATTATAATTTTGTTGAAACTTTGCTACATCGTTCAGAACAATTTCAAAGTAGGGCGTTGTAAGTGATTTCCTTTTTATTTGTACTGCTTTGGCACTAGTCAGATAACCGGCATTCTCTTTTAAGGAACTGAAGAAAGTAACTGCAGACTTGATAAGGTCCAAGGTCACATGTCAGAACACGTTGGGGGCAGAAAATATCCATCTTATCGAAAAGGAACAGCAGCTGCGGGAACTACAGCAAACACTACAAATGGTACTTGATGGTCCGACTGTTTTTTTTACTGCTTATGTGAACATCACAGTGTAAGCAATATTCTTTATCTTAAATTTGATACACTACAATTTGACATCATACTGCTTCCGTCAACCTGTTAATACCATTAGATATTCAACACATTTTTTGTGACACTTTACTTAACATTTGTGCTGCAATACACAGTATGTAGTACATGTATATTAGAAACCAATTACTGACCTTATATTGTATTGACATAGGGGATGGTATTCATGTTTACAAACCTCAAAGCTATAACTTGTTTATTTGTTTCCTATATTTTAAGGAACAAGAAATTAATAAAAAGCTTAATGAAGAACTTGTAAAATTGAATGAGGAAAAGGAGGTAATAAAATCCCATTATGTTTTCTTTTTGTATTAAATTTAAATTTTATTAAGAACTATGCAATTTTGCATGCCACACCTGAGATTACATAGGTCAGAATGTAAAACAGACTTGTGACATTATGTTGGAAGTCCTGTGAATTGCCTAGCAACATCGGCAGCAGTGCCTGATTGAAAAGCTGACTGACAGAGTTTTGCTGTGTAAGTAATTCTTTATTCAGCATATATCTAAACTCTGTCGTGTACAAGGTTTTTCTTCTAAAAACATTTGAATTATACTACGGGTAACTCTGGCACTTGCCCATTGCTCTGCCCACTTCCAAGGGAAGTGAAATAGACTGTTAATTCTGCTTAAGTGGCAAGTTATTGGTGTTAACTGTCAAGTATTGATTCACGCTCCCTGAATCAAATATCCTTTTTACCATATTTTCAAGTTTACACAAGTAATTTTTTAGTGGCTTCCACGTTCTTTGATTGCAGTCGAGGGCAGACAAGGTAACAACATGTTGTAAGGACTGTGGTTTACTACTGGTATGAATTTAGGTCGAGCTAGATAGTGCATGCACCGTCTCTTCAAGACATGCTGTGATTAGTCTGTGTGCTTCAAGTCCATCCCCTTTTTTGGAAGTGCTTTTCATTTGTCCATGTCAGTGTCCTTTAAAAATCCTTGCTTACTAGTGGTCAGTGCTCCTCTTTGTCCCTACTCTCTCTCTTTTGTTCCTCCCACAGAGCTGGGACTTAGTGCTGTCTCATTCCGCTATGGCTCTTTATATGTTCTTTGCGGGACTATTTTTTTCTTGGTTTCCTGCTCTGTTACTGTTTGTCTGTTTTTAACTTCAGTGCCCTAGCTGCTTTCATTCAAATATAGCATTCTTCTTGGGGGGTGCTAGTGAGCCCGAAGCAAGACGGGCAGGCGATCAATATCTGCCTAAAATCCACCCATCCAGCATCCTCACACACAAAAAAAGCTTCTTGCAGTGATCTGTGGTGAAATATCGACTCCACGACCGTGGGGGGCCGAGGGCTTGCTGACCACTGGGAGTGATCGGGCCCGTTGCGGCTGTGGAGCGGACCGTGCTGTGCAGGGCCTCTGACCAGGATATTGTTGCGTAGTTGCTGGCATGTCGGCGTGCCTGCACGCCCCTTCAGGATGAGCGGGCTGAGAGGCCTTGCCCGTGGTGTGTGCCTGGCGGCGGGGACACCGTGGACTCCTGCCTCGCGGTGAGCCTTGTTGCCAGAGTGGATTGAGTCTGCGGTGCAGGCTGTGCTGCCTGGTGCTGGCTGGGGGCCTGGCCGTACGCCGCCTGATGCTGCTGCAGAGAGTGACGAGAGCCGACTGCCTCCCTACTTACCGCTCCCCACACACACGTGGTGCCTGCACTGCTTTGCCCAGGCTCTGGGGCCTGATTGGAGGCACGGACGGGCGCCCAATCAATGACTGCGTTCTGCGGAGCCTGGAGGCAGCTGGTGCGAAAGGGCGCCATACTGCAATTGAGAGGTGAGGGCCCCGGTCCGGTGCATTAAGAACGGCAGAGGGATTATTGTGAACTGTCCGTTGAGCTCATGGGGTGGGGGCCTGCCCATACGACCTGCAAGAGCACCATACACGATCCGGCCTGTTATATCTCCCCCCCTCTCTGGATGAGACTCTAGCACAAGGCCTAAGCCAACATGAACACTAGCGACTAGTGCGGCTGAGGTGGGCTGCGAGTGGCGACCGTGCTTTCAGAGGTGCAGGCCCCAAAAGCGGGATCAGCTATAGAGGCCATCGGTGCAGCTGTGGACCGTGTGCACATCCGAACCGGCCTTTCCCTTGCTGCTACCCCCGGCCCTCTTTGCTGTGAAGCGCATAGCCGCGACGGGCAGGCCTTAACTACTTCTCTGACGAAAATACAGAACACACCGGTGCCATAATGGGCAAACCTGAGAATGGCCAACCACGCTTCACATTCAAATCCAAGAAAAGTCGAGATCGGCGCAGGAGGACCAGCGAGATTCTGAATCTGAGTCTAACACCAGGGGCTCCTCACTGCTTCCGGCGACACTGCAGGGCATGCAGCAGAGCCTCCATTCTATTGACAGCAAAATAGACACCTTAAATCAGCGTATGGACACGATGTCGGTGAAATTAGATAAACAAGCATCTAAAATCTTCGAAGCTGAGCAGCGGATTTCCACAGCGAAAGATGACATTCAAGCTACGTCCAGTAAGTGCTCAGAGATGCAAAAACTACTAAGTATTATCCCAGCCAAGAACGAGGACTTGGAAACTACAAATACTGGCAGGATGGAGATATATGTAGAACAGATGCTCAGGGATCTCTTTGGCTGGGAGAATCTTTCCTCTCTCCTGGTGGTGGAGTGCGCCCATAGATCACTGGTGACGAGGCCGCCCCCGGGTGCGCCGCCACGTCCGGTTATTGCCAAACTGTTAAATCATCACGACCGTGACACGATTCTATGCATGGCACGTGAGAAACCAGAGCTCAACTACCAATGTTTTCAGGTTGCCTTCTACCCTGATTTCACGGTACTGGTACAGGCATACAGGACAGAATACGCAGCGGTGAAGAAACAGCTGCAAGAGGCAAACATCACCTATGCTATGGTATACCCGGCCAAACTACGGATCGACTTTGACGGACGCAAGGAAATCTACAACACCCCGAAAGCCATGCAGGAATTTCTCAAAAGTATTGCAAAGGCAAAGCACATACAGTGGTCCCAGGATGCAGGGGCGTCAGACTAATTAGCAGTGTGGAGACTATGCCAACGTGATCGGCACTATCGAATTGTGTTCCGCAAGGAGGATGTCTGGGCTCCTGACGACACCCCGACGGGATATCCCCATCTGTCTTGATGAGCACTGTTCATTGTTGGGGTCATGAGGTTTTCGGGATCTTTGTCCTCAGTATGTTTGGGATGCTGTTGTGGGTGGGAATGGATGGGGAGAAGTTGGGCATTAGGGACTGTTGCGTTTGGCTTGTTGTTGCTCATTCTGCCCTTTTTCTATTGTCATCCGAATCCTCCTCAGGATGTTGTACTGGGATGTTTAGTTAGGTGGGAGGGTATCAGAACGTGAAGCTCTCAATTTGGCTGGAATGTACATGGGCTGAACTCCCCCAAGAAAATCAGGCAGGTAATCGCTCACCTAGATAGGCATAATATTGCAGTGGCAATGCTTCAAGAAACCCACCTGATGCGTCACAACGATTCCAGGGTGGTCTCCTACTGGGCGGGGTTCAGACTTGCATCCTCATACTCCTCATATGCAAGAGGGGTACTCATATTAATAAAGAAAGGCGTCCTGTTTACAGAGATTCAATCCATTGCCAATGAAAACGGCCGGTACACCTTGGTCCTAGGGAAATTTGCATGGGACACTCGTCACCTTAGTTAATATATAAGGTCCAAATACGGATGAGCTCGGTTCTTTGCAGGCATACTCAAGGTGCTGAAAGAATGGCCGGAATCAGAAATCATATGGGGTGGCGACCTTAACACACACCTAGACTCTGGTAAGGACAAGTCCAGCGAAAAGGAAGGACACACCCCCAAGGAGGCACAAGTTATAAAGGGCAGAATGCTCAAATTTGACCTTCTTGATGCATGGAGGGTGTGCAATATCGACAGGCTGGAAAGTACACACGCATCCACTGCACACGGCAGTTGTTCGTGTTTAGATTATTGGCTACTAGGAAGGGGGGCGAACTCCTGGGTGACGGATATTGGTAGACTACCTAGAACCATATCAGATCATAACCCAGTCAAGCTCACACTGCAAATACCGGGTGGTATCCCTCGTCAGTTCACCTGGAGATTCACATCAAAAGCCTTACTGGACCCGGTCTACAAGGAAATGGTCAGGGAAGCCATCCCGCAGTACTTCACTATTAATAAAGGCTCGCTTAGCGCGGCGGCCACACTATGGGAGGCCTTCAAGGCCACCATCAGAGGAACATGCATAAGTACAGCAGTGGTTATTTTGAAGCACATTAGGGGGCAGATCACATGGGTGGAGCTGGCACTGAAACAACTTAAGCAGGAACAAGAGGCGAACCCGCAAGCAGGCTCTTCAGCGAGAATTAAAGAATTGTTGCTAGAACACAATGAGCTGGCTGCAGGGGAGGTGCGATACTTATCAAAAAGGCACACCGCCCGGGCATATGGCGAATGCGGGAGACCTAGTCACAACCTAGCTGCAAAAATTAAAGAAATGACCAACACTCCATACAAAAAATTACAGATCATTCAGGGGTAGATCATTGCTCACCTCAGGACATAGCCACACAATTTCAGAATTTTCAGACATTCTGTGCGGATCTATACGCCTCAGAAAGGCGAGACAGATCCCTGGAAGCTCTATGAATACCTGGATGACATCGCGATCGCCTGGTTGTCGGACGGGCAGTGCAAATACATGTGCCAACCAATCACTGCAGCTAATATACGTGAAGCAATACGCACCCTCCCGAATAGAAAAGCCCCGGGCCGGATGGGCTCACTTGTGAGTTCTACAAAGAATATGCTGATGAGCTCATACCACACCTACTAGATATGTATGAGGAAGCTTATGAGAAAGGTAGACTGCCGCCCACGCTTAGGGAAGCCCTAATAATCACCCTTCTAAAAAAGGACAAGCCGCCATTGTGCTGTGAGTCATACCGACCGCTTTCCCTCATAAATATCGATGCCAAAACACTGGCAAAGATATTGGCTACCAGACTCCAGCCCTTGCTGACCAACATGGTTCTCCCAGACCAATCTGGGTTTATGAAAGATAGGTCCACATCGCACAACCTGCGCTCGATATTTGTCATGTATCATCTCCTGGATCCAGACCTCCAAGCAGTTGCAGTCATGCTGGATGCTGCCAAAGCATTCGATTCTATTGAGTGGGGATACATGTTCAGTATATTACAGAGAATGGGGCTACCCAAGTTCGGCTGTTGTATACAGAACCAACGGCGAGACTACGTGTGGACGGCTTGACGCTGGAGCCCATATGGGTCTGCAGGGTAAAGAGACAGGGATGTCCCCTCTCACCCTTATTGTTCTCCATGGTACTCGAGCCACTGGCTTGCATTATCAGAAAGCACCACAAAGAGTCGGTACTGCGCTTTGTATTGTGACCCATAGGCATTTCCTTGCATGACGATGATGTGGTGCTGTTTGTCAGAGAACCGCACGCCACCTGGCACCACTATTGCACAAGTACACCAGGTTCAGGCGTTTTTGTTCGGGCTTTAAATGAATTGGGGTAAATCTCTCATAATATCCCTAAGGGAGTGCACGGCCCCATACGACTTGGAATACCCGCTCACCTGGTCCACGGACCCGGTAAAGTATTTGGGGATATGTGTTCACAGGGATCCAGAGCTGGTAGTGAAAGAAAACTATGGCAAGGCTTACACGAAGTTGGAACAATTAATATCCAGCTGGATAAAACCCTCCCTTACCGACCGAATTGCCCTGAATAAAATGATTGTACTGCCGCGTTTTTTATATTTGTTCTGCAATATACCCATAATCCTGTCCAACAAGTTCTTTAAAAACATCAGTTCTTAATTGGTGAGACTGGTGTGGGGTGGCAGACAACCCCGAGTAGCGTGGGATACACTCACTCTGGACTACAAGAAGGGAGGTTTTAGTGTGCCAGATCTGCACCTATATTATCTCTGTGCTCAGGCGCAATATGCGCACTACTGGTACGGCCCTCATGCATTTATCCCACATATAGCGGTTGAAGATGAGGAAGCGCACCCAATTCCACTACACAGCATCCTGACTCACTCTAGACAAGGGACACCCAGAGCCGAAATAAACACTATATATTGTACGATCGCTGCTTGGCAGACCATAGGGTGCAAAGCAGCTAAGCTCCCTCTATATGCCCCGAAGCTCCCACTAGCGTATCATGCAGCCTTATCTGTCACACAAGAAATGGGAACCATGTCCACACTAAAGCGCGTAGGCATCACAAAAATGCAGGATCTATATCCTAATGGTAAATTCGGTAAACAGACATAATATCGAATTAAAAATATCGACAGGACAGAATATCGAGTTTTTAATATAGAATGGACAGAATATCGAATTGCCAAACTATAGTGGCAAAGAATATCGAAAATCAGGTAAGAAATATCGATTTAAATAATATCGAAGTAAGTAATTTCGACAGTCATAATATAGTTGTTAAAAATATCGATTTTTTTTTATAGTGTTTTAAGTGTTAGTATATGTGTTAAAAGTATGTAATAATTTTGGAATGTATGTTTGAATATTTTTAAAGTAATTAATTTTATGGTATTTAATTTTTGTGTAATTTAATTCCGTAGCGGGTTGTGGGTTTATAGGGGATTAGGGTGGGAAGTAATTTAATTATAGTACATAAAAAAACTAATTTTTAGGAATTATTAATTATTTTTAATGTAATTTGGCGTTTTACTTCTGTAGCGGGTTGTGGGTTTATAGGGGAATAGGGTGGGAAGTAATGTAATTATTATGAGGTAATTATTAATTGGTATTGAAATTTAATTGGTTGTTGATTAATTATTAATTGTTAAATAATTGGTATTAATTGGTAATTAATTTGTATTAATTGTTTAATTGATAATTATGTTAATTGTATTAAATTATTATTTGTAGCGGGTTGTGGGTTTATAGGGGAATATGGTGGGAAGTAATTTAATTGTAAATAATTAATTATAGAAATAATTTTTGTATAGTGATAATTAAATTATTATCAATTAATTAATAATTGTAATTAATTTTTTTAAATATTTTTTTGTATTGAAAATTAATTGGTCGTTAATTAATTATTAATAGATAATTAACAAAATATTAAAATATTATTTTCCCTACTATTGCACTCACTGGAGTGGGAATAGTAATTTTTACCCCTACGCTATCCAACGCTTTCCCTACTGTTGCACTCATTGGAGTGGGAATAGTAATTGTTACCCCTACGCTATCCAACGCTTTCCCTACTGTTGCACTCATTGGAGTGGGAATAGTAATTGTTACCCCTACGCTATCCAACGCTTTCCCTACTATTGCACTCACTGGAGTGGGAATAATAATTTTTACCCCTACGCTATCCAACGCTTTCCCTACTGTTGCACTCATTGGAGTGGGAATAGTAATTGTTACCCCTACGCTATCCAATGCTTTCCCTACTGTTGCACTCTTGGGAGTGCAAATAGTAATTTTTACCCCTACGCTATCCAACGCTTTCCCTACTATTGCACTCACTGTAGTGGGAATAGTAATTTTTACCCCTACGCTATCCAACGCTTTCCCTACTATTGCACTCACGGGAGTGGGAATAATAATTTTTACCCCTACGCTATCCAATGCTTTCCCTACTGTTGCGCTCACTGGAGTGGGAATTGTAAATCTTACCTTCCCGCTATCCAACGCTTTCCCTACTGTTGCACTCTCTGGAGTGGGAATAGTAATTTTTACCCCTACGCTATCCAATGCTTTACCTACTATTGCACTCACTGGAGTGGGAATAATAATTTTTACCCCTACGCTATCCAACGCTTTCCCTACTGCTGCACTCATTGGAGTGGGAATAGTAATTGTTACCCCTACGCTATCCAACACTTTCCCTACTGTTGCACTCTTTGGAGTGGGAATAGTAATTTTTACCCCTACGCTATCCAACGCTTTCCCTACTATTGCACTCACTGGAGTGGGAATAGTAATTTTTCCACCTACGCTATCCAACGCTTTCTCTACTATTGCACTCACGGGAGTGGGAATAATAATTTTTACCCCTAAGCTATCCAACGCTTTCCCTACTGTTGCGCTCTTTGGAGTGGGAATAGTAATTTTGACCCCTATGCTATCCAACGCTTTCCCTACAGTTGCACTCACTGGAGTGGGAATAGTAAATTTTACTTTCCCGCTATCCAACGCTTTCCCTACTGTTGCACTCTCTGGAGAGGGAATAGTAATTTTTACCCCTACGCTATCCAACGCTTTCCTTACTATTGCTCTCACTGGAGTGGGAATAATAATTTTACCCCTACGCTATCCAACGCTTTCCCTACTGTTGCACTCTTTGGAGTGGGAATAGTAATTTTTACCCCTACGCTATCCAACGCTTTCCCTACTGTTTCCCTCACTGGAGTGGGAATAGTAAATTTTACCCTCCCGCTATCCAACGCTTTCCCTACTGTTGCACTCTCGGGAGTGGGAATAGTAATTTTTACCCCTACGCTATCCAATGCTTTCCCTATTATTGCACTCTCTGGAGTGGGAATAGTAATTTTTACCCTCCCGCTATCCAAAGCTTTCCCTACTGTTGCACTCTCTGGAGTGGGAATAGTAATTTTTACCCTCGCGCTATCCAACGCTTTCCCTACTGTTGCACTCTCTGGAGTGGGAATAGTAATTTTTACCCTTCCGCTATCCAACGCTTTCCCTACTATTGCACTTACTGGAGTGGTAATAGTAAATTTTACCCGCCCGCTACCCTACACAAAAAATATTGAATATTTTTAATTAATATGACGTTAATATATATATTCATATTTTTTTTACTTACATTGATTATTTATTAATGTTAAAGTTATTTAAGTTTTTTTAAGTATGTTTCAGTTAATTATATGTATTATTTCATTAATTTTACATTACTTTTAAGACATTTAAAAAATTTGATATTTTGACTAACTATATTTTTTACAACGATATTTTGGATTCGATATTTTTGTACTTACCTGTTTGGAGATAGGCATTCGATATTTTGGCATTCTGTATTTTTCCTTCTATATTTTGGTAGTTCGATATTCTCCTTCTCGATATTAGGTCAGTGATCCGGTAAATTCATAACTACTGAGGATGTACAATATATACAAAAAAAACACTGTTTATGTTCACATACCGTAGGCTATGTATGGCCAGCCAAGCCTTGTAGCGCACCTATCCATAAGAACCGCTGACATTGCAAACACTACAACTGCTTTTAAGCAGTCCCACCCAACATAAACTAATCACTAAACTATCTAGCATGGCCTGTGATGAAATCATTTGAGACACTAGTAAAAGCCTCTCTCTCTGGAACTAAGCGATTAACCCTCCCCTTGCCATAGTAGAGTGGGAACACTGCTGCCGACTAACGGAAGCTCTAACCATGAATGGCAACCTATGCATCATCCATTATAAATACTTACACCAAGGTTAGCATAGGCCCGTTCGGTTGCACAAATATGGAATCAGGGACACTGACTCCTGCAAAAGATGTAGGGCACGGGGGGCGGACTTCATACATTTAGCATGGGACTGCCCATGTATTTACAAATTCTGGACAGCGATAATAAAACACTTGCAGGAAATGACTGCCATTGCCATACAGTGCACCCCTTCAGTTTGTCTGCTGGGTTTGACTCCTCATTTGAAAGGCACAGTGGGTAAATTTGTAATAATTTCACTGCTGCTTGCGAAAAGGAGAGTGTCGATGCACTGGCAGGGTAGGACGTCTCCGCTGCTGGAACAGTGAATAAGGGACCTGGTGTATTGCAAAGGGAATCTGGTAACATACACTGAAGAATTACCAGCGACATCAGGCGCCACTTAATGGATTACCTAAAACAAAGAGATAAATCCAACCTGGAGGGTGGCTCGAACTAAATACCTGCCCACACAATATTATCACAGTGTAAAGTCAAAATTGTTATCTGTGCAAGGGAAGGACGGGCGGGAAATTTGCACGACAAGCCATGCAATGTTTGTTTTTGTTGCTTCTTGAAAAGCAAATAAAAAAAAAAGATATAGCAGTCTTCCTCTGGCATCCTCTTAATGCCACAGTTGTATTACTGCTACTCCACTGTGGCTCCCCTACTCTCCACAGTCATTTTGCCTTTTTCTAGTAGCATATTTGCTTTGGGCTTCTTTTTAAGGGGGATCGGGATTGTTTTTTAGGAATGGCTTGCTAGGGTTTATGTCCCGCCTCTTCTCTTTCCTGGCTTTTCAGTGGTTCCTGTGCAGGCCACTTACTTTTGTTCCAGTTCTATTGGCTGTAGCATGTTTTCTTGAATTGGCCAATGCTTGTTTACAGTGGCTTATAACGTATTGGAGCAATTTCCATGAGGCCACTTAAACGATTTGTTTACATTTGGCAGAGGCTGCCTTAATTATTTGTTTACATTTGCACAGCAGATCGAGTGATTAGCCCGAATCGGATGTTGAGTTGAGTGGAGACTAGAACCCTGCTCCTCAGCTCCAAAGCCGGCAGGTCTAACTATTACGCTATATGGTGTTCCGTGCTCCGTAATGCTGTCTTTAGCAGATGTAGGCATTTTAAGTTTGGGAATGGACGATGACCTTCAGTAATTGCCTTTTTGAAAACAATAGTGTGATTCACAGAATGTTAAACCCCTTCGGTGCTCATGACACAGTGGGGTGTGCTCATGACGGCGCCCGGCTGTCCTAGCACCCACCCACGGGGGAAGCGCTGGCGCTCCCCCCGTGGGACGCCGATCTTCGTGCCCCCACCGGGGAAGGCAGGGGAAGCCCTTTCTCAGCCTCCCCCCGCCCCCCCTCCACATCATCAATAGGCGCGCTGACGTCATTGGAGGTTTCCCTTTGTTTCCCGACGGGCTGGAAGCCATTTGCTACCAGCGCTTTGGGGAACAAAGAGGTAAGTTTCTCTTCTGGGGAGGGGGGATTTCAGCAAAAGAGGCATCGGGGAAAGGAAAGGGTTTTCCTTTCCCCTGATGCTTCTTTTGTGCATTCCTGCTGCACGATCGTGCGATCGTTCAGAAGGAATGGCCACTAGAACCAGGGATTTTGTTATTTTTTTTTAATTTGCAACCGATTTACTGTTTGAGGGAGCGGCCCCTTAGGCAAGGGTCGCTCCCCTTATGGGGCCATTATTAATTGGCCTTGTCTGCCCCCCCGGGGGGCAGATTTATCCTTATTCTATTAAAAATTGGCCCATTGGACCACCAGGGAATAGTTTGTGAGGAGTGGCCCCTTGGGCAAGGGTCACTCCCCTTTGGGATCTGTTTCTGGCTGTCTGCCCCATGGGAGGGGCAGATCTCGCCTTTTTTTAAAAATCTAGGGCCCACTAGGCCACCCGGGATTTTTTGGGGGGAGAGTGACCCCTTGGGCAAGGGTCGCTCTCCTTTAGGGGCTGTCTCCCCCCATATTTGGCCCACTAGACCACCAGGGATTTGTCTGTGGTGAGTGGCCCCTTGGGCAAGGGTCGCTCCCCTTATGGGGGCAATGTTTTTTGGCTTTGTCTGCCCCCCTGGGGGGCAGATTTTGCCATGCTTTATTTAAAGTGGCCCACTGGACCACCAGGAAATACTTTGTGGGGCGTGGCCCCTTGGGCAAGGGTCACTCCCATTTGGGGGCTATGTTTTTGGCTGTCTGCCCCCATGGGGGGGCGGATCTCGCCTTTTTTATCTAGGGCCCACTAGGCCACCAGGGATTTTTTGGGGGGAGAGTGACCCCTTGGGCAAGGGTCGCTCTCCTTTGGGGGCTGGGTCTTGTCATGTTTGCGCCCACTAGACCACCAGGGATTTGTTTGTGGGGAGCAAGGGTCGCTCCCCTTTATGGGAGGATGATTGTGGCCATTTCTGTCCTCTTTGGGTGGCAGATCAGCAATATGTTTTTTAGGCCCATCTGCCCCCATGGGGGGTAGTAGCCACTAGACACCAGGGTTTTTTAAATTTTTGTGTTGGGGAGTGGCCTCAAGGGCAAGGGTTGCTCCCCTTTTACAGGGGTGAATATTTTATTTATACTCTTAGGCCCACCTACCCCTTAGCTTAGCTGGGGGATTGTGTGTTGGCTGGTGCATTATTTGAATATGTGATTGTAATGTTTTTTTTCTCCTTTTTATTCTAGTGTAAAGCTTTTGATTCCTGTTTGCGGTTTTGGCAGTGGTTGTTCTGCAGTTTTGCGTAATTGCATTTATTTGGTAAGAAAAATGTTTTTGTTGTGTTTACTCCAAATGAGTATTATTGTCATGCATGAATGAATTTTTTTGTAAGTGGTGTCATAATGGCAGCATATTTGTTAGTGTTCTGAGCATGAAATTCTTGCGATGTGTTTTGCATTCTCTTATGTGTAATTTTTTTTCTTTTTCTTTTTCTTTTTCTTTTTTAGTGGGATATTGTTGATCCTTACTGTGCATAGTAGGTGGTGGTGAGTCTAGCTGCTTCTGTCAAGTGCGTGGTATAGTGTTGGAGTATATAGGTCTTTGTGATAAAGCTACATTTTGTTTATTTCTTTTTTTACAAAGGGTTTGTTGCTGTTGACTTGTTTGACAAGTTACCTTTATTAGTAAGCATTATGGCTAGCCGTAGAATGACTGCTCAGCAGGTGGTTGGTATGCTTCTTGAATCTTCCTCTGAGCAGGATTATGAGACTGATAGTGCGTCTGAGGGAGAGGAGGGAGGAGAAAATTCAGGCAGTGAGTTTTCTCTCCACATGGAATCATCGGATGATGAAGCTACTCTCAGTGCGGATGAAGCTACTCTCGGTGTGGATAATGCTACTCTCAGTGTGGAGGAAGTGCCTGTTTTAGAGGAGGACACTGCTGTGCCGATGGTGCAAGAGGCATCTGGATTGCAGCCTGGGCCTTTAAGGCTTCCCATTGGAAGTGCTGGACTCTGGATTGATCCAAACATGGTGCTGCCGGTGTTTCCTGCCTTTAATGGTGATGCAGGGTGTAGAGTGGATGGTGAACATTTTTTGCCTATACAGTTTTTTCAGTTGTTTATGGATGATGTAATTTTGGGTGAGATTGTTGAGCAGACTAATTTGTATGCTGAACAGTTTTTGAGGGACAACAGTGCCAGACTTAGGCCCCACTCTGGACTCCCACAAATCTGGAAAAGATGAAGAAGTTTTTGGGTTTGACTTTATTGATGGGCTTGATAAGGATGCCGTCCATGGCTTCATTTTGGTCTAACAGTCCCTTGATAGCAACAGCCATATTTCCTGCAATTATGACTCATGATCAGTATTTACTTTTGCTTCGGATGCTGCATTTTGTTGATAATGCTTTGGCGTTGCCACGAGATCACCCTGACTGTGACAGTCTTTTTGAGATTTGGCCTGTTCTTGATCACTTTGTAGATCCATTTTCAGAGAGCTATACTCCAGGGAAAGAAATATCTATTGATGAGTCTTTGGTCCTGTTCAAGGGCCGTTTGGTTTTTAGGCAGTACATTCCTAGCAAGAGGGCACATTATGGAATTAAGCTGTTTATGTTGTCTGAGAGTAGGACAGGATATGTTTTTAATTTCCGTGTGTACACTGGTAGGGATTCCACTATTGACCCCCCTAGTTGTCCATCCACTTTTGGAGTTTCAGAGAAAATTGTGTTGGATCTTGCTAGAGGACCGTTTAACAGAGGCCACCATTTGTACCTTGGTAACTTCTACAAAGCTGTGCAATTGTTTAAGGAATTGTTCAAAGTGGACACTTTTGCTTGTGGCACCATCCGCTCTAACCGTAAAGGTCATCCAAAAGAGCTTGTTTGCAAACAACTTCAGAGGGGACAGTGAAGTTTCTTGCATAGTGATGAACTACTAGCTGTGAAATGTGTGGACAGGAGGGATGTGTACCATCCATGAGGAGAGTACTTTACCTGT
Organism: Triturus cristatus; assembly: GCF_964204655.1. NCBI lineage: Eukaryota > Metazoa > Chordata > Amphibia > Caudata > Salamandridae > Triturus > Triturus cristatus. Next base: position 540,937,019 of record NC_140584.1, read on the forward strand.
GGCTGTTTGGGGTCAGATTGCTGAAGTGCGCAAACCTCTGTGCATTTTAGACTACAATAAGCACAAGGGTGGTGTTGATAGAGTAGATCAGAGGGCTTACATTTGGTATAAGAAGTTGGCCATCCATCTCTTCAATTTAGCAACTTTCAATGCTTCTGTTGTGTTCAAGGAGTGTTCTCCTTCGTCAAAGATGACTTTTGTTCAGTTTCAGGAGTCTGTGATAGGCAGCCGTGTTGTTGTGGAATAGGCAAGTGTTCCTTGAGTTGGAGTGGTGGAGGATGTGGCTAGATTGAAAGATGCACAAAAACCCGGTGAATCCCCCTTTTCGCCCCATTGTGGCGGGCTGTGGGTCACTGCATGAACCATTAGGCAAATTCATTGACCATTTTCTGCAACCGTTGGTTCAGAAATGGGTAACATACATACAGGACACTACGGATTGCCTTAACAAACTACAGAATGTTACGTTACCCAACACAGATGAGGTGCTTCTAGCCACCATAGACGTCACGGCCCTCTATACCTCAATCCCTCATGGAGAAGGGATTGAAGCTGTTGAATGGATGCTGCTCCAACATGATTATGCTGAATCCATGAATATTTTTCTGCTTGAACTACTTCAATTCAGCTTATACCACAGCTATTTTTCTTGGAAGCAACACTTTTATCTGCAAAAGACTGGCACGTCAATGGGTTTTACTGGGGCACCTACGTATGCCAATATCTTTATGGCTAGATTCGAGGATGAACACATTCTGAACAACAGATCATGGACAGATCACTTATTATTGTATCTTCGATACATTGATGACATTTTGGTTTTATGGAGGGGTACCAAAGAATCTTTGGAGAGTGCGATTTTGAGTTTGAACGACTGTCACCCCCACATAAAATTTACACATTCCATTGATCCCACCACCATTAATTATTTAGACATTCAGGTTGAAAAACGAGGTTCCACATTGACAACTAGAATCTTCAAGAAACCGACTGACAGGAATAATGCCCTTCACTTTCAGAGCTTTCACTCACATTCTCTGAAGAACCATTTACCTCTATCACAGTTCATCCGGGTGCGCAGAATTAGCTCGGACGACGCCCAAGGGAAAATTGACACTGAAATCATGTACCAGCAATACCTAGAAAGAGGTTATCCTGTACCAGTTCTGGAAACGGCGAAACTCAAGGCATACAGTATGGAAAGAACGCAATTACTTCGAAAAACTGAGAAATCTGTTTCCAGACGTGAAGTTTGTGTCCTCAAATACTCCACAGCAGCCATGGCGATCAAACGGAGTATCCTGAAGAGATGGGAAATCTTAGAACAAGAAAATGATTTCGCAAACGTTTTCCACGCTAAACCTATTTTCGCCTTTTCTAGGTCTAGAAACATCAGAGAGATTCTGGCCAAAAAAATTCCTAACCAGCCTATGCTTAAACACATAGGGATGCGTAAATGTTATAATTGTGGACACTGTGGGAATGTCATGGTGGGTGATACATTTACACATCCACACACGGGCAAATCTATCAAGCTCAAACATTCCTCTGATTGTAACACTGCCATGGTGATATACGCTATCAAATGCCCTTGTGGCTTTGTTTATGTGGGGAGGACAACCCGTAAAGTAAAAATACGGGTGACTGAACATAAAAGTGCTATTCGCACTTCCAATTTGAAATCATGTTTAGCATCACACTGGAACACACACCAGCATACTATACCTCAACTCCGATTCACTGTTCTCGAGCAGATATCTGATTCCACACATGTTGATCCCAACAGGCACCTGGCTCAAAGAGAAACATTTTGGATACGTTTTTTACAGACCATGAGCCCTGGGGGTCTGAATGACAAAATTGAACTTATTCATTTCCTGTGATAAAATGTGGTTGCATTTCATTAATCTGATGAAATTTCACTGGCAATTATTGGACTTTTTATTGTTTATTGTTCTATTGTTTAATGTATGTTCAACATGATTTCTCACATGTATCTTGTATACTTACTTAAGTGCAGTTTGTTTGCAGGCAGTCCTGCCATTCACGAGTTATTAATTGCTAACGTTAATCCCCATGTCTTTTCTGTTCGCTACTGGGTTCTTTGCTAGACTATTCACCCGTTTCAATATGGCGCTTACGACAGTCCACTTTCCCTGTTTACACTCTTACACCTGTCACGTGGTCCGCGACGGCTTTACTAATACACACTGGTACGGCTTGCACACATCGAGCCATTGCCGTTTGTATACAGAACCCCACCGAGGTTGAGCAGCACGCTACACACGCAGGTAATTAAATTGGCGGCAGAACTTACCCCTTTTGAAACGTTGAGTACTGAGACATTGTTACGCCTTATGCTTACGGCATTACCTCTTTACTTTACCCGCAGACGTTGTTTATGCGACCCTCACTACATTGTCTTTACCGAATGGGTTTTGATGCTCAAGCATCATGGATTAGGCAAAGTAAGTGGAATTTTACGCTTGACCTCTTATGATCACCGGTTGATTCTCTTCGGCATCACTAGAGCGTCTATTTGTATTGGTTATCTGTAGGTCCTTGTGAGTTGCGAAACGGACATCCTGCCCGTGTTAACTCGCACTCGAACGTCGGGAGGTGAGTCCTCCGTATATAAACCTTTTTGATCACGTTGGTTATAAGGTATTTGCCAAACACCGTTACTCATGTATATAATTCTTAAATCGCAGGGTTTTCACTCCACTTTTAAGCGCATTTTATCATTCTGACGGGCACTTGTTTATTTGCTTTCACATTTTGGAATCCAGTGGTGTTTCTTTTCTTCGTCTGGTTTTTTCATTTTCGTTGGGTTTTCAAAACACTTCATTAACCAACACTTCCTTTTTCCGCATTGTATGCTGAACATTGGCTGGATAACAATGGATGTTAAGGTCTTCAAAATGTTATATAATGTCATACATGGACATTTGTTTGATTGTACATTTGTATAGCTTTTATTGATGTTTGAACTGATATATACACGTACATGTATATTCTTACAGTATTCCCCTGAAGAAGGTGTTTCACACCGAAATGCATTGGGACACCGTGACGTTCTTCAGAATACATTAAGAAAATAAAGAAGAATCTCAGAATTTATGATGATTCACAGATTTATGTTTGGATTCGTAGTCATTTTTGATACTTTGATTGTAGAATATTGAAACATTGGGCAACAAAGAAGTGCTTTGGAACATGCCACTTGTTTACTTCGTATTCAGGATTATGTTTATGATTGTCATTTAAAATAGGTTGCTCTTCACATTGACACTAAATGTGCTTAGCGCTCATTCTTTTTTAGTAATTGATGCACGTTATGTACTTATCATTAAAAAATTTCACATATTGATCAATTGCACCTTATAGGGCAGGTGGACAGTGCGCCTTTTTCAAACTTTTGTTTGAATGACTCTTGTTATTTTTTCAGGGCCTGTGTAGGGGTTGCACAGGCATTCAAAGGCAGCACCCTTGATTACCATAAGATTACTGTTAGAATTTTTTTTTAAAAAAATTTAACAAATTTTGTTAAACACTAGGTGTGCAGTTTGTCAAATCCGTTACTATAGATTGAAAGATCGCCACTTTCCTGATTTGATTCCTCCCACGCCCCAAAAAAACAATCCCTGTAAGAGATGTAGAGTCTGCTTGCGTAGAGGTGTGCGGAAGGAGAGTCGTATGCAGTGTGCCAATTGTCCTTCTAATCCTCGGCTGTATGTGCCCACATGTTTCAGATTGTATTACACTCAAAAGAGTTTTTGGGAGCAACCATGAGTCTAATAGTGTACTGCCTGGTCTGTATGATTTTATATAGTTGTTCAGTTTAACATTTGGCAATAGAATGATGTCTTTCGTTACTGCTGTTATTTTTGTAGTTATAGTTTTGTATTTAGTTGCAATTTGTTTGTGTTTTCTTTCTTGTTTAAAAACAATTTATGACGGTGTGTGGCTGGTGGTGTGCGTGGACTGGAGTTTGGCTGGCGGTGTGCGTGGACTGGAGCTTGGCTGGCGGTGAGTGGACTGGAGCCTGGCTGGCTGTGTGCGTGGATTGGTGCTTGGCTGGCAGTGTGTGTGGATTGGTGCTTGGCTGGCAGTGTGTGTGGACTGGCACTTGGCTGGCAGTGTGCGTAAACTGGTGCTTAACTGGCGGTGAGTGGACAGGCGCTTGGCTGGCGGTGTGCGTGGATTGGCGCTTGGCTGGCAGTGTGCGTGGATTGGCGCTTGGCTGGCAGTGTGCGTGGACTGGAGCTTGGCTGGCGGTGTGCGTGGACTGGTGCTTGGCTGGGGGTGAGTGGACTGGAGCTTGGCTGGCGGTGAGTGGACTGGCGCTTGGCTGGCGGTGGGAGTTGATTGGCGCTTGGCTGGCGGTGTGTGTGGATTGGTGCTTGGCTGGCGGTGTGTGTGGATTGGCGCCTGGCTGGCGGTGTGCATGGATTGGCGCTTGACTGGCAGTGTGCGTGGATTGGTGCTTGGCTGGGGGCGTGCGTGGATTGGCGCTTGGCTTGCAGTGTGCGTGGACTGGTGCTTGGCTGGCGGTGTGCGTGGATGGACGCTTGGCTGGTAGTGTGCGTGGACGGGCGCTTGGATGGCGGTGTGTGAGTAGTGACTTGCTACTGGTCACTACACACACTGCTAGCTAAACGCCACTCCAAGCAATCCGTGAGCTTGTGTGGTTGTCATGTCAGGAATGTGGGCATGTGAAAGTGAGGGGCCCTTGAATGGCGCTGTCTGCTAGTGTGAGTGTTGTAATGTGCTGGGCCCGCGGCTGGCGGTGTAAATGGTTTTGTATGTGTCACACGTATGAAAGGTGTATGAATGGCCTGTCAAGCGGTGGGTGCCTTCTCGTGGCTTTACAGCTCACGAGCTGTGAGTCAATGGTTCAGTTTCTCATCCTTTCAATTATTAACAGTGCATTTCATTTTTTTTATAAATCTCTGGTTAATACAACTGTATATACTGAACCATCACTCACCCTCATGCCAAATCCAACCAGTATGTCTGTGGGCTTGAAGAATAGGTGGTTGTGCAGAAATATTTGTCTTTTCTGTCTTTCTCAAGCAGGGCGTACCTTGTCCTTTTTTGTGAATGTTGTAATGTGTTGGTTTCGTGCCTGGTGGTATGAATGGTCTTGTGTGTATTACGTATGAAAGGTGTGTGAATGGCCTGTAAAGCGGTTGGTGCCTTGCCGTGGCTTTACAGCTCACGAGCTGCGAGTCACTGGTTCAGTTTTTTGTCCTTTTAATTATTGACAGTGCATTTAATTTTTGTGAAATCTCTTGTTAATAAAATTTTACATACTGAACCATCACTCGCCCTCGTGCCAAATCCAATCAGTATGTATGTGTGCATGAAGAATAGATGGCTGTGCAGTAATCTTTATCTTTTTAGTCTCTCTGCCAAGGTGTACATTCCATCTAAGAATAACCTACCAACTGTAGATATTGTCGTAAACTAAACATCCATGGGAGTACATGGTGATGTCTCTCTTGTGGATAACAACACGTAATCTTACCCACAATGTCCTGCAAACCTCAAAATGTCTGTCACATTTTCCTTGCATTATTGTGCCAAAATGTTCACGCTGCAGAAAGAAATAACACATTTCCTGCCCCCCGCCTTTCTCAAAGTATCCCAATAGAAATGGTACCTCACTCGCGTAGGAAGCCCAAGTACCCGAGACAGGCAAGGGCCCAAAACGTAGTGAGGTGACATCAAAATACAAAACAACCTGGTTCTGCAAGGGGGTTCACCTGGGATTTTGGCCCAAAACGTAGTGAGGCGACATCAAAATTGCCTATCTCAAAATTACCTGGTTTGGTAAGGGGGGTCACCTGGGTTTTTGGCCCCGTGCTCGGCGGCCATCTAGGGAAACCTACCAAACCCACACATTTCTGAAAACTAGACACACGGGGAATTCCAGGGAGGTATGGCTTGCGTCGATCCCCCAACGTTTCCTTACCCAGAATCCCCGGCAAACCTCAAATTTTGCTGAAAAATTCACTTTCATTCACACAGTTTTGTGTGGGAAAGTTGTGGCATCACTGGGCTGACACAAATTTCCTACCACCCAGTGTTCCCCAGGGTCTCCCGATAGAAATGATGCTTCACTCGTGTGGGAGGCCCAAGTATCCGCGACAGGCAAGGGCCCAAAACGTATTGAGGCGGGTATTTTTCTCGGGAGACCAGGGGGAACACTGGGTGGTAGGAAATTTGTGTCAGCCCAGTGAATCCACAACTTTCCCACACAAAAATGTGTGGGAAAAAGTGATTTTTTCAGCTAAATTTGAGGTCTGTAGGAGAGTCTGGGTAAGGAAACGTTGGGAGATTCGCGCAAGCCATACCTCCCTGGAATCCCCCGGTTGTTTAGTTTTCAAAAATGTATACGTTTGCTAGGTTTCCCTAGGTGCTGGCAGAGCGAGGGTTCAAAAACTACAGCTAGGCACTTTGCCAAAAAAGGGTCATTTTTCACTGTGAAATTGTGGTGTGCCCACGTTGCGTTTTTGCGCCGTTTCCTGTTGCGGGCACTAGGCCTACCCACACAAGTGAGGTACCATTTTTCTCAGAAGACTTTGGGGAATGCGGGGTGGGTGGAAATTTGTGGATCCACGCAGGTTCCAGAACATTCCACCACAGAACTGTAAGGAAAATATGGGGTTTTTTTTACTATTTTTAGGTTTGCAAGGGATTCTGGGTAACAACCTGATGAGAGGCAGTCATGTCACCCCATCCTGGATTTGCCTGGGTGACAGGTTTTCAAAAATTTATAGGTTTGCTAGGTTTCCCTAGGTGCCGGCAGAGCTAGGGTTCAAAAACTACAGCTAGGCACTTTCCAAAAAAAGGGTCATTTTTCACTGTGAAATTGTGGTGTGTCCACGTTGCGTTTTTCGCCGTTTCCTGTCGTGGGCACTAGGCCTACCCATGCAAGTGAGGTACCATTTTTCTCGGACAACTTTGGGGAACGCGGGGTGGGTGAAAATTTGTGGATCCATGCAGATTCCAGAACTTTCCACCTCAGAAATGTGAGGAAAATGTTTTGTTTTTTTTACTTTTTTTAGGTTTGCAAGGGATTCTGGGTAACGGAACCTGGTGAGAGCCAGTCAAGACACCCCATCCTGGATTCCCCTGGGCGTCTAGTTTTAAAAAATGTATAGGTTTGCTAGGTTTCCCTAGGTGCCGACAGAGCTAGCGTTCAAAAACTACAGCTAGGCACTTTGCAAAAAAAGGGAAATTTTTCATTGTGAAAATGTGGTGTGTTCACGTTGCGTTTTGAGCCGTTTCCTGTTGTGGGCACTATGCCTACCCACACAAGTGAGGTACAATTTTTATCGGGAGACTTAGGGTAATTCAGATTTGTAAAGCAACTGTTATTACTTATTGACTTTCAATGCATTTGTGCCTTCCAAATGAAAGAGAATATGTAAAAAATAAGTCATTTTGAAAAATGCCCGATAATTCTCATGCTAGTATGAGTATTCTCAATTTTGAAAATGTGCAAATATCTACTGTTTCTAAACTCTATATTTTGTTCCCATTTCAGAAATATATAGGTGTCTTTCACACCAATTTTTCCATGTATACATTTTCCCAGAATAATTGCTATATACCTGGTACATAATAAAAAACCATTGCAAGTCGCTGCTCAGTTTTTGGCTCTGGGTTCGTCTGGTTCTTGGTGAACCTACAAGTCCTATATATCCCCACAACCAGTAAGATCCCGCGGATGGAACGGTATATTGCTTTCAAAGAGCTGTCATAATTAGAAGAAGTTACAGGTGAAAACGTTCACACAAAAGGCTGTTCTTTCAACTAATTTTCAATTTTACCTATATTTAACTGTTAGTTTCTATAAAGAAACCTTGAAGGATCTACGCAAATGACCCATTGCTGAATTCAGAATTTTGTCTACTTTACTAAAATGTATAGCTTTCTGGGATCCATTATTGCTTTCATACCCATTTCTACCATTAACTGGAAGGAGGTTGAAAGCACAACAAATAGCAAAAATAGGCTATGTCCCAGAAAAATGCCAATCTGTGTAAAATGTTGGTTTTCTGACAAAAGTCTATCATTCCCTAAAAGCTGGGGAAATGGTGATTTCAGCCCCACAAACCCTTTTTTGATACCATTTGCAGGGGAAAAACCCAGACGCTTTCATTTGCAGCACTTTTTTCCCCAATAAAACAAAATGTAGCTGTATTTTGACTAATTTCTGGGTCCCCTCTAGGGGAATCCACAAACCCTGGATACATTTAGAATCCCCATGATGTTGGAAGAAAAGGACGCAAATTTTGTATGGATACCTTATGTGGTCAAAATGTTACAGGAGCCTAAGCGCGAACTACCCCAAATAGCCAAAAAAGGCTTAGCTGGAGGGGGGGGGGGGGGGGGGGGTTAGTCCTAGCAGCGAAGGGTTTAAGCTGCTCCGAGAATCGAACCGCATTGCGTAGCTCCAGAGTCAGCAGCTTTGGCCGTGACGCCACTGGACTGGTGTCTGCACCATAAAAATTTCACAATGGCGGTAATCAAACTACTGTTTCACATAGAGTAAAGCTTTAGCAAAGTCCTCTTCACTCTCTCCACAAAGAGGTCTTCAACAGGTTTTAAGCCCATTGGTTCGCTAGAAGAAAACTGCACCTTTCAACCGAGGGTGTCGGAGAATTTGGTGGAGCAGGGCACATCGTCCGCCAGGAGGCCCAAGCTCAACTCGCCCGCCCTGTCAGGTCGCAACAGCGATGAAACAGGTGAGGCAATATAGATACCTATTGCTTAACAGTACAGATCGAATTATTAATAATTTGCCATTCAATCTTGCTCTTTCAACATCAGTGAGTGCTAAAATTAGTTGTTAGCTGTCCGACACATATATACTGATCGGTCGCTGTCACTTTACTGCCCAAAGCAGGAACCTCGCCGCTCTCTTTGTCGGCAAGCTTCAACTACGGGGAGGGGGGCGCATCAGGTGATGTGTTGGTACCCACGCATTTATAATCCAGAGCACGAGCTTTACTTCATTTATGACCATACTCTTCTTTCCCGCTTAAGCGGCAGTTGGGCAGGATATCTACACCCGCTTTTGGTAATAATCAAAGTAACCACCAATAAGCAAATCCACCCGTTCTCCTTAAAAAGTGATGGGGGGGGGGGGGCGTGTATTAATACCCAGTGCTTCTAATGATCATTATCAGCACTTTCACATCTCTCTCCTTTAACAGGCATTCGATTTCTATTGGAATTGCTGTCGGACCACAACTTCCTGTTGTCAGATACGAGGTGGCTTTGAATCCACTCCCACAGATCTATTAAAAGGTGCACACCAGCGTCGGCGAATAACAGTCCGCTCACCTATAATATTGACATTGATGCATATATGGATTGTGTGTGCATGCCGACTGTCTAATTGTATGGTTATTTATCAAGCGCAAAACTCTGTGCAAGAGACGAGGGACATGGATTCAACAGAGGGTGGCAAGCAGTGCTTTAAATGGGCCGGTACTCACAGGTACTGAGTACCGGCACTTCTATTTTTAATCACTCTGAGTACCGGCACTTCTCTACTGCTGTGGAGAGTACCGGTACTCATGAAGGGTAGGCGCAATGGCCTCTAGTAGTGGTTGCCTGTCACTTTGGCAGCCAATGTACTTGTACAGCCCTGAGCTGAGCCCCCGCTGAACTACTCAGCGTGGGCGCATTTGCATGAAATCTTTAGCCCCGTCCCTAGCCCTGCCCACTATCCACATTTAAATGAGTACCTGCACTATTTTATTCCCATTTAAAGCACTGGTGGCAAGTATACTTTGCCCTTTGCCCTCTTATGCTGTCTTGCCATGTACGGAAGTGGGATGTGGTAGCGCCCCTAGTTCCCAGTTGTGCATGTCCAACCTCAAAAAATATATTGAGCACATAACGGTACTTATCGATAAATAGTTCTTTGCGTGTCCAACAAATACGTGATGAGCTGCGGAATAGCAACAGTCTACATCAATATTTTAGGCTAATCTGTACCCCTGTGCTTACTTGCATACCTGTATGTGAACTGAGTGGTTGAGGTGCGCCTGTCAGTTGCAGCGATTGACCGCTGAAGGTATCTGTCCACGCTTTATCTCTCTCTCAGTCTTTGTCCAGCAGCGGTGGCACGTGCGGGCTGACTGGAAGTTCCCACTCCGTGTCCATTGATATTTGGAGGCACCCAGTAAGCACTTCGACACCTTGCAGCCCCCTTAGTAATGCTAACGCCCCCCCCCCCCCCCTCACAGTATCGGACCTTTAATTTCGCCGTTTGTTCTGCACGCAGCAGACTTCACCTACGCGTTACTATGTTTAGGGACAACCTTTCATGCGCCACCGTCAATCTTTGACAGTGACGGACACGTTCATTTTTAGGCACGGGGAGATTAAGTGATTTGCCCAGAATCACAGGATGTTTGAGCCAACGCCAGACTCAAACCCGGTTGCCCTGCTTCAAGGTCTCCGCCCTAGCCGTTAAGCCACACCCTCACACCCTTTTGATATTAGGATAAAAATAAGGTTTGATCAGAAACGCGACTCTCTGGAGCGTGTGTCTCCTGGTCTTGTGTCTCCTGGAAACATACAGTGTGTGTACTTAATTTTAAAATATTCTTGTAAACAGATGCATTACTTCCTTCCTTTCATGACGCCGTACAATTCAACTCCACACATTTCCAATACACACCACATAATCCACATAATCGACACCAAACCACATATCAAATACACAACACTATTCCATAACACACCACATACCTCCAATACACACAACACATTTACACATCATAACACAACCATTATAATACAACCCACATAATTCCACTCCACATCACATGCGTACACTACACTACAAACCAAAACAAATAGGTAAAACACAATGTCATTTACAACGCCAATAGATGCAACTCTTGAAGATGCGAGACCTATTGCATTGCAAATGCTTGTTTTAATTAGTTACAGGGAAAATGTTGTGAATTTTAGCAGATGCTGGAAAGTCAGCTTGGGCAACAGAAGCCGGATCTGAAGCCCGCGACCAGGCAGTAGACAAAAACACAGAAACTAAGTATAAGGCGAAAAGTCCAAGGCCTGTACGAAAAATAAGCTTCTGTTTAATAACCACCAACTATTGGTGCCATTTTGGCTAGCTACAACCTGCCACTAGGGTGCTAGGGAGATGAAGGTCTCTTAACCAAGACATTTAAGGGTCATGGCTATCATGCGCCACTGGAAACAGAGGGCGCCCTCTATCGCACACAGACTTGATGCAGGACACGGCGGAGGCAGCCTCACCCGAACAAATCCTATATCGTCTCTTGGACTACACCCATATATTTGAAAGAATATGGTCTTTTTTCATTCCCACCCACCCCCCACCTTACTCACTAGATGGTTCCATGTTCGTTTTTAGGACGAGCCTACAGGACTTGCGCTGCAGGATGATCTGTTGTATGTACGTAGTGGGGTTTTACTCCTCCCATCACAGCTGCTTGGTTATGGAGAGTGTCACTTACAAATGCTCTTTAGTGGGTTATTTTGCTTCTATGTCTCACCTTCTAGTGTTGTACTCCTCCGCTGGGGTATTGGTCTAGACTCTAGTGATGCTTTTGGTTGCCCATCCCAAACTGTTCTTCTTGTTGGCTAAAGCCACGCCTCCTGGCTCCTCCCATTGCTCATGCGACAGATCTCTTGTTCAGCATAGCATTAAAGGAAACAGTGCATCTGCATGCTAGGGCAACTACAATGGAGCAATACATTATTTTTGTATTGCCATGCTGAGTGTGAAGGTAAATTGCCCGGTGACAGTGGAGCACTGCTAATAAGTACAAATTAAATATTTACGGGTCCTGGCTCCTCTCTAATTCCTATCCCTCTTTCTCTTCCTCTTTTTATCTTCCCTCTTTCGGTCTTCCTACCAATATCTCTCCTTCATCTTCCTTCTCTCTCATGTTCCTCAATCCCTCTCTCTTTTCTTTAAAACAAATTTTATCAAACATTTTCACTTATCATATTACATATTGGAATTATGGTAACATCCTTTAGCGCATTCTGATCTACGTCTCTCTCATATATCCATTACCAACCCATCCGCTAGTCTGCGTTGTAAGGCGTTGGGAACAGCACAAAAGTTTATTTTCTCCAACATCTGCTGTAACTGGTTAATAAACTCATTGTCCATTAATACCCTAAGCGACGTGTAACATAGTCTACATCTTGCTGATACCTGCCCTAATTCAAAAAATCAACTCCCTCCCCCCTCATGCTAGGCGTGCCATGGCAGAAGTTTGTGCCCCCTTACAGGGAGAAATGTATTCTGTCCCAATCCAAGCCACTCCACTGACTCTTATTGGGGGTTATTGGTGTCTTACATGCCGGGGGTTCATGACCTAGTTATTGCCTTACTTGAAGCCTTATGGCCTCTCCTGCATTTCATCATCTGAATTGGCCTATGGGTGTCTCATTAGTGTCAACAGTGCTTCCCATGCCCTGGCTGATTCCAGGGATGCCCGGCCCCTTCTAGACTCTCAGTCACACTGTTCCCTCATAATCTGCCTAATGTATATGCTCTCTCTCCCACCCGTCTGCCCTTGGGGCCCCTTGGGACTTCCAATGCCTAATAATCTCTCTCTTAGCCAACAAGAGTGCCAGATCTTGAAATGTACTTGTCACCTTTGTTTTGGAAGTTTGAGAAAACCAGTTCAAAAGACAGTACCCTGGCATCCCGTTCGCTTCCCTCCCCGTCACCACTGTTAACACAGATGTGACCTCGCTCCAGAAGTTCTCCAACTTTGGGCAGCTCCAGAGCATGTGCATAAATTCGGCCCCAACCTCACCGCAGCGGGGACATGTAGTTGTTTGTGTCTCAAAGTATCTATTTATGCATGCCAGTGTGAGGTACGCTCTGGGAAGGACATACAAATGTATTAGTTGAAACCTGGCCTTCCTAGAGATCTTAGTTGTGCGTTCAACTAGGCCGTCCCATATTTTCTGTTCTATGGGTACCCGCAGATCTTCTTCCCATCGCAATCTTAAGTGATGGAGTGCTGGTAACACTTAATTCTGAAGGCATCGGTATAAGGAGGTGGCTGCTTTGAATGTCCCGGAGGCAGTTACTACGTACTGACACCCTCCTGATTTTGGTGGTTCAGATAGACCCTCTTCCCCAATGCTTACATATCGCTATTGTGAGAGCTCTGTGTAGCAGGAAATGACCCCAGAGCATGTCAAATTGTTCCCAAAATTTGTCAAATGGTAATAATAACCCATCTTCATAAAGAATGCCAACAGTGGTTACTCCTGCTGCCACCCATGCCTCTAATCCTCTCCAGTCTCTCCTTGTGGCAATTTCCTACACAAGTCCAGTGGGATGTCTGGGGCATATGGATGCCTAATTTTGGACCTCTGTAAGCTTCTGGCCCAGCATTTACTAATGACTTTTATTTCAGTGGTGTACTCTCTGCCACTAGTGGATATGCACAGCGCCATGTGTGATAGCAAGCTTAAGCTCGTGACTGCAGCGTCCAGGGGATTCGTTCTTCGCACCCGGCTAGCCAGCCCCTTCTTCGCGAGCCATTGTAACTGTGCGGCCAGGTAGTAGTATTCGAAGTCTGGGAGTGCCAGCCCCCGCAACCTTAGGTCTCGAGAGAGTGGTTAATGCCACTCTGCATCTTCCCGCCCCCCAGATAAACGATGTCGCCAAGGATTGCAAGTGGCGGAATGTTGCCGCCGAGATCCAGATCAGTGGCACCCCAAAAAGGTATAATAGCTGTGGCAGGGTCACCATTTTCATCTGGGCCATTCTTCCCATTATCGATACGGGCATGGGAGCCCAAAAATCCAAATTCGATTTAATTCCACTTATAGCTTTACTTATGTTACCCTGTAAGAGGTTCGCCTGAGCTTGGTAACCCCCAGGTAGGGGAGGCATCTGTTCTCCCATATTACTTCATCTACGTTCAGCGGCCTCTCCCGTCCCGCCTTAGCGGAAAATAGACAGGATTTCCTCTAGTTGAGCACTCGGCCCAATACCCTCCTGACAGATGCGAGTAATTCCCTTGTTCCATCAAAATCTTCTCTCCCGTTCCGGAGGAATAACAATAGGTCATCAGTGTATAACGCTATATGCTGAGGCTGGCCCAATGCCTCCAGGCCTCTATATGGGATTCCAGTTCTGGCCCTAGCAGTGAGGGGCTCCATAGCCAGAGCAAATAAAGTAGGAGAGAGTGGGCACCCCTGTTGTGTTCCCCTACTTACTTGGTAGCTGTCCAATATTATTCTTTCTGTCTTGATTCTAGCCCTGGAGTCCGAATATAGCAAGTCCTGTCCCAGTCCAAACTTCTTCATCACCTGAAATAGATATGGCCATTCTAGGATATCGAAAGCTTTTTCAATGTTAACTGCGAAGATGATAGCCTATGAATCTAATGTCAGTGGCTAAAGATATAGCAATGTCAAGCACAACGTAGAAGAAAATTATTTTTAAATCCCAACCTCATATGGAGACACTAAATGATTTGAACGTGTAGAATGAGAAGCATTTCCCATGCTCTGACAGCAAAGAAAATCTTTTAGGGAAAGAAGGTCAAACTTCAAACCACCTAGGGTTCATCTTGTAAAAAAAACGACTCTCCTTCTGAGAAATAGTGTAAATCTCATACAGCTCAAAACCTTAATAACAATAGTACAGACAAATGTTGAAAGTGAAGTATTCTCCAAATAAAGGTCTGAAGCGGATAAAGGTAGGAAGCTTTATTCATCAGTAGACGCAGGTAAGGAGCTGCGACAACAACCGCTCGAGGCTCCTCTCCTCACACTCCCTTCCTCAACTTTCATCCTTAAAAAAAAAACACATTCTGAAACCTTGACATCATTCATTTTAGATTCAAATGTCACAAACATGCTCAGAACACTAGATTACTTTTTACGCTAAAACAGAGAACACAACAAAGTATATAATTCTAAACCTAACAGAATATAGTTCAACAATAAAAAAAAGGAAAAAACAAAACCATACAATAAAGACACAAAATTATAATGTTCAATGATACACAAGAATATAAACACGATTAGAAAAAATCCAAATTATCTTAACCTAATAGGCAATTGTTTTATACAATTGCTCCTGCGAGCACCCACATGATTACCCAAACTGGGTTTGGTTTGCAAACTGATACCAGAGCTATTGTCAACATTTCCGTTGGTGCCCAGGCTACTCCAAGTAACAGTATCTGAACCATTGTCCACCCTGCGGACTGATCCTGATTTGGAGTCTGCCACAACCTAACCCTTCCCCAGTCTACCTGCATTGCACCAATATCGACAGTTCACCCGACTGCACTTCCACACACTTTATCAGTCATAATCAGTTCACCGGCTTCTCTCCTTTCTTAACATACACACCCGTTTATCAAACCCCTCCTTCTGTCTCGCTTAAGCTTCTGAAACCTTAGCCTTCCCTCAGTGTCACAACCCCCCTGTGTTTAACCCATTTCCCCATTCAACTGGGGCACACTCTAGGTGCTGGGTTTGTACCTCTCAAAAATTCAAAAGGGAACACGTGTTTTGGAATGAGAACTGGTGCAATAAAAACCAAACCATACTACAAACAGCATTGCTTACAATATACTTATTAGCAATAGCCTACTGAATACATTGAACCAAAACACAATTTAT
Source organism: Triturus cristatus (assembly GCF_964204655.1). Classification (NCBI taxonomy): domain Eukaryota; kingdom Metazoa; phylum Chordata; class Amphibia; order Caudata; family Salamandridae; genus Triturus; species Triturus cristatus. The sequence goes on from NC_140584.1 coordinate 540,952,712, forward strand.
GTGCTTGACTTGACCATTGGTTTGGGGATGATATAAAGAATTTTTATGTAATGCTTAGCATTCCTAGACCTCAAAAACTCCTTGACCTCTTCGTTCACAATTAAACTCCATTGCCAGTCACCAGGAATTGAGAAAAACCTACATGAAGGAAAACATCCATCAAAAACTCAATTACCACTTTAGCATTAAATTCTGACACAAACTTAACTTCAGGCCACTTGGAATAAAAATCCCTCAGCACTAAAGCAAAACATGAATGATCAAGTAAAACATTAATTGGTTCCACCAAATTAATTCCTACCTTTTCCCTTGCTTTCAAGGGACATTCACTGGGATGTAAAAGGGGACTCCTCACAATCAGACCTTTCTCTGCAGAGGCAAAGATCATATATTCACCAATAACCTGATCCACCTCCCTGTCCATGGCCGACCATCAAAATGTTTGTCCAATTCATCGTTTAGTGAATGTATGCCCTAAATGTCCTTCATGTGCAGTCTTAATGATCCTGTGCCTTATTCCAATATGGGGCACTAACTTCTCTTCCCTCACCAATAGACTATCCTCCACTGACAATTTATCATTGATCCTCCAAAATACTCGACAAGAAAATACCACATTTTTAGGTCTCGCACCTAGCGTTGCACTGCTTTCTTCCTAACTTTACCGCTGGCTGTACAACCGCCGACCGGGAAGGAACAGACTCTGCAGCAAATAGAATCAATGATTCCTATATGGTGACACCGTCGCCAGCCTCGGAGAGAGGCGCGCAGCGCAAGACCCCGGCTTTCCTCCTCGGTACTGGCGTTTGATTGGCTGCAGAGAGATTACGCAGCTTTCTCCCATGTCAGGTTGCCCCGTGGGCGACTCCGCCCCCTTCGGCTTGCCTCCGTTGAAGATCCTTGGCTGGCAGTCACGCCCAGGATTGAGAGAGCTCACGGCTACTGTAGCACCAGCAACCTGTAGGCTCTACACACAGCTCCAGCCATGCCTCTGGAGTTCCAGCTGTGCCCGGGCTGTACCATCGGCGTAGACCATTCCTGCTTCATTATTGCTGAAATTGGACAGGGGACCTGCATATTGCCAAGAACATGATTAAGATGGTGAAGGTTAGGGGGTGTAGTGGAAAGGTAGAGAGAACTATTTGGGGACCGTGGAAGGAAGTAGTTCTGGGGGCGCTCTTTGGTATGGGCCACGTAATGGTGAGGAGACCTATAGCACGGTAAGGCTGATGGAGCAAACTCGGTGTGAATATAGGAAAAGGAACTGATACGAAATTATGACCAAATGGAGGGATGTGGGGAGGCCTGGCGCAATGGGACACGGTATAGGGGTATCCCACTAGATGGAAATCTAGGGAGAACCTGGTTGCGATGTAGAGTAAGGAAGGGGAGGGGTTTCGAGTGCAAGAAGCTAAGGAAAGGGGGGTCATGTTTAATGCAAGCAATGTATGTTAGCTACACAGTGTCCAGTCTCTGGTATTGGCGCTACCGACTGTCTGAATGCCCGACCCGCTGGTGATCTCTTCTGCACCACCTCTTCCTTCATCATACCCCTTTCCCATTGGTAGAGCGCTACCACCCACTCTGTTCTCGCTGCAACCCACGCTCAAGCCTCGCCGGTGCATTGCTGCCGCATCAAGCCTTCCTCTCACTGCGCGAGCCTGTGCGCGGGGGCCCACGGGCTGCATCCGCACTGCAGAGGGCGAGGCAGGGTAGATCCGGCTGCGGCCACTCCAGTGGACACGGCCCCTATTTTGGTCCGCCTGCTGTTGGCTCCTCAAGTTGGACCCTGGTGCCAACGTGACACTTGTTAAAACATTATGTATTTTTCTGTTGTCTTCTCCCCATTACGGTTCCAGCTCTCGTCCTGTAGCGAAGGCGTGTTAAAATTCATTAAAGTGCTGCATAATGTCCGCGGAAGCCTTTCTCTCCATATTTCCATATTATCACAAGTAGGTATTTCCCCACTGCCTCGCCCAGGTACAGTAACTTATTCCCCAAATCATCCACATCATGTATGACGCAGCTGTCATGCTTCACCCATCACTCTTCCAAACCATCAATTCAACGGCCCTCATTTTAACACACCATCCGGTGGAGATTCACGCCCTTCCATCGCTCAACATATCGCCGTTACTTAACACTTACTTTCATTGGTTCGTAAAATTGGCATCCCCCCTAACAAACCTTGCTGTGTCTCTAAGCACGAGCTCACTGACCCACCCATCCGAAACTTCATTGGTTTGGTCTTATTCTTGGTATCACAATACTGCTTGGTTTTGTCACGTGTGTTCTTGACCCTTTCCATTAACTAGGTACACTTTGAACAGTTCTAATAAAAGTGTAGTTTATTCTTCCAACCAGTGCCGAATGTGATCGCATCCTGCCCTGTAACCACTCCCTGCTCTGCCCTCCACTATGGAACCCACACACATTACCCAAAACATTCCATTCCTAATATTCCGCATCCTACAAGCCACCACAACACTCATGTTATGCCAGAAATGCTGTGCAAGCTGTTCATTAAGACCATGGATGTCAGTTAGGGTTTGCACATGTGTTCTCTTTTTTCTGCCCTTGTACCTGTTGTTTATGGGGCATGAAGACAGTGGCAGAAAAAAGTGATCTGAATTCTATGAGTCACATTTGATTTACATTATGTGTCTTTGCTCTAGTGTTTATAGAACATAACAGAAAGTCGACGGGCTTAGGGCATCCCAAGGGATCAACCCTGTTTTTGGTGGTCAACGATTGTTATATCAAATACATAGGTATTGTCCACTCATTTTGGAAGAGTAGTGCATATATTCGTATGAAAATGCAGGATTTTCATCCTATATATAACACCACATTTTCTATAACCTCAAAAATAGTTTCTGCACAGGGGTGACTGTTATGGACAGGAAATAGTTGTAATTTATCTTTTTAATTCAATGCCCTCCATAACTTATGATGGGTAACAGATTGTGACATCTTCCTTTGTGACCAATATAAAAAGTATAGAGTTTTTTTTTTAAAGATAATAAACTGTCAAGATTACACCTGCCACTTCTTGAGATGTCTTACTAACCCCTTTACTGCTGGGATTCCTGTAGACTTTTGAGATAGAAGTGTTCAAGACTTTAACGAAACCCCACAATAGTCTTAAATTGGAAAAGGTACTCGAAGTCCAGATTTCAAAGTTTTTACAGTGACTCACCTGGAGAATAAGCTTTCAGTTTCTTTACTGGTTGACTTTCACAGCCGTTCTAAATTCCCTCAAGCCAAGAACAACCTTTAATGGTTCAGTAGACTGACTAATACCCAGTTGTTTGACATTAGGCTTACATAAAACTACTCTTCTGTGACTTGAACATAGCCATCGATTTTCCAGGTGGCCAAGGGTATTGGATATGAAATCCCAAACAATTTCAGTGATGCAAAGGGTTAACCTGCCCTAAAACCCTCAACACCCTTGTACTTGCTGTTGAGGGACTAGTTAGGGTGTGTACAGCATATGTGAATGGCATACTGTAAAGAAACTGAAGAGGGCATGAATAATGCGAGACCTATTGCATTGGAAATGCTTGTTCTCTTCTGGCTATCCATTCTTCACATGCATCATGATGACTTGCTTGATATCTTCATAATCTAACATTTCCACTCTGCACTCAGAAACAGCACACATGTCCTCAAGATCCATTGAGGCAATCAAACAACTTTCTTCACAGGAATCATCAACCTCCTCAACAGCCTCCTCCTGAGAAGCAAATCTGGAAAGAAAATCATCCCTAACATTGTTTGCGCCTTATATATGCACCACATCAAAATGAAATTAAAGTAACTTGGTCGAAAATCTAGCAAAACATGGGGTCTGATCCTTGATTCTTTCCCCACTTAAAATAGACACCAGTGGTTTGTGATCCATTTTCACTGTGAATTTGGTACCCCAACTATATGGCTTGAATTTTTGGATGGCCCGCCAACAACTCCTTCTCAATAGTAGAGAAGTGGACTTTTGTATCTCTGAACACTCTGGAAGCGTAACTAATAGTGTTCTCAACACCTTCCATCACATTGTATAAGCACAGCACCTTGACCTAAATTACTTGTGCCCACAGTTAATACAGCATAACAAATTGGGATTAAAACATTTCAGCACTTTTGAACTTGCTAATTGTTTTTTGATCCACCTAAAAGATTCTTGACAAAGATCACTCCGAAGAAAAGTCGTTTTTTCTTTAGTAACACAGGAACTGGCTTGATGTGCAAGGCATAGTCAGGTATAAAAGGCACATAAAATTCACACAAACCCATAAATGACTTAAAGCCCATTTTGTCCTTTGGTGCTGCAACTTCAGTTATGCAAAAAGAACCACTGATGATAGTAATGCTGAACAATGTCAAACACCCGCCTATCAGAGATCTGGGCCTAAATCCATTGTTTTTTTGCTCATTAAGCCATTCCAGTTTTTACCCAGCCATTTGCAAATCAGTCTTGACACTGCTCCCCATGGGAACAGTCCAGCCCAAACTACCAGGCCAGGTCTTCCTCAGACCAGAAAAAAGCATCTTAGGACCGATTTCAGGGTATCACCCCATAGCAGCCAAGATAGGTATGCCCAGACGTGGGTCCCATGCACACTTTGTCACTGGAACCAAGCTAAACCCGGCTGATGAGCCTATATTCAGGACACAACTGGTCCTGGGCTGCTTGTGTTCTGGTTCAGGAAGGACCTGGCTGGCAGGTCGGGCTGGACTGTTCCTACTGGAGAAGGATCGAGACTGATTTGCATATAGCTGGGTGCAAAGGCAAGCCCATCTGCACCCGTCCACTTACGGATCACGGCCAGCCACACTGCCGTTAAGGCCTGCTATATCACACCCCTTATTACTTACATTAGGGCCAAACTGTTAACTATACGTACCTCATCGTGTGTGCATGTTGATGAACTCACAATTGATAACACAAGAGTGGGACTCAATTGCCCTGTGTGCGGCTTCTCTCTTGAAGCCCCTAAACACTACAGTCCCTTACTTAACAAGGACAATGATATTTACAATCTGCTAACTGATAATAATTGGGATTTGCTGTTCCTTTCTGAAACTTGGTTAAAAGACAGTTTAGCTGCCGATATTGCCCTAGCAATCTCCCATGACTTCTATATTAAACATTTTGATAGAGATGATAAAAATTGGGGCAGAGTGGCCATTATGCATCGTTTTGCCTTTTCCTGCTTGAAACTTCCAAACATTAATAATATTGAAGGCAGGTCCTTCACTATTCTTTTAGCTCCCACTTTTGCAGTTTCATATGCACTTATTTATTGCCCCCCTGACGGGACAGTCACATCCTTACAGCTTTTGACTGCCACCTTATGTAAATTATCCCCATTACATGCTAACTTTGTTGTATTAGGAGAGTTTAACCTTCACAAGGATGACCCAACAATAAAACCTGCTTACCAATTGAGCTCTTTGGAGGGCTTTAACCTTGAACAACTTATTAAGATGTCTACTCACAAAGCTGGTCACACTCCCAAGCTTATCCTAGCCAACCCTTCAATATCTAGGGTAAAGCCAGTTTTGAAACTTGTTTGGTCTCACCATGTTTTGGCCCCTTTTAAAGTTGTAACCCCGACTTCTCGTGACCTGCAGTGCTTGGCGAAGATGTCTAGACCCTGGCATTAAATTACAGATTCTCTCCTCATGGATGCACTTCAGTTATTTATCTGTGATAGGACTGGAGATATACAACAGGTCACAGTGCATTTTAACGACTGGGTCACGTAGGCTGTTGACACCATTGCGCCTTTGAAATCCCACTACTCTAAGAGACTTAAATCCTCTGCACCTTAGTTCGCTGATGCTCTGTGTTGGACTTGGCCCTTCTGGCCGGTTCACCCCGAAACTTTTTGCTTAATACTGTGACTTGGTTTAGTGATTTTATTGACTTCTGCGCACTTTACCGCTGTGTCCCAGGGTAAAGTGCGTGCGTGTTGTGAGGTTGGCCTGCCCGCCCATAGAAATGCATGGGGGAATGTATGTGCCCTGGTAGTTCCTGATGCGTGGGGTGTGCAGGCCCGTGTTTGGTATGTGCGGACTCGTGTGAGTGAATGCTGCACGTTGATGTGTGCGGCGTGCATGTACCTAGTGTGGAAGTGCCACTTCTAGAAGTGGGCACTTCAGTGTGCAGTATGAAATGTGTGGCTTGTCTGGCGATTGGCTGGTGAGGTCATGTGACGGGCTAGGGAAATCCCCAGAGTCAGGAGGAGTCACCCAGTGGTGAATGGGGAGTTAGCATGCTGATGGCTGGGGAGGAGTATACCTGGGTCCTGAATAGGACAGGGCTTCCCCCACACAATGCTGGCGCCGGCCCCTGTGGTGCGTCTAATGACCCTAGCCCTGCCAGTGAATAGGGAGAGGGGCTGAGCAAAACAAAGTGCTCAGGAACCTGTTGGAACTGGTTCGCCCCTTCCCTGCACCTTACACAAAGCCTTATACTGTAAAAAAGGGGCTGTGTCCCCTTACATTGTTGTTCTCTTGCAAGATCCACTTGAGGGGGGGCCTGCTGCTGCTGGGCGCCAGGAGAGACCGCCACTGGGGACTGCCTCCCTGCTGGAGGGCCCTGTGAGCTGGCTCTGGGCCCAGCCTTTGCCCCCCTGCTCTCTGAAGGAACTTTTGATGGCTGGACGTTGCTTATAGCGCCTGGGAGCGCTTTCTGGACTTCGTAGCGCTGTGCGCGCTGTTTTCCTGGACTTTGCCATCTTTATAGCGCTGGGAGCGCTGTTTTGCTTTATAGCGCTAGGCGCGCTGTGATTCTGATAGCGGGTGCCCACCCCGCGATTCTGCCGTGTTTGACCAGGTCGGCGGGTGCCCACCCCGCCATTGTGTTCGTTACAAGGGAGCCTACCCCTCATTGCCGCTGTGGACGAGAATCACCGCTGCAGCCCGGACCGGAAGTCAGGCGGGCTGTGGGCGGGCCTCCGGGACAACCGGAACTGAGAAGAGGAGGGCGGGAGCCTACCCCGCCTCCTACCGAAGCGTCGCGGCTGCTTAACCCCCGGAGCAGGCAGGAGCCTACCCTGCGCCCCGGGGTACTGAGGAGAGTGACGAGGACGGCCGGAGCTGGAGCGGAGGGGGGCGCGAGGCACATTGTCGGTGCCTGCCCCCTCCGTGTCGAGAAGCAGCCCCGGAGTCCGCCGGCACCAGGAAGAGCAGAGCGGAGACGACGCGGGAGTCCCCCAAGCAGCCGGTGAGTGTCTAGAGGGCTGGGGACTCCGTGTATGTGCTGGGGGTGCGGGGAGCCGTGCTCACGAGCCCTGTGAGGCTCCAACAGTTGTCACATTGCTCACGAGCCCCGTGAGGCTCCAACAGTTGTCACATTGCTTCTCGAGCCCAGTGAGGCTCCAACGTTGTGGGGCATCGTTTGTTCAGAGCCGTGAAGGCTCCAACGAGCGGCAGATATTGTGCAGAGTCCAGAGGGACTCCAACGACGGGGCATTGTAGGTGCAGAGCCACGAAGGCTCTAGAGGGCATTTTTAATGGTCAGAGCCCAGAGAGGGCTCCAGAGGCACGCAGAGTGCCTGAAGTTCGTTTTCCAGCTGACCAGCACTTAGTGGGCAGCTACCACGTTTAGGTGGGGAACCATTTTGTTTTAGTCTGCGCAGCTGGCGCAGCTTGACTGAACACAGGGCGTCCTAGCCCCTACCAGGCCAGTTGGCCCAGGGACTGCCACAGGTGGTGGCTCATGTGGAGTTTTGCGCTGTTGTCCCTACCTGCACCTCTGAATGTGTGTTGCTGCATCATGTGCCTTGTTTTACACCTCTGAATGTTTTATGCATCATGTGTGTTCCTCCCTTGCACCTCTGAATGTGTTTTTATGCGTCATGTGCCATTGCTTTACACCTCTGAATGTTTTAGGCATCATGTGTTTTCCTTCCTTGCACCTCTGAATGTGTTTTTATGCGTCATGTGCCATTGCTTTACACCTCTGAATGTTTTTAGGCATCATGTGTTTTCCTTCCCTACACCTCTGAATGTGATGCATCATGTGTAACGTTCTATTACCCCTACAGGTATGGTGATACGTAGGTGGTTGTTTGCTTTCTCCTAGTACAGGTGGTGCTAGTGAGGTTCTAGTTCCCTGCGTGACAGCCTCCTAAGGTAGTTAGGGTTACGCAGGTGGTACTTCCCCGATACCAGTAAGTACTGGTTGTGTGCTATACATATTATTTTTGTGCTACAGTGATCTTATATATTTTTGTGCTACGTGCTAAAAAGTGCTAATTCCTGACAGTGGTCCAGGTGGCCCTGTCTTGTACATAATCCCTTGTAAATTCTGCCCGTGCCTGTTGGCACATTGTAAAGTGTGTGTTTTTATCTAATGTGTTGTGTATAATGCAAAGGCTATTTTTATAGAATACCTTGTGTGGAGTTTCCTTTGTGGTGGGCCTTGGGTGTTGTGGCTGGGTGCGCGCGCAAACGCTTTACACATCGCCTCAGAGATAAGCCTGACTGCTCGTGCCAAGCTACCAAGGGGGTGAGCAGGGGTTATCTTTGGCGTGTAACTTCCTTGCCCTGACTAGAGTGGTGGTTTCTGCCTGACTTTGGCGCAAGCCTTAGCCAACCAGGAATCGCCAGTTCTAACACTCTGATGATCACGTTGCTAAAAGTTAGACAGGTTATGGAGGTCTAAATATGATATGGTGATAAATTGATCTATGAGACCCATCTTAAAAATATCATGTGGTTATCCGGACGGCTCAAAAAACAGTCATTTCCACATACATTTCAGGAGCCCCTAACTCACCCCTGCGCCCCATCCATCCTCAAACTTGCTGCCCTGGTTTTGAACCTCTGTCTGAATAGATTACTTGATGATTCCCTTGACTCTTTTGCTCCCCCTGCTCAAGAAGCTTAAAGCCGGCCCTAAAGTTCTTAGTAATTTTAGACCTATCTCACATCTTTCCACTGTCGCTAAACTTCTGCAGGAAAATGGGAATAGGCAGCTGATACACTTCATTGGCTTCCAGTGAACAAAAGGATCCAGTTTAAGGCACTTACCATTGCCTTTATGGGATACAATCTCTCTACCTTAGGTGTAGTTTAAAGTCTTACACCCATGTGAGGTCTTTGTGTTTCAATAGTCTCAAACATTTTCAATTCCCCCGCATACACAAGGCCAGAAGAGGAGGTAGATCCTTCATCTTCTTGACAACCTGGTTGTGGAATGCGTTTCCTCTTGTTCTGAAGCATCCCTTCTGAAACTATTTTTAGAAAGGGTCTTAAAATTCAACTCTGAGGTGGCATGGTGTGGAAAATAACGATGGATTGGTATGCAGTCCCAAATGATTATCAGTGGCTGAGATTAAATCAAGCATTCCATCCATCACTGTTTTGTATACTCAAGCGCAGCTTCAATTATACCATTTACTAGCCTGGGTCTAGGCTTGATCTCGTCACCTGAAACCAAATGTCCTAAATACTCAATTTGGGATTAAAAAAATTCACACTTCTCTATTTTAAGCACCACACCTTTCTCCTGGAGTTCAATAAGGATTTGGTTGAGAATAGCATCATGCTCTTCTATTGCCAATGCAAAGATCAGAACATCATCTTGGAAAACCGCAACACTTCTCATGGCATAAAACACATGGCATGATTCTCTGGTAGTGCTTCAAAAAATATTCATTAATTTCATGATTCAGGTAACATTTTCATATGGATAACCTCCAATGTTATAAACATGATTCCATATTTTCAATTTGAGTTACAGGGATAAATCCCAATGCATTTCGGGGTTTCCCTTCGTCAGGGGATACTCCCTGTAAATGAAGTAACCATGTGTTAATAGTATCCGCACTAGAACAAAAGCTGATAGCATAACAACAGAGCTTTTTCGCAAACAGTAACCAATTATCACGAATCTAAACCAATGTAGACACAAATGATGTCTGATACGGTGAACGTGAATTCCTAAATCATACTCGGTGGCCAATGTGTCGTGAACTGAGAAATAAATTCTACAAAGTGCCAGTGAATAGTTAAACGCGAGTGCCTACATGTGTATCATGACCACGGATTCTTAAGGGAATGTGCCAGAAATTAATACGAACGTGTGCTAAAGATTCCAATTAACATAAATGGTAATGTTTGCGTGAATGATCTTAACGTCAAATGAGCTAATAATACATGCTGAGAATCTTGACAAACGGTTAATAGCATGTAACTGCATATGTATCGTGACCGCGGGTTCTTTAAAGAATGTGCCAGTAATAAATGCAAACGTGTGCTAACAATTCCGATTTAAATAACTAGTGATGTTTACGTAAATGAACTAATAATAGTTACAAAGAATCTTATGGTGTCGTATCTGAATTGTTTCGCTGCGACGCATACCTGTGCAAAACTCGTTCCTCGTTCGTAGCGATTCCGCGTTCCCTGAACCATTAGGATCAGCTGTGTTCCTTGTGTGCCCCGGAAGTAAATATGTGCGTGCGAGTGAAACTCGTAAAAGATATGGAAGAAAGACTAGAGCCTAAACTAAATGATGCAGAAGAATGTCTACAGCGTGAATTGTAATGAACTCAATAAAGATAATACGACAAAAAAAATAAAATAAAAAATTGAAAAATAAAAAATAAAAATGAAAATTTCTACTGGATTAAAAGAAAGAACAATAAATTACGAAATGCCATCATTAGAGAATGCGTTCTTGATCTAAAAATTAATTACATTCTGTTAATCACAAATGCATGCCTGCACATCGATAAGTGGTTACAAATAACAATTGTATTCCACCCGGTCATTCAGACCCTTCGGGTGTAGTGAGTCCAATTTAAAAATCCAGTGTAGTTCTCTTTGCAGCAGAAATTTCTTGTTGTCTCTACCCATTTGTAATGGCACCTGTTCCAAAATTAAGAATCGGAGTTGGCTGATGTTGTGCGATTCTTTGTTGAAATGTGTGGCAATAACTGATTTCGGGTTGTTAATTCTTATGTTGCTCTTATGCTCTGTCAATCGAGTTTTAATTTTTCGCTCCGTTTTTCCCACATAGGGCAACCCACATGGGCACTTAAGTAAGTACACGACAAAGCTAGAGTCACATGTCGCTGTCACATGCAGCTTGATGGGAGTTCCTTGCGTTGGATGAGTCAGTGTAATTCCTTTAATTATGTTGTTGCAGCTGCCACAATTCAAACATGGGATGGTTCCCTTGTGTATGTCTTGTCTTTGTTTTTTGTATTTCAACATCTGTTGTAGGTTTTTTGTGCGTTGATATGCGAATATTGGTGGTTGGTTAAAAATGCCATTGAATTCTGTCTCCGCTTGTAACATTGGCCAATATTTTTTTATTGTGTGTTTGATTTTGTTACTTCTGGTTGAGTATTTAGAGACGAACACATTTCTGTCCTGTTGAACCTCCAAATTCTTTTTCTTTAGTAACTTATGCCTGCTTTGTTTGTTTGCTCTTTCATTGGCATTATGTAGTACGGAGTCTGGATATGCTCTTTGTTTAAATTTTGCCATCATTGTATTTTTGTTTTCCTGATACAAATCATCGGTTGATGATATTCTTTTTATTCTCAATAGTTGTGAGTAAGGCAGATGTTGTTTGAGACTTAATTGATGAAAACTCGAGAAGTGAAGAAAGTTGTTTCTATCTGTAGTTTTAGTGTACACTGTGGTAATTATTTTTTGGTCAATTATCTTGACTTCCACATCTAGGAATGGTATTTTTTCTTTACTCAAGGAATGTGTGAATTGGATACGGTCATCCACCATATTCAGTTCTTGAATCGCATTAACTAGTGTGGATTCTTCGCCCTTCCAAATGAGAAAAATATCGTCAATGTATCTGATGAATAAAATTGCGTTGTCTGTCCATTTTTTGTGTGCAAGGATGTGAGTAAGTTCAAAATGGTGCATAAACAAATTTGCGTACGCCGGAGCGGCGCAATTTCCCATTGATGTTCCGTTCAACTGTGTAAAAAATTCATCCTTCCAAGTGAAATAACTGTGGTACAGCGTAAAATGCATCAACTCGATTAAGAAAACATTGAGGTCACTCTCCTTATCGCTTCTTACAAGAAAAAATTCCAGTGCTCCGAGTCCCAAATTATGGGGGATTGAAGTGTACAATGATTGTACATCCATGGTACATAAGGTGTACTCGATGTTTTCCATCAACTCCATTTTGTCTAATTTTGTAAGGAAATCAGTTGTGTCTTGAACATATGTGGTCATTTGTGTTACCATTGGCTGAAGGTGTCTGTCTATGTATTTGCCAATTGGTTCATGGATGGAATTTCGTGTACTCACTATTGGTCTGAATGGCGGGTGGTCCAAGTTCTTATGAATCTTAGGTATCATATACAAATAAGGTATGCTCGGATTCTGTTTGATCAAGAATTGTTTGTCTCTGTCGTTGATGGTTCCCAATGATAAAGCCTTATCAATGATTGATACCAGGATCTGTTTAAAAGATGAGGTAGGATCCGAAAGTAATCTCATGTATACGTTGGTATCTGATACATGCATCTCCACGCTGTTCATATAGAACGATGTGTCTAAGATGACTAGTGCTCCTCCTTTATCCGCTTTACAGCATGTGATTGACTGATTGTTAGCAAGGTTAGAAATAGCCATTTTCTCGTTGTTCGTTAGGTTTGTGCTTTTTGATGTTTTAGATCGAAATATGTCATGTAGGTCTTTGCGGACAACTGTCTCAAAAGTGTCCAGAATTTTATGACTGACAGGTGCCTGGAACGTGCTGTCTGGCTTTAAATCCATTAAGGTACCTTGATCGATCGGTTCTGAAAATGTGCTAATGTTGGTGAAAAAATGTCTCAATCGAAGATTCCTCATGAATCTAAATAAACTCACTTGTGCTTCTAGTTCATGACTTTGGTAAGTTGGTACATACGATAAGCCCTTTTGTAACGTCTGTATTTGAAATTTTGATAATTCAGTAGAGGAAATGTTAATTACTAAGTTTTTTGACTCCTTGTTGATTTGGCAATTGGTGTCGTATCTTGTCCGCCTGGATCTCCGAGTGGGGCCTGGCCTCTTCCTAAAAAAGAAGCACCTGAGGTTGAAGGTATTGTACTTCCATCATTTGTTGTGGTGGATCGTTTGGTCTGATTCCTAGGGAGGTGTTCTTTTGATTGGAAAGTAGGTTGACGTCTCTGTTGTGAATCCTCAGAAGATGAGGTATCATCTGTAGATCTGTTGTCAAACTGTCTTCGTTGTCTGCGTGTGGCATACTCCTCTGCCCAGCTGTAAACTTCCCCCAACTTGTAATCCACTGTGTCTCTCTTAAATTTTCTTAATTTCCTCTCGTTTATTTCTGCTGTATGTTTGTCAAGTTGAGTATTAATATCTTCTAGAGTTTTATTCCAATCTTCCGTGGTCATTTTATCACTTAACTCTTGTTTCAATTGACCAACTTCTTTTTCAAGATCCTCTAATACTTTAGAAAGCTCTTCAATGATTAGTAGTATCAAGTCTAATGAACATTTGTTTAAAATGCCGTACCATCGCTCAGTGAATCGTGCATTGTTCTTACATAATGTAGATTTCAGTGGTATTCTTAAACCTCTTGGAATCCTTTGGACCTTGTGGTAGCGTATCAATGTGCTGGCGTGCAGTCGTTGGTTGATTTCCCTTTTGGCAGCAAATAGTAATTGTTTAATATTTGATTGTATTGATCCTGTGCTCGTTGCTATGCATTCTGGCTCCTGTATGAGGCTGTATATACGGTTAGTATCTTCCGTGTTGAAACCAAATGTATCGGCTTTGTTGCCGGTAATGTTAGCAATATCTTCATATGACATGTTCTTTGCCTGGGTGCTGACGCGTTTTGATCATAAAGAGGAATAAAGTTGTGTGTCGGTCGCACTCCTTTGTATAAACTTTCAATAACTGTGTAATTATTTTCTCATGTTCTCGGTGCTGTGGGATCTTCTCCCCAGATCAGAAGGGATGTGGCTTAAGACTGAATTTACTATTCCTTCCACAGTGGAAGGTATATCCCAGTATGCACTCTTTTTGCCTTCAAACTGTAATCAATTACATCACAAGCGTCTGTTGATCAATAAACTGTTTTATTTCACAGTCTCAGATTAATTTTGATGCTTCAAAAAATATTCATTAATTTCATGATTCAGGTAACATTTTCATATGGATAACCTCCAATGTTATAAACATGATTCCATATTTTCAATTTGAGTTACAGGGATAAATCCCAATGCATTTCGGGGTTTCCCTTCGTCAGGGGATACTCCCTGTAAATGAAGTAACCATGTGTTAATAGTATCCGCACTAGAACAAAAGCTGATAGCATAACAACAGAGCTTTTTCGCAAACAGTAACCAATTATCACGAATCTAAACCAATGTAGACACAAATGATGTCTGATACGGTGAACGTGAATTCCTAAATCATACTCGGTGGCCAATGTGTCGTGAACTGAGAAATAAATTCTACAAAGTGCCAGTGAATAGTTAAACGCGAGTGCCTACATGTGTATCATGACCACGGATTCTTAAGGGAATGTGCCAGAAATTAATACGAACGTGTGCTAAAGATTCCAATTAACATAAATGGTAATGTTTGCGTGAATGATTCTAACGTCAAATGAGCTAATAATACATGCTGAGAATCTTGACAAACGGTTAATAGCATGTAACTGCATATGTATCGTGACCGCGGGTTCTTTAAAGAATGTGCCAGTAATAAATGCAAACGTGTGCTAACAATTCCGATTTAAATAACTAGTGATGTTTACGTAAATGAACTAATAATAGTTACAAAAAATCTTATGGTGTCGTATCTGAATTGTTTCGCTGCGACGCATACCTGTGCAAAACTCGTTCCTCGTTCGTAGCGATTCCGCGTTCCCTGAACCATTAGGATCAGCTGTGTTCCTTGTGTGCCCCGGAAGTAAATATGTGCGTGCGAGTGAAACTCGTAAAAGATATGGAAGAAAGACTAGAGCCTAAACTAAATGATGCAGAAGAATGTCTACAGCGTGAATTGTAATGAACTCAATAAAGATAATACGACAAAAAAAAAAAAAAAAAAAATTGAAAAATAAAAAATAAAAATGAAAATTTCTACTGGATTAAAAGAAAGAACAATAAATTACGAAATGCCATCATTAGAGAATGCGTTCTTGATCTAAAAATTAATTACATTCTGTTAATCACAAATGCATGCCTGCACATCGATAAGTGGTTACAAATAACAATTGTATTCCACCCGGTCATTCAGACCCTTCGGGTGTAGTGAGTCCAATTTAAAAATCCAGTGTAGTTCTCTTTGCAGCAGAAATTTCTTGTTGTCTCTACCCATTTGTAATGGCACCTGTTCCAAAATTAAGAATCGGAGTTGGCTGATGTTGTGCGATTCTTTGTTGAAATGTGTGGCAATAACTGATTTCGGGTTGTTAATTCTTATGTTGCTCTTATGCTCTGTCAATCGAGTTTTAATTTTTCGCTCCGTTTTTCCCACATAGGGCAACCCACATGGGCACTTAAGTAAGTACACGACAAAGCTAGAGTCACATGTCGCTGTCACATGCAGCTTGATGGGAGTTCCTTGCGTTGGATGAGTCAGTGTAATTCCTTTAATTATGTTGTTGCAGCTGCCACAATTCAAACATGGGATGGTTCCCTTGTGTATGTCTTGTCTTTGTTTTTTGTATTTCAACATCTGTTGTAGGTTTTTTGTGCGTTGATATGCGAATATTGGTGGTTGGTTAAAAATGCCATTGAATTCTGTCTCCGCTTGTAACATTGGCCAATATTTTTTTATTGTGTGTTTGATTTTGTTACTTCTGGTTGAGTATTTAGAGACGAACACATTTCTGTCCTGTTGAACCTCCAAATTCTTTTTCTTTAGTAACTTATGCCTGCTTTGTTTGTTTGCTCTTTCATTGGCATTATGTAGTACGGAGTCTGGATATGCTCTTTGTTTAAATTTTGCCATCATTGTATTTTTGTTTTCCTGATACAAATCATCGGTTGATGATATTCTTTTTATTCTCAATAGTTGTGAGTAAGGCAGATGTTGTTTGAGACTTAATTGATGAAAACTCGAGAAGTGAAGAAAGTTGTTTCTATCTGTAGTTTTAGTGTACACTGTGGTAATTATTTTTTGGTCAATTATCTTGACTTCCACATCTAGGAATGGTATTTTTTCTTTACTCAAGGAATGTGTGAATTGGATACGGTCATCCACCATATTCAGTTCTTGAATCGCATTAACTAGTGTGGATTCTTCGCCCTTCCAAATGAGAAAAATATCGTCAATGTATCTGATGAATAAAATTGCGTTGTCTGTCCATTTTTTGTGTGCAAGGATGTGAGTAAGTTCAAAATGGTGCATAAACAAATTTGCGTACGCCGGAGCGGCGCAATTTCCCATTGATGTTCCGTTCAACTGTGTAAAAAATTCATCCTTCCAAGTGAAATAACTGTGGTACAGCGTAAAATGCATCAACTCGATTAAGAACACATTGAGGTCACTCTCCTTATCGCTTCTTACAAGAAAAAATTCCAGTGCTTCGAGTCCCAAATTATGGGGGATTGAAGTGTACAATGATTGTACATCCATGGTACATAAGGTGTACTCGATGTTTTCCATCAACTCCATTTTGTCTAATTTTGTAAGGAAATCAGTTGTGTCTTGAACATATGTGGTCATTTGTGTTACCATTGGCTGAAGGTGTCTGTCTATGTATTTGCCAATTGGTTCATGGATGGAATTTCGTGTACTCACTATTGGTCTGAATGGCGGGTGGTCCAAGTTCTTATGAATCTTAGGTATCATATACAAATAAGGTATGCTCGGATTCTGTTTGATCAAGAATTTTTTGTCTCTGTCGTTGATGGTTCCCAATGATAAAGCCTTATCAATGATTGATACCAGGATCTGTTTAAAAGATGAGGTAGGATCCGAAAGTAATCTCATGTATACGTTGGTATCTGATACATGCATCTCCACGCTGTTCATATAGAACGATGTGTCTAAGATGACTAGTGCTCCTCCTTTATCCGCTTTACAGCATGTGATTGACTGATTGTTAGCAAGGTTAGAAATAGCCATTTTCTCGTTGTTCGTTAGGTTTGTGCTTTTTGATGTTTTAGATCGAAATATGTCATGTAGGTCTTTGCGGACAACTGTCTCAAAAGTGTCCAGAATTTTATGACTGACAGGTGCCTGGAACGTGCTGTCTGGCTTTAAATCCATTAAGGTACCTTGATCGATCGGTTCTGAAAATGTGCTAATGTTGGTGAAAAAATGTCTCAATCGAAGATTCCTCATGAATCTAAATAAACTCACTTGTGCTTCTAGTTCATGACTTTGGTAAGTTGGTACATACGATAAGCCCTTTTGTAACGTCTGTATTTGAAATTTTGATAATTCAGTAGAGGAAATGTTAATTACTAAGTTTTTTGACTCCTTGTTGATTTGGCAATTGGTGTCGTATCTTGTCCGCCTGGATCTCCGAGTGGGGCCTGGCCTCTTCCTAAAAAAGAAGCACCTTTGGGACTCGAAGCACTGGAATTTTTGGGACTCGAAGCACTGGAATTTTTTCTTGTAAGAAGCGATAAGGAGAGTGACCTCAATGTTTTCTTAATCGAGTTGATGCATTTTACGCTGTACCACAGTTATTTCACTTGGAAGGATGAATTTTTTACACAGTTGAACGGAACATCAATGGGAAATTGCGCCGCTCCGGCGTACGCAAATTTGTTTATGCACCATTTTGAACTTACTCACATCCTTGCACACAAAAAATGGACAGACAACGCAATTTTATTCATCAGATACATTGACGATATTTTTCTCATTTGGAAGGGCGAAGAATCCACACTAGTTAATGCGATTCAAGAACTGAATATGGTGGATGACCGTATCCAATTCACACATTCCTTGAGTAAAGAAAAAATACCATTCCTAGATGTGGAAGTCAAGATAATTGACCAAAAAATAATTACCACAGTGTACACTAAAACTACAGATAGAAACAACTTTCTTCACTTCTCGAGTTTTCATCAATTAAGTCTCAAACAACATCTGCCTTACTCACAACTATTGAGAATAAAAAGAATATCATCAACCGATGATTTGTATCAGGAAAACAAAAATACAATGATGGCAAAATTTAAACAAAGAGCATATCCAGACTCCGTACTACATAATGCCAATGAAAGAGCAAACAAACAAAGCAGGCATAAGTTACTAAAGAAAAAGAATTTGGAGGTTCAACAGGACAGAAATGTGTTCGTCTCTAAATACTCAACCAGAAGTAACAAAATCAAACACACAATAAAAAAATATTGGCCAATGTTACAAGCGGAGACAGAATTCAATGGCATTTTTAACCAACCACCAATATTCGCATATCAACGCACAAAAAACCTACAACAGATGTTGAAATACAAAAAACAAAGACAAGACATACACAAGGGAACCATCCCATGTTTGAATTGTGGCAGCTGCAACAACATAATTAAAGGAATTACACTGACTCATCCAACGCAAGGAACTCCCATCAAGCTGCATGTGACAGCGACATGTGACTCTAGCTTTGTCGTGTACTTACTTAAGTGCCCATGTGGGTTGCCCTATGTGGGAAAAACGGAGCGAAAAATTAAAACTCGATTGACAGAGCATAAGAGCAACATAAGAATTAACAACCCGAAATCAGTTATTGCCACACATTTCAACAAAGAATCGCACAACATCAGCCAACTCCGATTCTTAATTTTGGAACAGGTGCCATTACAAATGGGTAGAGACAACAAGAAATTTCTGCTGCAAAGAGAACTACACTGGATTTTTAAATTGGACTCACTACACCCGAAGGGTCTGAATGACCGGGTGGAATACAATTGTTATTTGTAACCACTTATCGATGTGCAGGCATGCATTTGTGATTAACAGAATGTAATTAATTTTTAGATCAAGAACGCATTCTCTAATGATGGCATTTCGTAATTTATTGTTCTTTCTTTTAATCCAGTAGAAATTTTCATTTTTATTTTTTATTTTTCAATTTTTTATTTTATTTTTTTTGTCGTATTATCTTTATTGAGTTCATTACAATTCACGCTGTAGACATTCTTCTGCATCATTTAGTTTAGGCTCTAGTCTTTCTTCCATATCTTTTACGAGTTTCACTCGCACGCACATATTTACTTCCGGGGCACACAAGGAACACAGCTGATCCTAATGGTTCAGGGAACGCGGAATCGCTACGAACGAGGAACGAGTTTTGCACAGGTATGCGTCGCAGCGAAACAATTCAGATACGACACCATAAGATTCTTTGTAACTATTATTAGTTCATTTACGTAAACATCACTAGTTATTTAAATCGGAATTGTTAGCACACGTTTGCATTTATTACTGGCACATTCTTTAAAGAACCCGCGGTCACGATACATATGCAGTTACATGCTATTAACCGTTTGTCAAGATTCTCAGCATGTATTATTAGCTCATTTGACGTTAGAATCATTCACGCAAACATTACCATTTATGTTAATTGGAATCTTTAGCACACGTTCGTATTAATTTCTGGCACATTCCCTTAAGAATCCGTGGTCATGATACACATGTAGGCACTCGCGTTTAACTATTCACTGGCACTTTGTAGAATGAATTTCTCAGTTCACGACACATTGGCCACCGAGTATGATTTAGGAATTCACGTTCACCGTATCAGACATCATTTGTGTCTACATTGGTTTAGATTCGTGATAATTGGTTACTGTTTGCGAAAAAGCTCTGTTGTTATGCTATCAGCTTTTGTTCTAGTGCGGATACTATTAACACATGGTTACTTCATTTACAGGGAGTATCCCCTGACGAAGGGAAACCCCGAAATGCATTGGGATTTATCCCTGTAACTCAAATTGAAAATATGGAATCATGTTTATAACATTGGAGGTTATCCATATGAAAATGTTACCTGAATCATGAAATTAATGAATATTTTTTGAAGCATCAAAATTAATCTGAGACTGTGAAATAAAACAGTTTATTGATCAACAGACGCTTGTGATGTAATTGATTACAGTTTGAAGGCAAAAAGAGTGCATACTGGGATATACCTTCCACTGTGGAAGGAATAGTAAATTCAGTCTTAAGCCACATCCCTTCTGATCTGGGGAGAAGATCCCACAGCACCGAGAACATGAGAAAATAATTACACAGTTATTGAAAGTTTATACAAAGGAGTGCGACCGACACACAACTTTATTCCTCTTTATGATCAAAACGCGTCAGCACCCAGGCAAAGAACATGCCATATGAAGATATTGCTAACATTACCGGCAACAAAGCCGATACATTTGGTTTCAACACGGAAGATACTAACCGTATATACAGCCTCATACAGGAGCCAGAATGCATAGCAACGAGCACAGGATCAATACAATCAAATATTAAACAATTACTATTTGCTGCCAAAAGGGAAATCAACCAACGACTGCACGCCAGCACATTGATACGCTACCACAAGGTCCAAAGGATTCCAAGAGGTTTAAGAATACCACTGAAATCTACATTATGTAAGAACAATGCACGATTCACTGAGCGATGGTACGGCATTTTAAACAAATGTTCATTAGACTTGATACTACTAATCATTGAAGAGCTTTCTAAAGTATTAGAGGATCTTGAAAAAGAAGTTGGTCAATTGAAACAAGAGTTAAGTGATAAAATGACCACGGAAGATTGGAATAAAACTCTAGAAGATATTAATACTCAACTTGACAAACATACAGCAGAAATAAACGAGAGGAAATTAAGAAAATTTAAGAGAGACACAGTGGATTACAAGTTGGGGGAAGTTTACAGCTGGGCAGAGGAGTATGCCACACGCAGACAACGAAGACAGTTTGACAACAGATCTACAGATGATACCTCATCTTCTGAGGATTCACAACAGAGACGTCAACCTACTTTCCAATCAAAAGAACACCTCCCTAGGAATCAGACCAAACGATCCACCACAACAAATGATGGAAGTACAATACCTTCAACCTCAGGTGCTTCTTTTTTAGGAAGAGGCCAGGCCCCACTCGGAGATCCAGGCGGACAAGATACGACACCAATTGCCAAATCAACAAGGAGTCAAAAAACTTAGTAATTAACATTTCCTCTACTGAATTATCAAAATTTCAAATACAGACGTTACAAAAGGGCTTATCGTATGTACCAACTTACCAAAGTCATGAACTAGAAGCACAAGTGAGTTTATTTAGATTCATGAGGAATCTTCGATTGAGACATTTTTTCACCAACATTAGCACATTTTCAGAACCGATCGATCAAGGTACCTTAATGGATTTAAAGCCAGACAGCACGTTCCAGGCACCTGTCAGTCATAAAATTCTGGACACTTTTGAGACAGTTGTCCGCAAAGACCTACATGACATATTTCGATCTAAAACATCAAAAAGCACAAACCTAACGAACAACGAGAAAATGGCTATTTCTAACCTTGCTAACAATCAGTCAATCACATGCTGTAAAGCGGATAAAGGAGGAGCACTAGTCATCTTAGACACATCGTTCTATATGAACAGCGTGGAGATGCATGTATCAGATACCAACGTATACATGAGATTACTTTCGGATCCTACCTCATCTTTTAAACAGATCCTGGTATCAATCATTGATAAGGCTTTATCATTGGGAACCATCAACGACAGAGACAAAAAATTCTTGATCAAACAGAATCCGAGCATACCTTATTTGTATATGATACCTAAGATTCATAAGAACTTGGACCACCCGCCATTCAGACCAATAGTGAGTACACGAAATTCCATCCATGAACCAATTGGCAAATACATAGACAGACACCTTCAGCCAATGGTAACACAAATGACCACATATGTTCAAGACACAACTGATTTCCTTACAAAATTAGACAAAATGGAGTTGATGGAAAACATCGAGTACACCTTATGTACCATGGATGTACAATCATTGTACACTTCAATCCCCCATAATTTGGGACTCGAAGCACTGGAATTTTTTCTTGTAAGAAGCGATAAGGAGAGTGACCTCAATGTTTTCTTAATCGAGTTGATGCATTTTACGCTGTACCACAGTTATTTCACTTGGAAGGATGAATTTTTTACACAGTTGAACGGAACATCAATGGGAAATTGCGCCGCTCCGGCGTACGCAAATTTGTTTATGCACCATTTTGAACTTACTCACATCCTTGCACACAAAAAATGGACAGACAACGCAATTTTATTCATCAGATACATTGACGATATTTTTCTCATTTGGAAGGGCGAAGAATCCACACTAGTTAATGCGATTCAAGAACTGAATATGGTGGATGACCGTATCCAATTCACACATTCCTTGAGTAAAGAAAAAATACCATTCCTAGATGTGGAAGTCAAGATAATTGACCAAAAAATAATTACCACAGTGTACACTAAAACTACAGATAGAAACAACTTTCTTCACTTCTCGAGTTTTCATCAATTAAGTCTCAAACAACATCTGCCTTACTCACAACTATTGAGAATAAAAAGAATATCATCAACCGATGATTTGTATCAGGAAAACAAAAATACAATGATGGCAAAATTTAAACAAAGAGCATATCCAGACTCCG
The DNA here is from genome assembly GCF_964204655.1 of Triturus cristatus. Taxonomy (NCBI): domain Eukaryota; kingdom Metazoa; phylum Chordata; class Amphibia; order Caudata; family Salamandridae; genus Triturus; species Triturus cristatus. Next base: position 540,975,354 of record NC_140584.1, read on the forward strand.
TACTACATAATGCCAATGAAAGAGCAAACAAACAAAGCAGGCATAAGTTACTAAAGAAAAAGAATTTGGAGGTTCAACAGGACAGAAATGTGTTCGTCTCTAAATACTCAACCAGAAGTAACAAAATCAAACACACAATAAAAAAATATTGGCCAATGTTACAAGCGGAGACAGAATTCAATGGCATTTTTAACCAACCACCAATATTCGCATATCAACGCACAAAAAACCTACAACAGATGTTGAAATACAAAAAACAAAGACAAGACATACACAAGGGAACCATCCCATGTTTGAATTGTGGCAGCTGCAACAACATAATTAAAGGAATTACACTGACTCATCCAACGCAAGGAACTCCCATCAAGCTGCATGTGACAGCGACATGTGACTCTAGCTTTGTCGTGTACTTACTTAAGTGCCCATGTGGGTTGCCCTATGTGGGAAAAACGGAGCGAAAAATTAAAACTCGATTGACAGAGCATAAGAGCAACATAAGAATTAACAACCCGAAATCAGTTATTGCCACACATTTCAACAAAGAATCGCACAACATCAGCCAACTCCGATTCTTAATTTTGGAACAGGTGCCATTACAAATGGGTAGAGACAACAAGAAATTTCTGCTGCAAAGAGAACTACACTGGATTTTTAAATTGGACTCACTACACCCGAAGGGTCTGAATGACCGGGTGGAATACAATTGTTATTTGTAACCACTTATCGATGTGCAGGCATGCATTTGTGATTAACAGAATGTAATTAATTTTTAGATCAAGAACGCATTCTCTAATGATGGCATTTCGTAATTTATTGTTCTTTCTTTTAATCCAGTAGAAATTTTCATTTTTATTTTTTATTTTTCAATTTTTTATTTTATTTTTTTTGTCGTATTATCTTTATTGAGTTCATTACAATTCACGCTGTAGACATTCTTCTGCATCATTTAGTTTAGGCTCTAGTCTTTCTTCCATATCTTTTACGAGTTTCACTCGCACGCACATATTTACTTCCGGGGCACACAAGGAACACAGCTGATCCTAATGGTTCAGGGAACGCGGAATCGCTACGAACGAGGAACGAGTTTTGCACAGGTATGCGTCGCAGCGAAACAATTCAGATACGACACCATAAGATTCTTTGTAACTATTATTAGTTCATTTACGTAAACATCACTAGTTATTTAAATCGGAATTGTTAGCACACGTTTGCATTTATTACTGGCACATTCTTTAAAGAACCCGCGGTCACGATACATATGCAGTTACATGCTATTAACCGTTTGTCAAGATTCTCAGCATGTATTATTAGCTCATTTGACGTTAGAATCATTCACGCAAACATTACCATTTATGTTAATTGGAATCTTTAGCACACGTTCGTATTAATTTCTGGCACATTCCCTTAAGAATCCGTGGTCATGATACACATGTAGGCACTCGCGTTTAACTATTCACTGGCACTTTGTAGAATTTATTTCTCAGTTCACGACACATTGGCCACCGAGTATGATTTAGGAATTCACGTTCACCGTATCAGACATCATTTGTGTCTACATTGGTTTAGATTCGTGATAATTGGTTACTGTTTGCGAAAAAGCTCTGTTGTTATGCTATCAGCTTTTGTTCTAGTGCGGATACTATTAACACATGGTTACTTCATTTACAGGGAGTATCCCCTGACGAAGGGAAACCCCGAAATGCATTGGGATTTATCCCTGTAACTCAAATTGAAAATATGGAATCATGTTTATAACATTGGAGGTTATCCATATGAAAATGTTACCTGAATCATGAAATTAATGAATATTTTTTGAAGCATCAAAATTAATCTGAGACTGTGAAATAAAACAGTTTATTGATCAACAGACGCTTGTGATGTAATTGATTACAGTTTGAAGGCAAAAAGAGTGCATACTGGGATATACCTTCCACTGTGGAAGGAATAGTAAATTCAGTCTTAAGCCACATCCCTTCTGATCTGGGGAGAAGATCCCACAGCACCGAGAACATGAGAAAATAATTACACAGTTATTGAAAGTTTATACAAAGGAGTGCGACCGACACACAACTTTATGATTCTCTGGTAAACAGAGGCCACAGAAGCCAGGCCAGATGGCATCTGCAGTACTGAAATGTACCTATGGGCAAAACACAGGATGTGAAATGTCTAGATTCTGGCTCCAAAACTATCGTATAATACGCAGAGGTTAAATCCAGTTTACTAAACTACTTTGCACCATTAATCAAGGCCAATAAATCTGAATCTTGGACAGGGGATGATAATCTACAAAAATGGCTTTGCTAAAACTCTTCAGCTCCACACCAACTCCTAAATTACCACTACGTTTCCATGTTACAACCAATGATGATAGGCATACTGAAAATTCTGTTGGTTCAATGACACATTTATCACATAAACCCTTACGCTATTTTTCTAAATCTTCCCTAATAGAAAATGATACACTCCGTAATTCATGTTTTATGGGGATTACACCCTCTTTGACTTTGATCTTGTGTTGGGACACATTAATGGTACCAAGTTCTTGAGAGAACACAGCAGGAAACTTGTTCTGGATCTCCTACTTCCACAAACCACAGAAACCTGATCCTTCATCCCAGGTCTCAACACCATATGGAACAGGCCCTGATCTATGGTCATAACAAAACGACTATCACACGTCAACGAGCCTTCATGTTTTCAGGCCACATGGTATTCCACCAAGGCAGCTGCTCAAGGAAAGATGGATGGCAAATTCAACTATGTGGGCTCTGTGGCAGCTCCACTTATCTCCAAACAGGATGTAGTATTCTCCAAATAAAGGACTGGAGCAGATTAAGTTAGAAAGCTTTATTCATCAATAGATGCAGCTAAGGAGCTGCCGTAACAACCGCCCAAGACTCCTCTCCTCACACTCCCTTCCCCAACTGTCACCCTTCAAAAAATCCCACATTCTGAAACCTTGATGCAAAGGTTACAAACATCCCAGAACACTTCAGAAAGCAACCAAGTTTGAAATACATTTAAAACACTTCAATAATGTCACTTTTCTTCTGTCCTCAATCCTGGAGCAACTATTCACACCGTTTTCCCCATTTAGACTACAGTAGACAATGTTTTTACAGTCAAAAAGGTCCTTGCTTATTGTGCAAGAAATCAGAATTCAATAACTGTAGCTTGTTCTGCTTCCATAACACAATTGTCAATACATTACATAACAGATGCTCAATGATGAACTTGGTCCCAGTAGCACCAGGTTTTCTATAGTGGAAGACACCTAATACCACCAAAAGCCACAATTGCCTGCTCAAGGATCGTGAAAAAGTGCATGCCATGAAAGCTGGATCCACCCTTCCCATATTCTAATCCAGACTCCATTGTAGCCTAAAATATAAAAACACAACTGTTCATGTCAGAATATATTGACAACTCTGGGTATAGTGACTTGACTGTAGGATACCCTTGGATAGAAGGTCTGAGGAACCATTATTTCTACCACAAGAACAGCAATCACTTCTGAATTTTAAACTAGATTTTAGAGATGCTTATGTGTTTGACCTGACAGCCTTAGGGTGCTCTTCCTCCCACATTTGTGGCTTCCTCCTCCACTTTTCTGACCTTTATGTTGCTTGTACTAGGACTCTGCACATTTTATCAATGCTAACCAGTGCTAAAGTGCTAGTGCTTTCTCTCCTAAGCATGGTAATATTGGTTCATCCCCAGTTGGCATATTTAATTTCCTTATAAGCCCCTAGTAAACTGGTGATACATTAAGCCAGGACCTGTAAATAATGCTACTAGTGGGCCTGCAGCACTAGTTCTGCCACCCCCTTAAGTAGCCCTTTAACTGTGTCTCAGGGCTGCCACTGCAGAACCTGTGTGTGAAGTTTACATTGCCATGATGACCTTTCAAAATAAACCTTTTGCCAGGCCCAAACCTCCCAATTTTATACATATGTCACCCCCTAAGGTAGTCCCTAGATAACCCTGAGGGCAGGGTGCAATGTATTTATAAGGCAGGACATGTACTTTTAAGTCTTACACATCCTGGTAGTAATAAACTCTCAAATTTGTTTTTCACCCCTGCAAGGTCCATCTCTTCCATAGGATCACATTGGGATTACCTTATTACATTTTATAAGTGTAAATTCCAATTGGGAAGCGATAACCCCTTCAAGTCTGGTGTCTCTAGAATCACAATTTAAAATCAAAACTTATGGTGAAGTTGGATTTTTAATTGCAGTTCTGAAAATGCCGCTTTTAGTAAGTTGGCATTTTCTTGCTTTAGCCATGTGGTGCCTGTAGCCTGTCTCTGATCACATGCCTGGGCATAGTTGGCAGGTGGGCTTTGTGTATTCCTCCTAGACAGCCACACACATAATGGGAGCTTATGTGTGTCTCAATGGGCCATCTCTGGCAGTATGAGAGGAAGGAGCTGGGCACAGCCTTCCTCTCATCTGACTAGACAGTATCCTTTCTTCACACAAAGGGCTGCATAATCCCCTGGAGGATATGGAGCCTGGGCAGGAAGGGAGGGCATCTGTGCACTACAAAGGCATGTCTTAGAAGCCTCCCCCACTTCAAAGGCACCTCCACTTCAGCACACTTCTGGACTGCAAGGAAGAAGGACTTCAGTGCTGCTGTAGAACTGCACTCAGCTGGACTCCTGCTTTGCTGTGCTGATCTTGTGCCTTCTGCCCTCTTGCCTGGGTGAGAAGTACTAGACCTGTGTCTTTTGACCTCAGAAACCAGAATGACTCCAAGGCCTGTTTGTCTGGCCTCCTGATCTGAAGCCTCAGGGACATAACAGGCTTCCAACCCGTGCACCTAGAATCTGCCATCTGTGAGTGTACCCTGCCAAGTGGTGCAACCCCAGTCCTGGACCCTTGGAAGTGGGCCTGAGGTGCTTGCAAATGGAACCATTGCATCTTCTCTGCTGAGCGACACATCCCAGAGTAAAACCAACACATCTCCTCTGCTTAGCGGTGCATTCCACAAGCAGAACCAAATCATCACTGCTGCGTGGATTGGAACCGTCCCTCAAAAGTTGCATCTCCATTGCCTCACACATCTTGGGACCGACGCATTGCCTTCGGAACTGCACTGCGCACCGCTTTTCACAGCTCAAGCTCCTCGCATCCCTCATCGACGGCAGCCTCGAGAACAACGACAAAACTTTGCATCGAATCTTAAATGCTCTTCTGAACCAATGCATCACTTCGGCTGCTCCTGGCATCCTCTTTTCTTTTTTTAACAAACTTTATTGATTACCATAAAGTATTATCCAATAGTTACAAACATTTCACTTGGGTATTTCTCGTCATTATACAGCTAGCTTATGCACCATGAGTATATTATTAATACAAAAGCAGTTTGTATGATGCAACTACAATGAAGATGCATTAGTTTGAGTAGGGCTATCAACATAGCTACTAACAATTACCCAAGTACCCTCCCTCCCCCCTCCCACAGTCTGGCCCGTCAGGTCTATGTCTAGCATGGTAGTTGTGCATGTGAGTGTTGCTTTACATTCCATTTTGCATTGTGTGGGTATATGTGTCTTCTTTTCGCCCACTAGTCGCGCTGCCCAATGTAGTACAGAGTGTCAGCTAAGATGGGGTTGGGGTAGCGTGATGTGGAAAGAGGTTTAACGCATTAAAACCCTCCAATGTGGTATCCCACTCCATAGAGATTGGGTGTTTGCGCAACCCCAAGCCTCTTCTCGTCTGATTGCCGCACTCTCTGCGCCACTCCAGTGTATCACCTCATCATACCATGTGGATAACGCAGAGTGTCTCGCAGACTTCCACCTCATCGTTATATCTCGTATAGCTAGTATAAAGGCAAGGTCTTTATCAGTCCTATGGGGTCGAATACCTCTATCCGACCCCTTATATCCTATTTTTAGTTTATTCCCACCCCCACCTGGGAACAGTGTCCGATAAACAAAATGGCATTCACAACTTTCCTCTCAGGTTGCGGCTAGCCGAGCACTGCATTGCTGGTGGGGATGTCAGGTTGAGGGGTGTGTGGAGGAACAAGAGAACAACGTACCTGGACTCCAATACTGATCCACGTCATACAGCATATCTGGAAAAGAAAGAAAATAAGCTTTTTTAATTTTACAGGCAGTACAACAAGACGAAGGGGAAACAAAAGAAAGACAAGGACAGGCAACCGAGGACGACATAATGGAAATTGAAGATGGACTTCGGTGCTCTAAGAAGAAGGAGGAGGAGTCTTCACCCAGCACAAACCTCAGAGGCAGGAAAGAGAACTCTGAAGCGGACAATCAATCAATCAATCAATCAAAGCCATTTATAGAGCGCACTACTCACCCGGAGGGTCTCAAGGCGCTTGGGGGGAGGGGGGGGTGCCGCTACTGCTCGAACAGCCAGGTCTTGAGCTTCTTCCTGAAGGAGAGGTGGTCTTGGGTCAGGCGCAGGTCGGTCGGGAGGGAGTTCCAGGACTTGGCGGCCAGGTAGGAGAAGGACCTTCCTCCTGTTGTCGCTCTTCGGATGCGGGGGACGGCGGCGAGGGCGTGGCTGGTTGATCGGAGATGGCGTTTGGGAGCGTAGAAGTTGAGGCGGTTGTTGAGGTAGCTCGGGCCTTGGTCGTGTAGGGCTTTGTGTGCGTGGGTGAGGAGACGGAAGGTGATTCTCTTGTTGACGGGGAGCCAGTGCAGGTCTCTCAGATGTCCGGAGATGTGGCTGCTTCGGGGGATGTCGAGGATGAGTCTGGCTGAGGCGTTCTGTATCCGCTGGAGTCTCTTCTGGAGCTTGGCGGTGGTTCCGGCGTAGAGGGCGTTGCCGTAGTCCAGTCGGCTGGTGACAAGGGCCTGGGTGACCGTCTTCCTGGTCTCGGTGGGGATCCACCGGAAGATCTTCCGTAGCATGCGCAGGATGTTGAAACAGGACGAGGAGACGGCGTTGACTTGTCTGGTCATGGAGAGGGAGGAGTCCAGGATGAAGCCCAGGTTTCGTGCGTGGTCTGTCGGTTTGGGTGCGGTGCCCAGGGCGGGGGGCCACCAGGAGTCGTCCCAGGCGGAGGGCGAGGAGCCCAGGATGAGGACTTCCGTCTTGTCTGAGTTCAGTTTCAGGCGGCTGGTCATCATCCACTCGGCTACGTCTTTCATCCCTTCGTGGAGGTTGGCTCTGGCGGCGGCGGGGTCGTTGGTCAGGGAGAGGATCAGCTGGGTGTCGTCTGTGTAGGAGATGATGTTGAGGTTGTGTTGGCGTGCGATGGCCGCAAGGGGGCTCATGTAGACGTTGAAGAGGGTGGGGCTCAGTGATGATCCTTGGGGGACAGCGCAGATGGCGTTGGTGGCCTCTGACTTGTACGGTGGTAGGCGGACTCTCTGTGTCCTTCCGTCGAGGAAGGAGATGATCCATTCCAGTGCCTTCTCCTGGATTCCGACATTGCTGAGGCGCTGCACTAGGGTGCGGTGGCAGAGAGTGTCGAATGCCGCGGAGAGGTCTAGGAGGATGAGGGCCGCTGTTTCTCCGTTGTCCAGCAGGGCTCGGATGTCATCGGTGGCAGCGATGAGGGCGGTTTCGGTGCTGTGGTTGGCTCGGAAGCCAGACTGTGAGGGGTCGAGGGATCCATTCGTCTCGAGGAAGGCGGCCAGCTGCTTGTTGACGGTCTTCTCGATGACTTTGGCTGGAAACGGGAGGAGCGAGATGGGGCGGTAATTCTTGAGTTCGGTGGGGTCCGCTGTTGGTTTCTTTAGTAGAGCGCTGAGTTCGGCGTGCTTCCAGCTCTCAGGGAAGGTGGCGGCGTCGAAGGAGGTGTTGATGATGTCCCGCAGGTGGGGTGCGATGACAGCTTCGGCCTTGTTGAATACGTGGTGAGGGCAGGGGTCGGTCGGAGATCCGGAGTGGATAGAGTTCATCGTGCGGATGGTGTCTTCTGTGTTGGTCGGGGTCCAGGCGCTGAGGGTGGTGGTGGGGGGCGTTTGTGCGGTCGTGGGGGGCGTTGTTTGTGGGATGAAGCTCTTGTGTATGTCAGCGATCTTGTTGTGGAAGTAGGAGGCGAGGGAGTTGCAGAGGTCTTGCGACGGGGTGATGTCGTTGTTTCCGGCGTTGGGGTTGGAGAACTCTTTCACGATGTTGAAGAGTTCCTTGCAGTTGTGTGCGTTGTTGTCCAGCCGGTCCTTGAATGCAGTTTTCTTGGTGGCGTGGATTAGTTGATGGTGCTTCCGGGTGGCGAGCTTGAGGGTGGTCATGTTGTCCGGTGTTGGCTCCCTTCTCCAGGCTTTCTCGAGGGCGCGGCAGTTCTTCTTGGAGCTCTTGAGTTCGTCGGTGAACCATGGGGCCTTCTTGCTGCCGGGTCTGCTGGGCGGGGTCCTCAGTGGGGCGAGTTCGTCCGCGCAGGTGCTGATCCACTTCGTGAGGTTGTCGGCGGCCTGGCTAGGGTTCGTTGAGCTGGCTGGAGGGTGCTGGCTCAGGGAAGCGGCGAGCTGGTCGGCTGTGATCTTGTTCCAGCTTCTTCGAGCATCCTGTTGCTGGTGGTGGTGGATCGTGGTTCTTCTGAAGGTGAAGTGGACGCAGCTGTGGTCCGTCCAGTGGAGTCCAGTGGCGTGGCTGAAGGCGATGTCTTTGCTGGATGAGAAGACGGCGTCAAGTGTGTGTCCGGCGAGGTGGGTGGGGGTGGACACCAGCTGCTTGAGTCCGAGGTTGGCGAGGTTGTCAAGCAGGGTGGTGGTGTTGCGGTCGTTGTTGTTCTCCAGGTGGAAGTTGATGTCCCCCAGGAGGATGTAGTCAGCGGAGGGGAGGGCGTGTGGGCTGATGAAGTCGGCGATGTCTTCGCTGAATGGTGTGCGTGGTCCCGGGGGTCGGTAGATCAGGGTGCCTCTGAGGGTGGTCTTGGGGTCGGTGTGGATCTGGAAGTGTAGGTGTTCGGCGGTAGTCAGGGTGTCGTCGGTGTTGGTCGTGATGCGGATGGTGTTCTTGTGGACGATGGCGATGCCTCCTCCAGTCTGGTTGTCGCGATCTCTCCGGGTGATCTTGTATCCCTCTGGGATGGCGATGGCGATGTCGGGCGCTGAGGAGTCGTTCATCCAGGTTTCCGTGAGGAAGGCGACGTCTGGAGATGTGGTGTCGAGGAGGTTCCAGAGTTCGATGGCGTGTCTGTGGACGGAGCGGGTGTTGAGCAGGATGCACTTGAGGTGGTTGCTGCTGGTGTTCGGCTTGGCGGGTGCTGGTGTGGGGCAGGTCCGGATGCAGGTGAACTTGCAGGTGAGGCAGCTGAAGGGTCCGTGGGTGCGTCTCGGGGTGGCTTGGTGGCATCCCGGGGTTCGGCCGGTGTTGAGTGCGTTGAGGGTGGCGGCGTCGTACGTCTGGCGGGTGGGCTGGGGTCCTCGGGGGCCAGGGGTTCGGGCGCTGGGCGCGGGCCAGGCACGGACGGGCGCAGACCGGCTTACCTTTGGCGCACCTTCGGCGCACAATCGGCGCGCCCGCTGCGCGTCAACGCTGCGCGTATGCACGGTCGCCATTTATGGCGAAGTGGGAGGGAGGGCGGAGCAGCTGGGAGGTGGGAGCGGGGAGGGCACAGAAGGTAAGGGGGCGTGGCCGCACGCAGGCAGCGGGAAGCGGGGAGCGGGAAGCGGGTGGGGGGGGCACAGAGAGCGGCGCTAAAACAATGCAGGCATAAAAAAGGAAAAATCAAGGGCACAGAACAGAAGGGCAAAACGATACAGGCAGCACAGAATGCAGAAAACACACACCAAATGTGACGGCGGGGGGCGGGGTCGACGGGGCGGGCTCAGCGAGGCTGAGGACAGTAGCGAGGGGACGCGCACGCTACAGCTGGTGGCCGTGCGGCGCGGGGGTGTCCTGAGGTCAGGTCAGGTCAGGACACTGCTGTCAGAACAGAGAACCGTGGCATGCCACAAAGTAGAGGGAAGCCCGATTCATCACCCTTGCTGCCGGAAGATAAGAAAGAGAGAGGGAGCAATATTGCTGTCAGGATATATCGACGGCAGGATGCTTCAACCCTCCATGCTCCCGGAGGAGCATGGCTAAAGCAGGTGCGCGACCAATTATGGTCCTTGCAAGGGGGGAGGGAACGACGGGTGGTCTGGGCTGGGCGGGGAACCACGATAACCACGCCAATAGCGAAGGCAACGTTTTTTAAGAGCCTGAGTTAGTAGGAAGGAGGTACAGAATCCTGAACAACCAAACTGTTCTACCTACAAGTCTATATTTTTTGTTGCGGTTTCCACGCGATACAAATTGAAGAGGTTGTCTTTTAGTTATAATTCTGTGCTAGGCATTAAAGGAAAGGACTATTACGTTTTTTCCCCAACCTTTATGTTTTGGTTATGAGGAGAACAGGAAGATACCCTAGAATCAGACGCTAAACAGTAGAACAACAAGACAGAACAATCTTGATAAACAGAGAAATACAAAAACTAAGTGATTGCCAGAACAGGGATTTTATCAAGATCTTAGAACTTACATGTGTTTTTCCATTTACCGAGGGAGTTGGCGAGTGGGATCATGGTCCGACCTGGGTGAAGATGAAAAGAAGACCCCATGAGAGGTTGGAAATCAGAGCAATTGAAAGAGCATTAAATATCCTGTAAATAGAAGCAATGAAAAAAGCTACAAAACTAATATTTTGTATCCAAAAGTGCGTTTTCATGCCAAGCGCTACATGGTGGAGAATGCGAGCACATTAAACATCTAATACAAGATAAAGAATTTTATCCAACAGTTCGATCAGGGGCATTGTAAACTTGAGTGTGCTTTGGAATTGCACATGTCCACAGCAGAGTCTGTTTGCGTGGTTTTTTGGGATGTCTTAAAAGCTGAATATTTAACCTCAGGGATAGCCCAAGGTATAGGAGCTACACCACTAGGACCTACCATATCCTTGCATAAGCTCCTTCCCGGAGAAGATACAGACTCTTTCCTTTTCAACTTTGAGAGAGCAGTGTGTGCGAGTGCTTGCCTATCAAGAGATGTCTCTTCTATTTAGCTCCTTTATTAACTGGCGAGGCTCAAGCCTCATATCAGACTGCCAATGCTAGGGGAGATACCCCATATGCTGACATTAAGAAAATCATCCTTGACAGATTAGGAGTGAATGAAGAAGCCTATAGGATATAGAATAGGAAAAAAAGAGGAACACATGGAGACACTCCCAAAACTTTGTTCTTCAAATTGAAAAGTGTGCCGACAAATGGCTTAAATCACAGGCGGCAAGTAAAAAAGGCTACAACTTTTTAAAGAGCACAACTGCGGTTCCATCAACCGGGTAACGAGAAAGGGAAGAAATTCAATCCCCAATAGACAAATAGAAATAACAAAAAGACTCAAAAGTAAAATCCTGGACCATAAAAACAGAGCTGCCTATCAATAGCGGTCCAGAATATTTTGAATTTGGAGGGTGGGGCCCCATTGCTAGATTTAGCAAAAATAAGAAAACGGAAGAACCACCAATAGAAGTGAACTATGTTACCTGATCCATTTTTTTACCCAGGAGATAGGGCCACGCTATTGTGCGAGTCTCCGGATAAATCTGAAATGAGAGACTGCCCTGTTAGATTCAGGTTGTAGGTAATCTGTGGTTAAAGGGGAGTTAGTTCTCCCTTGTCAAATTATCCCAGGGAGATATGTGGGTATTGCATGTGTTCATGGGGATGTTAAAACCAAACATATTCTGTAGCACAGGTTGAGGTGACTAATACTGAGGGGCAAGAGATAGTTATTGTAGGAGTTCTTAGGGACAAATCCGAAGACATAATCGTAGGAACTGACAATCCCTAACTTCTGGAGATGTGTGTTTAGAATTAAGAGAAAGAAAACGGGATCTAAGAGGAGAAAACCAGGGAAGTGCTAAGAAGGTTTCTCCAGTGTCTCCGAGTGCCTTACTAACCAATGAGCCTCGGGCTACAGTCCGTAACTTAAAGGTTACCCAAATAAATGACGCTACATTGCAACATGCTTGGCAGAGTGCCAAACGAAGGGAAGTTCCAGCTCACCTAATCTCATTTTCAGATTAAGAAGGGTCTTTTATATTAGGTAGCTGAAGTAAACGAGGCTTCCCAGTTGCTAGTTCCTTTAGAGTTCAGAGAAATGTGTGTTGTTTACACTTTTCTTCCAGTGCTTGACCACTTTGCGAGCTTGGACAGTCCTTATTTTCTCAGCTGATATTGGTAGAAAATAGATGAATTGCTGTCCACAAAAGGCTGCGAGACAGCCCCGCGCTCCAAAAACAGAAACAAAAAAACATGGCTGCCCAGTAAAAGAAGCCAATAGCACTCGGGGGGGCTTCCATCATGACGAATGTCTCCAAGCCTTTGCAAACCCTTAGCAACTGAAAGCAAGCATCTGGAGATATAACTTTGTGACGCACCTTACCTGCTTCTGTACACGCTGTGAGGGGAACGGCTGGAGTTCTTCCCTGTTGCTGTGGTCTTCGTGTCTCCTTGCTTCCTGTGACATCGCCGTGAGGGGAACGGCTTGAACCACATCTCCCAGGAGGCTGTGCGAGGGTCACGTAGAGCGTCACAAGTGGGCGCCGAGGCCCATAAAACCGACCAGCGCCTCCTGCTGCGCGGGACGCACCTTACCTGCTTCTGTACACGCCATGAGGGGAACGGCTGGGGTTCTTCCCTGTTGCTGTGGTCTTCGTGTCTCCTTGCTTCCTGTGACATCGCCGTGAGGGGAACGGCTTGAACTTGGACCACATCTCCCAGGAGGCTGTACGAGGGTCACGTAGAGCGTCACAAGTGGGCGCTGAGGCCCATAAAACCGACGAGTGCCTCCCGCTGCGCGGGACGCACCTTACCTGGTTCTGTACACGCCGTGAGGGGAACGCCTGGAGTTCTTCCCTGTTGCTGTGGTCTTCGTGTCTCCTTGCTTCCTGTGACATCGCCGTGAGGGGAACGGCTTGAACTTGGACCACATCTCCCAGGAGGCTGTGCGAGGGTCACGTAGAGCGTCACAAGTGGGCGCCGAAGCCCATAAAATCGACGAGCGCCTCCCGATGCGCGGGACGTGCGCGGGCGAAGCCCGGGCCAATGGCGGGCCCGTCCGTGCCCATCAGGAGCCGAGGGAGGCCAGGCTGGGCCACCTCTTTTCCCTTTCATATATTGTTTTCCCGGACCCGTATTTGTAAGTACTCCTAAGAGCACTATACATTAACAATATTATGGCCAATATTATGAGGGAGAGCAGAAGTAAAACGGGTACCGGGACCTTAACCGGCACCCTTGATAACTTTATCATTAGGGCCAACTCAGTTATTGACCAAGGGATTACGCTGATGGAGCGGCGGGTTTCCCAAGACTTAGCCATTGCTAGAAGATCCTCTTTGGGATATTTTGCTAATGTGCGGTCTCCTAATTCCCATGGTCAGTCTAGTGGTAATACTGTTCCGGTGATTTCTGAATCTATGCACGCAATATCGACCGACCGAGATTTGGATTGCATTAGACCGGGGGAGCAATCAAGGGTCTCGGTTTCACCAGCTCTATCACCTCCTATAGTGGCTAGCCCTGTCAAGACTCCTAATACCAGGCTTTTACGGGAGAGACGCCAAGGGGCAACTACAAAGCGCAAACAAGGCCGGGTTTGTGCCAATAAAGACAAGAGAGGGAAGTCGATAAAAATTGCCTATCACTGTACCTGTACTTAATGTTAGGAAGCAGGCCATTACTAACCCCCCGGACACCCTTGCTGCATCAGTAGAACATTCAATAACTATGGGAACGATACCACAGGTTAAGGATAAGGATAATTGTGAGGGGGTGAGGGCGCTGATTGAGGACGCCATTTTAGCCAAACTGAGTGATCTATTTAGTCTTCTCCTTCGCCCAGTTGAAGCCAGATTAACTAAGATTGAACAGCAGCTTAATGAGATTGGACTTGTTTCCTCGGAAATTCTAGATTTCCAAAAAAAAGAATATATGCCTAGAGACTTTGTACCTTTCAATGACCATGGGGGAGGGATTGATGTTATAGAACCTGCACCCCCCGCAACTGCTACTCTAGTTTTACCAGTCTCAGTTGCTTCATCACCGAAGATATCAATGGCAAATGTGACCACAAACCCACGGGTTTTGAAACCGGTACAGTCTAAAGAGGGAGTGGGGGCTTTTACAACTCAGGCCCCTTTGGGCAATATTATTATTGATTTGCCCCCGGAAGTGAGTCCCTATGTGGTGGTTTTAACAGGGGTCCCGGAACTGTGTAAATCTGGTCAAGAATCGTTTATGAGTTTAAAGAACAAAGTTGTCGACTGGTTAAATAAATTTAGGCCATTGCCCCCCCACTTCTCTAGTAAAATACTTATGGTCCGTAGGGTGTCTTGGGTGGGACATTTGACTAAGGATATTAGGGGTGATTGTGTTCTTGTTAATTTTAGGGATCCAAGAACTGTGGAATATATTTGTAATTGGAAAACCCATTGTCCAGGAGCTACAATCCAATCCTTTCCATTGTCTTATTTCTATCCCTCCAATCATTTCTCTACCCAACAGGATGAGTGGACACTAGTTAAACGGAAAGGGAAGATAATGACCACTAGGGGTTGGCAAGTGCACCCACCCGTTTTGAGTGAGATTTCCGTAAAAAACAGGTTCAGTGGACTGGAGACTGTCGATTGACAACAGGCGAACGGGGGAGCTCCCTTGGGTACTTTCTCCCCCTTGAGCGGTAACAGTACAAGCCTGGGAGGAGTAGCCCAGTATTTACGACCTGAACCTCCAACTATTGTTTCTGTGAATGAGGAGGGTAACACTGTGATAGAATATGGCCCCGCAGTGGCTTTTACCAAGAGGGACGCGGATCTCCCCAGTATAGTGGAGGATGAATCAGGGAGGATGGAGGTGGGTTTCTCAAATCTAAGGCCCCAAAAAGGTCATGAGTACCCACCCTGTTCTATTGTTAGCTGGAATATTGCTGGCATAGCTGGCAAAGATGGTTACCCTGGTTGGGCCGAGTTTCTTAGCTCTCATGACATTGTTTGCTTTCAAGAAACCTGGTGCAAAGAAAGTGTCAGCTTTTCTAGCCATGTTTCATTTAATCTGCCAGCTCTGGAATCTCCATCTGGCAGACCGAAGGGAGGGCTCCTGGTTTTAGTTTCTGTTAAAATTCCAATTGAAGTAAAAAGATACCGGACCGTTGGGGCCCACTCACAGATCCTATGGCTTTCAGACAATCAGGGTTCTAATATCATTTTAATTAATTTTTATAACAACGTCTTCGATAGCACAAGGTACAGTGCTGTGAATGAGTTAGAGGTTGCCCTAGAAAATTTAACGTCTGGGGCCAATATCGATTTTAACTATATTTGGGTAGGGGATTTTAATATATCCACTTGTATTTTCTCTAACATGGGGGTTTGTGGGGTTAAGAACCATTTTGAGGAAGATGATCTGCACTTCCCGCATAATCTCTATGGGGAGGCCCTGAATAAATTAGTGGCTTCCCTTGATTTGGTAATTCTAGAAAACGCAAAGAATGATCAGGGTGATACTATCCCCACATTTACAGGCAGGAATGCAATCACAGTGATTGATCACATTTGTGTATCATCCCACATTACTCCACTGTGTAAACCACCCAAGGTCACCGATTATATGATGAGGGATCATAAATGCATTATTACTATCATCTTTTTATGGAAGTATAGAGATTCTTCCCCCGAACGCTCTGTGGTGAATATAGAAGCTCACAGACCCAATGGCGTAAGAATTAGATGGAAAGGAGAAAAAGCGGAAGGAGCTATTGAATCTATAGTTAAAGATTGCAGAGAAAAAATTATTGCAATCCTAGAGTGTGATCGTGAGGCCACTGACATTGTAAAGGATTTTATTTTCATTAATAAAGTCATCGAAAATAAATTTACTAAAGATGTCTCTGGGAAACTAGCCCCCAGGAAAGGTTGGTTTGACCATGGTTGTACTACTAAATTATCAGAGCTTAAGCAGGGCTTGGCCATTAGGCCTAGAGATAAGACTGTGGGCAACAAACTTATGCAGAACTACAAGACCGAGGTTATGCGGCGCAAGAAGGAGCTACAGCAAGAGGCCTGGGACAAATTGAATCAGGCTGCGGAGACGTATAACTGTGCTCTATTTTGGGCAACAGCCAATTGCCCCTTTTTCAAAGATGATATGGTACCAGAACTTACCTCAAACGTGAACAATGTTACATGGGTAACCCACTTTTCCACTATTTTTAATTCCAATTTATTGTCTGAGGACAATAGTGGCGGTTCACGGCCCTCTATCCCGCTGAATGTTACCGTCTTAGAGGTCATATCGAGTATTAAAGCGTGTAAGGGGGGCAAGGCACAGGGCCCTGATGGGGTCCCTATTGATGTCTATAAAGCTTTGCCAGACATGTGGGGACCACTGTTAGCCACGGTTTTTAATGCTGCCGTATGCGATGGGGTCCCACCAACCTGGGAAGAATCAATTATTATCCCGAACTATAAAAAAGGTGACAGAGGGGATGGTAAGAACTACCGCCCTATCTCTCTCCTAGATTCCTCGGTCAAAATAATGAGTAGGGTTTTATTGGCGAGGTTGGAACAATGGGCTGATGACAATGGAATTTTGGCTAGTACCCAGTATGGTTTTAGGAAGGGACGTGGAACCGTGGATCAGTGTTTAAATTTGAATCTCCTTATAGGGAAGTATACGCAGGCCAAAACGGGTTCCCTCTATCTCTGCTTCGTTGATTTGAGCAGTGCCTTCGATATGGTGGATCACTCGATTCTCTGGACCAAACTGTTAGAAATGGGAGCTCCAGAAGGTATTGTCTTTTTTCTTGCCCAATTATACTCTAATCTTCGAACGAGTATTCGATATGGCTCTACAGGGGAGTGTACGACAAAGTTCAGGGTACGCTGGGGAATTAGACAAGGATGTGTTCTTGCTCGACTTCTTTTTACGCTTTTTATAAATGAGGTAGATGCTGTTTTAAAGGGGGTGAGCTCTGATGTCCCCAAGATCAATGGCCTAGATGTACCGGTACGGTTATATGCTGACGATGCCGTGTTACTCGCTAGGACTCCATTAGGGCTTCAACGCCTGATGGATAGTTTTTCTGCTCTTATTGAGAATAGAAAACTACTCATCAATAAAACCAAAACTTTTAATATGACCTGTGAGGCAGGGTCCAGGAGACTTAAATCCTTCTTTTTGGATGGATACAAGGTCCAACAAGTGGATAAATTCTGCTATCTGGGAATCACATTTGCTAAGGATAGCAGATGGACCTATGAAACTATTAATGTACGGACTAAAATGGCGAAAAGTGCCCATGGTATTTTTAAATTTGCTGCTAAGCTTTGGGAAAGACGTATTTGGGATATGCTACAAATTTATAAAGCTCGTAGCGTGTCTATCGCCCTCAAAAGGTTACTGTGCCTGCCCAAATCAGCCCCAAACGAATTAACCCATAGAGAGCTAGGGATTCATCATTTATCCGACTTGATTTCCCTAAAGCCACTGATGTTGTGGCGTTCTGCTTGGCTGAAGGAAGAGACTTCCCTAAATAGGGCTGTTATAACTGATTGTCTTTCCCTTGATAAGTATCTTAACATCCCATGGTTAAAATATGTTGTATGTAGTTTTAGAGATATTTATGGAATAGATGTTACTGTGGATTGTTATGCTGCTTCAGTTTTGTCTAAAGCAGAGATGAAGAATATTTTTATGACTTATTGGGGGGAGAGATGGAAGGTGAACACTGGTCATCTAGTTACTAGCATATTTTACAACAAAAATGCGGATGGTGATGGCTATCCAATTTATCTCAGTAATGTTACTAGAGCCTCACACCGGTTTGTGTTGACCAGATTAAGACTGGGTATTGTACATAACCTGGTAGCCTTTCCCTCCCCTAAATCACACCCTGTTGGTCCCTGTCCCTGTTATGGCACTTTTGCACAAAGCACTTTGCATCTACTTTTAACGTGTAAATTGTATCATCATCTATGAATATCATTTTTAAAACCAATTTTTGTTAAATATGGTGTAAGGACTGTGTGCGATTCAATGAAATTGCTTTTTAACATGTATGAAGTTGATATTTGTTTTTTTACTGCTACCTACCTTTTTAAATGTATCCATTTGAGGAATAGTATGATGTTTTAATTATTGTAAGGCTCAATTATTTCACTGTATCTAGTATGATGCTATTTGGTGACGTTTGTTTATATGTGCTTTTATGGTCATTATTGCAATGTATCGAATAAAGCTTTAAATTGATTGATTGATTGATTGAGTTCAGAGAACAAATATTTTTCTAAGCCCATACCTATCTCCTTGCATGGCAAACTTGCTGTGAGAAGTCCGCACAGGCTATATTGCAGCATTTCTATTGGCCTGGAATAATGGCCAAAATGAAGAAGTATTGTCAAGAGTGCAAAATCTGCCAGTGGAAAACCCGGTATAGTCCTCCGCAGGTTCCCTTGCAACCTATGCCAATCATAAGGACTCCCTAAAAAAAAAAGGGAATGGATATCATTGGGCCTCTAGCTAAATCTTCAAAAGGGTATCAATACGTTCTGGTACATTCTGGTGATGGTCAATTACGTCACTCAGTACCCTGAAGCCATACCCTTAAGGACCACCCCAACTAGAACCATAGCACAACATTTGAACTAGATTGTTTCTCTTATGGGGTTTCCTAAGGAGATCCTAACAGACCCGGGTACTTCATTTGTATCCCAATTAATGAAACAAATCTGCAGACAGATATATATCATACACATTAAGACCGCAGTTTATCACCCCCAGACTGATTGTTTGAGTGAGTGGTACAATGACTCTCTTAAACTCACACTTTAGACAATATTATCAGGTGATGGAAGTAAGTGGGATCAGCTATTACCTCTAGCCTTGTTTGTCTTAAGAGGACAAGTACAGAGCAGGCTAGGATACTTATCCTTTGAATTGCTTTTTGGGCAAAAACCGTGTACACTATTAGAGATCACAAATGAAGTTTGGGGAAAAGATAGTGAAGAGGAGGCAGGTCGTCTATTGGACTACACTAATCAACAAAGGTCTAGTATAGGAACATTATGCCAATCTAGAGAAAAACTAGAGACATCAGAAGTACACCTATGATAAAGGGAAGAAATGGAGAGAGTACCAAGTTGGGGACTGAGTATTAGTTTGCCTACCCAGGTCTGAGAGAAAAATTAAGGCTGAATGGCAAGGACCTTTTAATATTGTCCAAAGAATTGGGAAAGTCACTCATAAACTAAAAATATCTCAGAACAAAGAATAGATATATCACATTAATTTGGACCAATTCCCCCTAAAAAAACATTCCACACTTCCTGTAGCTCCTCCCCCAATACATGCCCTTAGGGGAACTGCTCACAAGTGAGGCCCTTTGGGTTTCCCAGAAGACCGAACTCCTACAAACTTTGGAGTTTTTCTCTCCAATATTCTCGGACTTACGGGGAAAAACCCACTTGACAGTGCACTTTATTTCCACTAAGGAAGGGATGTCAGTGAAACAAATACCATATTGAATTCCAGCCTGCTCGAAGACATGTAACAAATGCAGAGATAGAACAAATGCTAAAGATGGGAGTAATTGAGCCGTACAATAGCAACTAGTGTTCACCCATTGTGATAGTTCCCAAAACAGACAGAAGCATACGCTGCTGTTTAGACCTCAGAGCAATAAATAATATATCTAAGTTTGATGGGTATCCATTACCCCACATAGATGAGTTGATAGAAAGGTTAGAGGAGGCCAAGTTCATTACTCCCATCGACCTTATGAAAGGTAATTTGCAAGTACCGCTCAAACCAGAAGATTGGGAAACAAACACCTTTTCAACCCACTATGGACTATCGCAGTTTAACATTCTACCCTTTGGGTTAGATGGGGTGCCTGCAACCTTTCAGTAACTAATGAACGCCCTCCTAAAACACCCACCAAGAGGATAAGGCATTCGACTGTGTGAGTTGGACTTGTGTGTTCATTTTATTGAGGCACTTGAACATGGGTCCCCGCCTTATCACATTGATCAGATTACTATATACAGATCTCACAGCATCTGTGCGGGTAGCCGGAACCACGTCAGCCCACTTTCCCATCCATCGCGGCACCTGTCAGGGGTTCCCCCTTTCACCCCTGCATTTTGCCCTTGCGATCGATCCACTTGCAGCCTGGGTGAGACGTGATGCTCTTTACCGTGGATTTGAGTGGGCTCCGGACATATCTGATCGTATAGCATTATACGCACATGACATCCCTATTCGTTCTTGCTAATCCCCACTGGAGAGGGCCTCGAATTCTCCAGGTCATGCGCATCTTTGGCGAGATGTCTGGCCTACACATGAACCCTTCCAAGTCTCAAATTTGGCTGCTCAGAGGGTCGATTGGGTGTGGGCGATGGGCCGATGGTCTGATGCCTGCAACACAAGGCTTCACGTATTTGGGCATCTTTGTATCAGATTGCCAAGCACTTTCTTGGGGAGAAATCTGGAAGTAACGACTGCCAAAGTCAAAACAGAGATGGAAACATGGGCCTCACTCCCCCTCTCACTTTATGGAAAATCGGCCATCTTCAAGATGGTCTCATTACCAAAATTACTTTATCGACTACAATCTCATCTTTATCTGATCCCCATGTCTTGGCTTCGGCAAATAAATGCATCCCAGGGTCAATTCATGGGGGGGGGGGGGGGGTCAGCGCGGCCAGAGTCACCCTGCGCACGTGTATGCAATCTGCTTACTGAGGTGCCATCGCCACCGCAGACATACACTCCTATTATGCTGCAGCAGAACTGCAGATCCTGAATGATTGGTGGTACGGGCCTAGGGACGAACCCGCATATAAGATTGAAAGGTGGATTATGGGAGAACCATCCCTATACCCACTCCTGTACAGCAGATAGGCCCATAAGGGTCTTCCCCCTCTACGCAGGTGGTAATCATGACCTGGCGACAGACTCTTCATCATATAGGTTGGTGGGGGCGTCTTACACGGTAGACTCCTTTATGGCGAAATCGTCTATTTCCAGAGGTAGAAGACCTTCAGGAATTTGGTGGCTGGGATCGCATTGGAGTTTCTCCCATAGGAGATGTTATGATGGGCCACACCCTAAGGTCCTTCCAGAACCTTCAAAAGGAGTTTCCATGCCCCGCACTCAATTCTATATAAACTTACAATTACGACATGCCCTGCACCCTTAAATCAATGACCTAACCTCCCTGCCAGAGTTCAGCCCACTAAAGGGCAAGCTCCTCATGGCGGATTTAGGGGGGGCATAAAATCTCTAAAATTTATTAAACCCTAGTGATAACAGCCCCACTAACCTTGCCACCCTACGGGCCTCATGGGACATGGACAAAGGGCCTATTGATGATGACGACTGGTTCGAGGCGCTCCAATCACCACGTGGCGCTGCAATTTCCACCCACCTCCTCCACATTCAATTCAAATACTTGCACAGGGTATATTACACTCGACACAGATTATGGCGTGCAGGGCTGATTGCCTCCCCTCAGTGTCTTCGCTGTCACGCGGGGGACGGCACCTTTCTGCTCACAATATGGACGTGTCCCACTCTCGATCATTTTTGGTGAGGGGTGCTTCAAAGTCTATCTGCAGTATTAGCATGGGACATCCCCCGGTCTGCCAAACTCACACTCCTACATTGTACAGACGAAATTGGGGGTAATCACTACAAAAGACATCTGTTATTTTTGAGCCTCACTCTTGCAAAACGGGACAAAGCTAAACATTGGAAGGTTGATAACCCCCCTCGGGTATCGATGTGGAAGAGGGGTCTGGATAATGCTATGGAGCTAGAACGACCAGTATTCATAGCTCGTGGATGACCATTGAAGCACACTAAAATATGGAAGAGGTGGGCCACATATAGGAATATTCCCCTAGAGACGCACAACACAGAAGATGGTCAACCAATGAATGAAGTCAGAACATTTCAATAGGGATTGAGAGTTTGTACCAATACCACACCCACGTATTAGTGGCACTAATAGCCAAGACCAGAATGTATGTGATCAGGCACAGAGTTAAGATTTATTCGCAGTTGTTGCTGTTGTTTGATTGTAATCCTACAATACACATTAAGATGTGGACTGTAACTTCCCTCCTAGATATTCAGTGGATGTTTTATATGTCCACCATCACTTAGAAACTTTGTATTGATCTTTATAAACTAAATAAAATATGTTTTCAACAACAACACAACAAAGAAAACACCAAGAGTACTCCTCTGCCTACTTAGATGACATAGTTATCTTTAGTAAAACCTGGGAAGAAAACCTCACTCACCTCCAAGCTGTATTAGGGGATTTAAAACATGCCAAGCTACACATTAATGTTAAGACGTCTCAAACTTCATGTTGCAAACCAACCTAGGTTATATCTTGGGAAAAGGGTGTATTGAATCACAAACCGTGAAGGTCTGTGGTATTACTGAAATGTCCTTCCCCAAAACTAAGAGATAAGTAAGAGTCTTCTCGAGACTTCTAGGGTATTATCCAAGGTTCATACCCCATTATTCCGAAATAGCCAGTCCCTTAACTAACATCCTGAGAAAGCACGCCAAAAACCAAGAATTTAAACAACCCTCTCCCAAAGTACTAGAGGCCTTCCACCAGTTAAAACAGGCCATAACCACAAGCCTAGTATTGAGGTCCTCCAACTTTGAGAAACCCTTTATCTTACAGACAGATGCCTCTGATGAGGGAATAGGTGCAGTTTTATCCCAATGTAATGACGAAGGGGAAGAGTATCCAGGGCTGTTCATCAGTCATTGTTTCCCAGGGAACAGGCTTATGCTGTGGAGGAAGAATGTCTTGCTATAAAATGGGCTATAGAGAATCTACAGAAGGCCGCCACCTTTATATTATTCACCGACCATTGTCCTCTAACCTGGATGAGAAGAAACAAAGGTAATAATCTCTGAGTGCGAAGATGGATCCTTTCCCTTCAAGCCTTTCAGTTTGAGATCAGACACAGGAAAGGTCAGGATCAAGAGTAATGCTGATTTTCTTTCCCGGTTTCCTCTTATCCCCTATCAGGAAAATCTGGAGAGGGGGATGTGTCAGGTTGAAGGGTGTGAGGGGGAACAAGAGAATGACTAACCTCAACACCAACACTGGTTCATAGCATACAGTGTATCTGGAAAAGAGGGCGTTTTAATTTAACAGGAAGTACAGCAACAGGAAGGGGAAACAAAAGCGAGAAAAGGACAGGCAACAGAGTAGAACATAGTGGAAAGCGAATACAAACTTTGGTGGTTGTAGAAAAAGGAAGAGGAGTCTCCACTCAGCGCAAACCTCTGAGGCAGGAAAGAGAAAGCTGATTTGGACACTGCAGTCAGAGAGGAGGACTGCGGCATGCTGAGAAGCAGAGGCGAGCACAGTACCAATGCCCTTGCTGCGGTATGACAAAGGATAAGGGGAGCAATATTGCTGACAGGCGACACCACTGGCAGGATGCTTCAATGGGAGCATGGCTAACGCAGGTGGGTGACCGATTATGCTCCTGGTAAGAGAGGGGGGAGGGAGTGATGGGTGGTCTGGGCAGGGAACCATGATAACCACACCAATAGCGAAGGCAACATTTTAGGAACCTGAGGACTATTAAAGTTCTTTTTTCCCCCAACCTTTATTTTTTTGGTTATGGGGAGAACAAGAAGAAACCCCAGAATCAGACACTAAACAGTAGAGCAAAAAGACAGAACAATTTAGATAAACTGAGAAATACAAAAAACTAGACGATAGCTAGAACAACGATCTTATCAGGAACAAAGAAGTTACCTGTGTTTTTCCATGTGTCGGCGAGTGGAATCCCGGCCTCACCTGGGAGTAGACAAAAAGACCCAATGAGAAGTCGGACATCAGAACAATTGAAAGAGTATTAAACGCCCTCTAAATAGAAGCAATGAGATAAAGCTACAAAACTAATATCTTGCATCCAAAAGTTTTCATGCTAAGCGACAGGCGTGTGGATCTGCATATCTAGATATACATACATCTTTTTCCTTTAATAACTTTCTGCCAAGTTTGGTGCAATCCCATTCAGCAGTTCAGGCTGCAGTTGTGTCTAAAATCCCAATGGGAAATTGCATGAGGAAAATGCATTTTGGGACCCCCCCTTTTTCTCAGCCCCTGCTTGACGAATCAGACCAGAATGTTCCAGGCAGCAGAAGTGACTGGCGTACTAGTTTTGAAACAAGTTCCTAACTATATATAAGTATATATAGTTAGGACCTAGTTTGTCAGTAGGTAGTTATAGTTAGGACCTAGTTTCCATAGGAATAGCTTTTCTTCATTTACCAATAACTTTGGTGCCGTTTGACGAATCTCCACGAAATTTTCAAAATTGAAGTGACACACACTTCAGCTGCTGTCTTGAAAGTTTCGGGTGATCCATCAAGCATGAGTCCAAGACCCAGGGGGTGCTTAAAATTGTGTTTTTCCCATGTTCATTTTGACAGGACCTGTAGACACTGCTACAGCCTGAACTGCTGAATGGATTTACACCAAATTTGCAGGGAGATAAATGTTGGTCCAAGGAAGTGCCATATTTGATTTGGTGTAAACCCATTTAGTACTTGCAGAGAAATGTAAAGAAATTTCCAGTTGTATATATATGGACGCTGTGGGTCCGCGACCCCTCCCGATCTTGTGCTGAGATCTGATTCGCTGCCAACACTTCAAACCAGGAAGTGTTGGCAGCCATCTTGTGACTCGGTCACAAAAAACTGATTTTTTTTAAAGAAAAGGGGGCAAGGTAGAAACACCCTGACCTGCTAAGCCTCTTGGGGTGATCCCACAGGGACCCCACAGGACAAAAAAGCATTAAAAAAAAAAAAATTCAGTGGTAGTCGCACTGGATCCACGAATCCCACTAAAAAAAGAAAAAAAAATTAAGCATGGGCGTTTACGCTGTATCAATTATGTGTCCCTGGGAGGGCCAGGTTAGGGGGGCATTTGTAATTATAGGAGGAGGGGGCACGGGCCCCTCCTGGGACTTGATTATGCCCTCAGAGCCCACCACCTTCCTGCGGCTTCTTTTAAAAAGAAATGGGGGGGACCTGTACAGCCTCCCCCGCTGCCCTGGGGACCACCACCTCATCGGGGCTCTTTGTTTAGCAAATGTGGGGACCACACAGACCCCCATGCAGCCCAGGGGGTCACCACCTCCCCAGGGTTTTAATTATAAATAATGCGGGGGCGCGCAGACCCCCCGCAGCCCCAGTGACCGCCACCTCCGTTGGGCTTTGTAAATTTAAATTGGGGTCCACACAGCCCCGGGAACCACCACCTCCTGAGTGCTAAATTAACACTGGAGAAGGGGCCACATGACTCCCCTAATGGAGCCATAGATGGCCCTGGGGACCGCCACCCCCAGGGCTGGCTACTGCAGTGTCCAGGGGTGCCCACCCCAGGAAAATAGCAGTTTGCTATGGCTTGGCAGGAGCACCGCTCCCACCAAGCCATAACAAACTCTGCTCTGCTTCGAGTAAGCAAGAGCATGTAAAATGCTCTCACTTAATCGAAGCGGAGCAGAATTGATTTTGGACAGAGGGAGCTGCATGTTTAGCAGCTCCCTCTGTCGAAAAGCAATGCCGGCTCCCGAAGGACGCGGGGAGCCAGCAGGGAACGTGGGGCCCTTCAGGGTCTCCCCGTTATCCCCAACAGATGAGTTAAAAGAAAAGTAAAAAAACAAAAAGAAAGGCTGGGCCCCGGGGGATGGGGTCTCCAGGCCGAAATTGTCCTGAGGAGGGGGCCATGCAGCCTATCTCCTCATTCTAAAAATGCCTGGCACCGGGGGATGGAGTCCCCGGGTAAGAAATCGGCCCGGGGAAGGAGGCTATGCAGCCCACTTGCCTAAAAAAAAGCCCTAAACAAAAACAGCAACTCGCCAGTTGTCCCGCCCCCTTTCTCCTCCAATCTGCAAACGCCCTCCTGGGGCACTGCTGTTTGGTGGATAAAGTCCCCTTGGCTCCAGAAGGTCTTTGGGGGCCAACAAGCCCTTTTGTTACCTCCAGTAAGTCCCACAGAGGGGGATTGCTGAGACGTATTTAGAGGCCATGCCCCTTTTATCCACCACTCTGCAAACGTGTCTCCTGGCCACTACTGGTTGGGGAATAAAGTTCTCTTGGATGCTCAAGGACCTTGAGGACCAAGAAGCCTCCCTGGTACTTTCTTTAAGTCCTTCGCTGAAAAAAAGATGGGTCACAGGTAAGTTATAATTAGAAATTAGCATTTAAAAAACCTTGAAATTCACTGAAAAAATCAAAGGTTACAAGCTGTTATAGTTAGGAAATATAAATTAAAAAATCTTAGAAATTCACTGAAAAAAACAAAGGTTACAGGAACGTTATAGTTAGGCTGACATTTCACTCATACAAACCTAAAGAAATTCAGCAGTTATAATTAGCTGAGCTAACAATAACTCGTGCCCCCGTAATGCACTGCTTATGACCACACATATTACATCACTCATGACATGGTCAATGACATCACTCAGGACATCATCCAGTGGCTGTTACTGTTTATAAAATGTGTATGAGTGCTAAGTATATATATATATATATATATATATATATATATATATATATATATATATATATATATATAGATATATATATATATTATCTACTGGCGGTCGCCAGTAGATAGTTATAGTTAGGACCCTGTTTCCATAGGAAAACCGCAACATTCTATTTGGAATAACTTTGGCGCCAGTCGACGAATCCTCGCGAAATTATCAAAATAGGTGGGGCGCTACGCTCTGCTCCTACCCTGAAAGTCTCGGGGGGATTCGTCAAGCGGGGGCTGAGAAAAAAGGGGGGTCCCAAAACACGTTTTTCCCATGCATTTTTCCATAGGACCTTTAGACACAGCTACAGCCCGAACGGCTGAACAGAGTTACTTGAAATTTGGCAGAGAGGTAGTCCTCAGGTCAAGGAAGTGCCTTTTGTATGTCTTGTGTAAATCTGTTCAGTAGTTCCTGAGAAAATAGCATTTAAATCAATATATATATCTGTGGCAGCTTACGGTGCGCTTACGGTGCGCTTACGGTAAGCTTACCGTACGCGTACGGTGACGTGCGCGAGCGCGATTCTGATTGGCTGGTATATCTTAGTAAACATTCGAATCGGTCGAAACCAGGAAGCGGCGGCCGCCATTTTCTCTCTCGCACTCTGAGGGGGGGAGGAAAAACAAAGGCAAAAAACCTGTAAAGGGGCTGTTTAGACAGCTCATAACCACCTAGCTTTGCTTAAGGTGTCCCCACAGAACTCCCAAGGCCAAAAATTCAATTTGTTTATTTTTTGAAAAATCGCCGATTACGCTTACCGTACGCGTACGGTAAAAATAATAAAAAAAAAAAAAATTATCCACACTCTCCCCACCCCGTGTGCAAATGGTCCCCGCAGGGCATCATTGGTGCATGGCATATGTACACAATGAAAAAGTAAAAGAATCCCTTTCACAACGAAGTGCATAATATGTCCTCCATGTGCGCACGGTGCGCGAAGCGCATCGTGCGTACATGGCCCATCCAGCGTAACGTGGGCACGGCACTAACTGCGTAAAGTGGGCGCGCGGTGCGGTGCCACGAATGGCGTAAAGTAACTTAGCATTTAAAAAAACGTACAAATTCACTGAAAAAACCATAGGTTTCACACACGTTATAGTTAGGAATTAGCATTTAAAAAACCTTGCAAATTCACTGAAAAAACCATAGGTTTCACACATGTTATAGTTAGCTGGACATTTTACTGATAAAAAACCAATGAAATTCCCCCGTTATAGTTAGTGCAGGCAACTATAACTCACGCGACTGCAATCCTCTGCTGATGACATATGTGTCTTTATGAAAAAAAAATATTTGTAATATATGTATAGCTAAAATTTAATGGAAGAAGACATGGGCAAATAAGTGTCTAAATACAGTATTAGCATCAGCAGAGGATTGCGGTCGCGTGAGTTATAGTTGCCTGCACTAACTATAACGGGGGAATTTCATTGGTTTTTTATCAGTAAAATGTCCAGCTAACTATAACATGTGTGAAACCTATGGTTTTTTCAGTGAATTATATATATATATATATATATATATATATATATATATATATATATATATATATATATATATATATATATATATATATATATATATATATATATATATATCCAGCTCAGGCTTGTTTCCAACACAGTGAGAGGCACTCGAGCGCAGACACGAGCCTCAAGCAGCAGCTCAATCTTATGTCAGGAACTCCGGACTTCCGATACCTTTGGCAGCCCAACCACCACTGCCTGACGCGTTTCATAATCTTCCTCAGAGGCTGTTCGTGGAAAGGAACACGCACAGTCCGGAACTGCAGGTGAGAGATTTCTTTAATTGCGCGCCCCCTATAGGCTGCTTAAATAAGACTGCGCATTGTCTGCTGGTACCTGTAGTTCCAGAGGGATGCAGATATCCCCTCTAAAGTGCGTTTGAATGTTCTGCCGGAATATATAAGCCCCCAATGAGCCTCAGAAGACGGGGGTTCCCTCAATTCAGTGTCTCACGCCCCACATCACGAGGTTGCTGAATGTACTCCTCTGTGGCCCCCAGGTTCCCGGGGTGGTGCTTACTCTCGGCGGCTTGGCAACCGCCTATAGATCCAGCTCAGGCTTGTTTCCAACACAGTGAGAGGCACTCGAGCGCAGACACGAGCCTCAAGCAGCAGCTCAATCTTATGTCAGGAACTCCGGACTTCCGATACCTTTGGCAGCCCAACCACCACTGCCTGACGCGTTTCATAATCTTCCTCAGAGGCTGTTCGTGGAAAGGAACACGCACAGTCCGGAACTGCAGGTGAGAGATTTCTTTAATTGCGCGCCCCCTATAGGCTGCTTAAATAAGACTGCGCATTGTCTGCTGGTACCTGTAGTTCCAGAGGGATGCAGATATCCCCTCTAAAGTGCGTTTGAATGTTCTGCCGGAATATATAAGCCCCCAATGAGCCTCAGAAGACGGGGGTTCCCTCAATTCAGTGTCTCACGCCCCACATCACGAGGTTGCTGAATGTACTCCTCTGTGGCCCCCAGGTTCCCGGGGTGGTGCTTACTCTCGGCGGCTTGGCAACCGCCTATAGATCCAGCTCAGGGTTGTTTCCAACACAGTGAGAG
Source organism: Triturus cristatus (assembly GCF_964204655.1). Lineage (NCBI taxonomy): Eukaryota > Metazoa > Chordata > Amphibia > Caudata > Salamandridae > Triturus > Triturus cristatus. The sequence goes on from NC_140584.1 coordinate 541,004,507, forward strand.
GCACTCGAGCGCAGACACGAGCCTCAAGCAGCAGCTCAATCTTATGTCAGGAACTCCGGACTTCCGATACCTTTGGCAGCCCAACCACCACTGCCTGACGCGTTTCATAATCTTCCTCAGAGGCTGTTCGTGGAAAGGAACACGCACAGTCCGGAACTGCAGGTGAGAGATTTCTTTAATTGCGCGCCCCCTATAGGCTGCTTAAATAAGACTGCGCATTGTCTGCTGGTACCTGTAGTTCCAGAGGGATGCAGATATCCCCTCTAAAGTGCGTTTGAATGTTCTGCCGGAATATATAAGCCCCCAATGAGCCTCAGAAGACGGGGGTTCCCTCAATTCAGTGTCTCACGCCCCACATCACGAGGTTGCTGAATGTACTCCTCTGTGGCCCCCAGGTTCCCGGGGTGGTGCTTTTTTCTCGGCGGCTTGGCAACCTATAGGGGGCGCGCAATTAAAGAAATCTCTCACCTGCAGTTCCGGACTGTGCGTGTTCCTTTCCACGAACAGCCTCTGAGGAAGATTATGAAACGCGTCAGGCAGTGGTGGTTGGGCTGCCAAAGGTATCGGAAGTCCGGAGTTCCTGACATAAGATTGAGCTGCTGCTTGAGGCTCGTGTCTGCGCTCGAGTGCCTCTCACTGTGTTGGAAACAAGCCTGAGCTGGATATATATATATATATATATATATATATATATGTATATATATAATACATACCAAAGCGTATTGATAAATCAGTGGGTGAGTGAGTGCCTGTATCGATGATTTAGTAGGTGCGTGACTGACTGTATGAGTGAGTAATTAGGTGTCTCAGTGAATGTATAGGTCAGTCAGTCAGTCAAAGTACTTTATTTCGATAAATAAATATCATAAAAAGGCATAGAAACAGTACAATAAATATTTCACGCAATCAACAGTTCATAATTTCTAAAATGTTTAAAAAGAGGTCAGTTAAATAAAACATCCTAAAAACATCATTTAGCATATTAAATTTATGTTCTCTTAGGTTCACAGATGGGGCATTTCATGTAAAAAGTTAAGTATTCAGCCATTCATAACATTGTAATAATAGGATTAATAGAGAGCTTCCTTTTCTTAACCCTAACAGCACCCACTAAAAAACTAGCGACATGGAACATGATCCTAGTGGTCTGCAGTAACTGTAAATACAAGAGGGCAGGTTTAACCTGTATAAACCCAGCCTCCTTTAAGATTGGGATCAAGTATTTCTTTCTTAATGCCGCGTAATGGTCACAGAACATCAAAAAAATGCATTGTGTTCTGGGTCGAAAAATTGTCACAATTACACGGCATTGCGTTTTCGGGAATACACCAAGTTGGAAAATGGCCAAGGGTTAAATGAATCAGATTGAACCGAAAACGTGTAAGGAGAAACCGGTGAAAAGATTGATTTACAGTAGATAAATATAATTCAGGGCCAACATGTGTACTCAAAATAATACTAGCCCGCACCGATGGTTTCTCATATTCTACTTGTTCTCTTTCTAACCATAACAAATCTCTCATCATACCTTTAATCAAACCAATATCTTTGACAGTTATCAATTCCGGGGAATAGAAAAGATCTGGTCTCCCTATTTTAACAAGGCAATTTTTAATGTAGACTAACCAAGCTATTTTATTTACTTTATCCAGCTGCAGGCAGTCTTTTAAAATGATATGGTTGAGGAGAATTTCTTGATTCAACCAAGTCTTTAGCCAGGCTAAAACGGGGACCATTCTAATCAAATCTGAAATGTAACCCACACCAAGTTCAGTGTGAACAATATATGTGGAAGTAGACTGAGGGAGAGAAAGGACAGATCTTAAAAATGTGTTCTCCGTGATCTGTATACTTTCCATAGAGCAATTACCCCATATCGCACTTCCATATGTGGCAACAGCAAGACATTTTGCTTTATAAATTTTTAACAAAGTTACAATAGGCCTTGCTCCTAATTTATTCATAAATCCCTGAAGAGCAGAGGATGATTTAACAAGGGCAACGTTTCTATTTTTTATCTGCGGACCCCAGGTACCTTTCTCGTCAAAAGTGATCCCCAGATATGGAAACGTTGCTACACTAGACAGTTCTTGCTTCCCACAAATGAAAGTTTTTGAGAGCTTATTTTTATTACACTTACCCATAATCATTATCTGAGGCTTTTTAACATTGATCTTTAAGTCCAGGGAAGCCATAAAGACCTCAAAAGCGTCCAATAATCATTGGAGGCCAACACCAGTACGGGAAAGCAAGACAGCATCGTCCGCGTATAGGAGGACTGGAATTCCAAGTTCTCCTATACGTGGAATGTCATGGGTGGCATCTTTTAATGTGGGTTCCAAAGCATTTATGTAAATAGTAAATAGGAGGGGTGCCAAAATGCACCCCTGCCTAACTCCCCTTTCTGAGTTAAAGTGGCTCGTACATCGCCCCGCAGTGGTAACTCTAACTGAAGCAGTTAGATCGGTATGTAGATCTGCTAAGAGATTAACAAGAGCCTTGTCCAGTCCCAAGTCAAGCAAGATTTTCCATAATTTGGAACGATTTACAAGGTCAAAGGCTGACGAGAGGTCCATGAACCCCAGGTACATGGACCCCTCCTTAGCCTTCGTGTATTTTTCTATTAATAAATACAAGTTCAGACCTTGATCTATAGTGCTCCTTTTCGGTCTAAAACCATACTGAACGTCTGCTAGGACCCCTTTCTCTGTTAACCAATCGTTCAGTTTTGTTAAAATAACCCGGCCCAATATTTTCACCGATGAATCGATCAGTGAGATGGGTCTGTAACAGGATGGGTCTTGCCTGTTCCCCTTTTTAAAAACTGGTATAATTATAGATTTCTTCCAAGAAAGCGGGATTTTATCAGATGAAAGAGCATTAAAAACCTTACATAGTACTTTAGACCAAAATTTCGGGGAACTTTTAAAAACATCCCCAGGTACCCCATCTGGGCCCGGGGCTTTATTTTTTATGGTCAGGTCTATAGCCCTTTCCACATCTGCTACTGCAAAAATAACAGCATCCTCGGCAGTGCAGATTTCCCCGACATCGACTTCTAAGATGCCATCAGGAGGTCCAATGTTACATGTTTCAGAGTATATCTGACTAAAATGTTTAATCCAGCCCTCATCTGGGATGTTTGCCTCTAAGTGGGTATTAGTGTCATCAGAAAAGAAGGGCTGATTTATTATTTTCCAGAATAAACCACTATTTTTTAGGGTTTCTGGATCTAAGAGTTGAGCCAAAGCATTATCTTTCAGGTCCCTCTTTCTTTCTAAAATAGTTTTTTTGTACACATTCCTAGCATTTGCTATGTCTGCTCGATTTTTAGGAGTTGCTTTTAATGCTTTTACTAGTACTCCATGCGCTTTAGAGCATTTCTTATCAAACCATCTGTTGCCCACTAGCGCCTTCTGGTTAGATTTATCCTGGAGACTACGATTAATTTCTATGCAGATATTATCGAATGCTGATATGACCTCCTTGGGATCTGGACTTTCCGCTAAACATATAGAGACTTCATCCTCCACTTTGGATAAGACCTCTTGAAGAAAGATTTCAGGGACTATTTTTGTCCACTTGAGCCTACGATTCTGATCTTTGACCTTAAGGTTCAAGCCCCCACTAACTTTTACTGTTTTGAGAGAAATTAGTTCAGTATTCTTTAATACAAGTAAAACAGGATTATGATCACTAAAAACTGACACCTCTGTATGATAATTTAACACGTTATTTAACAAAAAAGAAGACAAAAAAATATAATCTATAACAGTACCCTTAGCTTTGCCCTTAAACGTAGGGGACCTATTATTTCCATCCCCGCAACCAGACTCATATAAGTTCCATTTTGCAAGAAAAAGCTCAAGATAATCACCCTGCCTAGTGTGTTCCGGGTGAGCAGTTGAGGAAAGGGGAGGGCCTTCATCATCCCGCCTAATGCATGGTAGGGTACATGGGTGTATATTAAAGTCCCCTAGTACAATTAATTCAAAAGTATTTACATTTATACTATAGACTGACAAAAATGTATCCAGTTCAGCCAAATTTTGACTGGTGCATTCATTTGCATGCGAGTTATAAAAATTGACAAAAAGAATCTTGGCCTTGTCTTGGGTAGAAAGCTCAACAATTAGACAATTTTCGGAGCCCGAGGGGCACTGAGTTAGAGTACCTTTAATATCCAGTTTGAAAAGGCTTAACAGGCCCCCCTTAGATCTTCCTGCCAAACTACTGGTGGCTGGATTACAAAAATGACAATAGCCATCCAGGGAAAAGCTGTTCATTTGATCCCAAGTCTCTTGCAAGGCAATAATATCAAAAGATTTTAATGTCATTTCCCATTCGGCTATCCCAATTTTGTTCTTTAATCCAGCGATGTTCCATGTGGCGATCTTGAGGGACGGTGCTAAAGACTGAGTAGAACTCCCCAAGGCATTGGGCAGTCAGTCATTTTCCTCCAAAGATGATAGAGCAGTATATCAATTGTGAAGAGGTAAAATGTTATCGATCTGCCTATTGACCAGCTGAACACAATTTGGCTCCCCACTGATTTGAGACCGGGACATATTCACAAATGCTTTCGGGGCACACCCAGCCATCCCTCTTCCATTCCCATTTAAAGGATACCTTTGCACATGGGACGGACGACATTGGGTATTATCCAGATGATTATAGAAAAAGCCAAGGGGTCTAACACGAACCGAGTTTTCCAGGGTTGGCAAAATGGCAGCTCTGAGGAGAACTGTTGCCACGTCTTGTATTTTTTGTGCCATTGCCAATCCAACTAACTCTACGGGTAAATAATATGTCATTAGCAAGGGCACACGGGAATCCACAATTCTGATTCAACCAGGCAAGCGTTTTATTTTTAAGAGCATCATAAGTTTCTAGCCTAGGATCATTCAAACAAGAATCAACCTCTGGAACATTTGTTAGTACCACAGTATATGGTACACACTCCGGAGGGAGATTAATAAAATTATTCCTCCTAGATCTACTTCTCCCAACAGTGTCTCCCCCTACTATAGTGTCCTGACTACTCCTTTGTACTATTTGTGGTTGTCTAGATGTTGTTTGTGCTCTAGCAGATCCTACTAACGATAAGGTCGAGGATGGGGTATTCAGCGCGATTACGGCTGATGGAGCCTGAACAATAGCCCCTAAGCCATCAACCCTATTACTGACTAAGGCATGTGTAGCTGGACCCACTATATTGTGGTAAATAAAATATCACGCTCTCAGACTTTTAAATATTAACAATAGGATCATGCATAAAGCAAGAGGCTGAGTCTGTGGTATCAGATTCATAAAGGGCTTTATTCCAATAACTCGAGTCAAAGGGAGAATATCTCCATCACCAAAAAGGATCTGGACGGGGCTGAAAAGTATTCTCAATATTCTCAAAACATTATTCACAGAGTACAGTATATATACATTTCTCAATTGTACGTAAGCAAAAGAGCAAGAGAGAATGAGATAAGAGCATGTGGGCGTGTAAGTAGGCGTGAAGGTGGGCGTCCATGTGGGCGTCCACTTGATGATAAGGGGTAAATTGTCATGTGTGGGTGGATACCTGGAGATGATTTCGCAATGTCAGCAGAAATACTTGGCAGAGATGCGCGCGCAGCAGCATGACGTGTGATAGACGTGCAACTAGAGGGTGAAGGGACTTGACATTTAGCTCTACATGTGGAGACAAAAGTCTGGGGTTATGTCAACCTAATCCCAAATCATATCTAATATCCTATGTTTAAAGAACTGTGTTATCCACAAGGGAAGGGCTCTCGGACAGAATCTATTCTATACTGACTGTGTGTGCGTGTACAAGCGTCTAAGTGTCTATATGAGATGCAAGGGGATGGGAATATTCCATGGTGACAGGGCTATGAATTACTTGCATGAGGGCAGAGAAACCGGGCCTTTTGCTTGGTAACTGGAGGAATGTTTACTTAAGCTACTAGGCAGGAATGCATCGGCTGAGGGGGAAGCAGATAATTCGAAGGTGAAATACAGCTCTTGGCAGAGAATAGGCTGATGTCAGGCTTCGTGAGCCGCGCAGAGAATGAGACAAAGTTCATGGTCACAGATGCAAGCTCAAGCTGAAGCTGTCAGAGGCAGAGAGCAGGGAAAGGCTTTGAGGACAGAATCGGGCCTACTCTGCCTGAACTGCAAAAATGGAGTAACTTAGCCATAAAAAGTCGGTGGCCTTTCATACTTAGGAATCGAATATCCAGCCCATTCATGGCGGATCTGACAGAGGACATGTTGACGGTGGACGCACATGTATTTGCGTCTTCATAACTGGAACTGGAGGGAACATACATGTACTTGTGACATGCACATAGAACCGTTGGGGTCCAAGATAGGGGACATAACTGACCAGGAAAATCCACATTTCCACATTCCCTCCTTGTCCCCTACTTGCCCTTCAAGAGATATCAATCTTCATCAATCCATTGATCTGTTCATATAGCATCATTTGTTCTTCTTTCTTCTTCCGTGATCTTGAATGAAATCTTGGTGGTGGAATACACGATGTGGCACACAGACCACAGATCGCTGGTCCACATTGTAGACATAGACAGCAACTGAATAGTATGAGAAGGCCAATACCTAGGAAGGATAGGACCCTCCATCCAAAGGTAGATAATACACTCCAAAACCAACCGGACCAAGTCCAGGTGCCTGGATTCTGGTGTATCTGGCTTACAATCTTATGAAGGCGAGTTATGGCTTTATATACAGATGGCGAATTTTCTGGTATGAAAAATGCAATGGCTTGATCCGATGACCCTACAAGCTCCGCCCCTATCGGCCAGGATAACGTCAAGGACAAGACTATTTTGAAGCACAACAATCCGCATAGCAGACTGCTCTTCTGTTAAATTGCCTAAGGCGGAAATAGTTTCGTTCACTACTGCTTCAAGGGTTCTGGTTAATCTACGTATCAGCTTACTATTGGTAACTGTACCTATATAGGGAAAGAAACCTTTATTGAAATCTGTGTATTTTTCCCATGCTGTTTCAGTGTAATTGACAATTGGGAGATCTCTCTGCTGTCTATTGTGTACTAAATGAGTATTTCTATGAGAATCAGGAGGAGCTAGGAAAACAGGTGGTAGGAGGAATGCTATGTAACAGGTACCGTCCCAATCTAGAGGTAAGCGTATATATGCGGTCTGGCCACATATAAAGTAGGAATGACGAGAAGCTCTAAATGTAGACTTGCCTTGATCACTGAATTTTATTACAGTGGTGCATTTACTATGGCCCATGTGTATGGAGCCATTCTTTCTTATACATAATTCCTCTTTTACTGGGAATACGGACATGGCGGGCAAGATTGGTGTAGCTTCAGATTCAACGTTCAGGATCATGAGGTTAAGTGTAAAATTACCTAATCCATATACTTCATTTCTTAGATCAGTTCCTGTTCCTTTTGGGAAGTCCCTCCTTGTTAGGGTAGCAGACTTTAAGCAAAACTAAGTTCAGGTTTCCCCATACCCAGTTGTCTTGATAAACTGCGGAATTCGAATCTAGGGAATTAATCAAACTAAACCATGCTCCACAGGAGCCATTGTGTGTGAACGGATAGAGAATAAAGGGGCAAAACTCCCTTATAGTTCTGATAGGGGGGGAGTCGGCCACAGACCCAGCAGTCTGTAGCATTGCTAGTCTGATGTGAATGGTGCAGCATCTGAATAAAGGTATTGTTGCGTAAGGCAAGTCGATATGATAGCTCATAGGATGGCAGATCACTAAATGTGTGCTTTATGGTATCATTAGTGGAGGAGTGTAAAAGTGAGGCAATAGGAGGAAAAATAGCATGTAGTATTAAGCTGATACATATTATCGTGATGCTCTTAAGATATTGAAAAATTACAGTCACTATACATCTATTTGCTTCTTATCTAACTCTCTTATTTTTGCTTTATGTTATTGTCCAAGATCTTATGCGAGCCAGAATACATGTTCAACCGCTTCACCACCTAGTGGACTTAATTGATCAAACGGGTTCTGACTTTTTGAATCAAGGTTTAGCTTTGTGGAAACTTCTGGGCATTCTCCTCTAGAAAATGTTGTTCAAAATCCAAGTTCAAAGTTTTTTTTTCCTTTGTAAAAGAGTGGTGAAGGTGCACTTTGACTTTAACGGCCGTCCCCGTGGTCCAGAGCACTGACTTCGGCGCCTGTCATCCAGGAGCGATGGAGTATTCTTTGACCTGGGTGTTGTCAGGGAAGGCGGCAGCAACCTGCGAACAACAAGAGAGTAGTGCAGACATCAAGGAAGCCAGGTAATCTGTCAGCATGTTACTGTCAACATAAGTAATCTTTTAGGCATTGTAGTGCCCACATATTTTGGTGGTCTACCAAAGACCACTTCATAGGGAGATAAGCCTGTTCTAGAATGAGCTACAATTCGCATGTAAAAGAGGGCAACCGGCAGGGTTACCATCCAGTCTATACCTTTGTCTGCGCAAATTTTTAATGTCTGATTATGTCTTTCTACAAGGCCTGCTGCTTCAGGATGTCGCACACAATGGAATTTCCAGGTATACCCTAACAGAAGGGACACCTGCTTCATTAGTACCAGGACATATTTGTAACCTCTACATCTGTTTATTTGGATATAATCCATTTGGAGCACTTCAAAAGGGTGGTCAGGTGGATGGAATCCACCTTGTTCCATCGGAATGCCTTTACCTGCATTGAATTGGCAACAGATCATACATGTTCTGACCTTTTGTTTCGCTGCTGCACGCAGGTGCTTGTTGAACCATATATTCTGTAAGCTATCTATCATTGCTTTCTCTCCTAAGTGTGCAGGACTATGTGCGGTATTTATAATCACTTGTACCATGGTATCAGGAAGAAACCATGTGGATTTGCCCTTTGTCGTCCAACCTTGATCAGTCAGTACCCCTCCTTGTTCCGATCATTTCTTTAATTCGTCTACAGTAGCATGTGTCTGAATGTCTTGTACATCCCTGGAAGGATCCCTAACTGTCATGGCTTTGGACAGTGATAGTATCTGTGATTTTGTCATGTCTAGTGGGGTCTGAGCTGTCTGTTTAGCAGTTCGGTCTGCCAGATCATTGCCTTGGGAAAATGGTATCTGTGGCTCTAGTATGTGCTTTACATTTTAGGATAGCTATGGCTGTTGGTAAATGTATTGCTTCCAGTAGGGCTTGAATAAGGGGGCCATGCTGTATCTTGGCCCCATGAGAGGTCAAGAAACCTCTTTCTCTCCACAAAATCGGTGTAAATGTTTACTCTCAGGTGCTTAGCTCTTATGCACGCTTGTGTCAGGGCGATGAGCTCTGCTGCTTGTGCTGACAATATGTCTATTCTTTTAGTCTCTATTATTACAGTATCAGCAGTCACTGCATATGCTGCCACTAATTCTCCCGCCCCTGTCCTCATGCATGAGCCGTCAACATATAGTGTTAGCTCGGGGTCTGGGAGTGCAACATCTGTCAAGTCTTGTCTTGGTTTAGTCACGGTATGTATTACTTCAACACAGTTGTGTGGTGAAACGCTTTCTGTACTGGAGGGCAAAAGGGTAGCAGGATTCAGTATGTTGCATCGTCTGATCTCTATGTGTGGTTGAAATAACGTTGGCTCATAATCTGTCAGTCTAGCTACAGTCAGGTGTTGTGTTTGTGTCCGGTTCAAGAGAACCTCTACTGCGTGTGGTACTTGTACTGTCAGAGGGTGGCCCAGCACTATCGAGTCACTTTGTCTTATGGCTAAGGCCGTTGCTGCAACTGATTTTAGGCACGCAGGCAAAGCCTGTGCTACTGGGTCTAATGTACTAGAAAGATAAGCACAGGGCTCGTGTTTTCCTGCATGATCTTGTGTTAGGACAGATAGTGCTGTTCCATCCCGCTCTGTCACAAAAAGCATAAACGATTTGTTGTAATCAGGGTTTGCTAAAACTGGTGCTTGACATAAAGCTCTCTTTAATTCTTCAAATGCCACAGTGTGTTCTTGTGTCCAAGGGAGGACTTTAGTAGAAGCTGTATTAGGGGCTTGGACTAATTCCCCTGAAAGATCACAATAAAACATGAGAAAAAGGGGAAAACACCATACCTATTTCCTTGGCTTAATTTCTAAGGGGGCTAATTTCTAAGGGGCTTAATTTCTTAAGGGGCTAGCGGGAAGCGAACCTCCTCAGGGGCCAGCAGAAAGCCAATATTCTCCTCCTTCCCCCCCCTTTTTGACAGGAGGAAATCTGAAACAGATTTCACTGGTGTCAAACACTATCAAACCCTGTGTCTTGTCAACACTATTATTCCCTGTGTGTAGCTACTGGGCGTAAGCAAAATTATAGGAGATACACAGCGTATGTGAAACGGCGAGAAATCCTTCAAATTAATGTACAAACCTCATTGTGTTAGCTCATAAGCTAGCCAAATGACATCTCATATGCAAATGTCCCTAGTACATGAACCTACACCAACCTGAAGTCAATATTAATGCTAGGAAGCCCTAATAGGAATGCTAAAGTACCTGAATATTCGGAAAACCAAGTTTAAGAACAGTTGTTAATGTTGATAATTAATAATTTATCTGCTAAAGAAATCAGTCATTGTGCAATAATTTCCACCTATACAATAAATAGCCTAATTCAAAAACAAGTCAACTTTTGGGGCCACCACTCACAAGAATGAGCTTACTAAAGCAAACTTTAAAAAGGAAATTCTGTCAGATATTTTCTCATTACCCTAAATACCGGGCCTCATATGTCCCTCTGTGGTGGCAGTCCCTATTTAAAACAGGCCTTTCAAGAGTTAAAATGCGAGTGCACAGATCATAATTGTTCCTTAATGTCCAATCTGGAAACATATGACCGAGGCTGCCTGTCTATAAGAGAAAGGCAGTTATGTGAAAAATATTTTAGTCTTGCATAGCCTTTTTCTTTTGTTTCATTCATCTCCAACACCAATTAGACATACACTGATAACGTGTTGTCTGCTATTTTGACAGCATGATAAAGGTAATATCATGTCTGTGAAATTTAGTAATTGTGCCAAGCCATCAGTATACCGGGCACAGAAAGCATAGATAATTACACTAACATATATAAATGAGCAGCGATGCGTAATTACAGTACCTACAGCTCAGATGCGAACATTCTGGCCTGCTTAATTTGTCAGGCTTATAATCAATAACTTATTTACCTGCCCTATACAACCCCATCTGGCAGTGGGTCATCCCAATGATGACCGCGTCAAGTCTGACACACAGGATCAGCAACAATAATCAAAAAATGACGAACACACGAACCTGTCTCTTTTTTTTTTTTTTTTTTTTTTTGTAAAAATGTGCTATGCTTCTTTGTACACAATGTACCCTCATGTCCTAGTCGAAGATGCATCTCACATCTTTCCTCACAGACCCGTAACCACTGGATCATTTATCCAATGCAACTGGTGGCAGCTTGTGGCCACAATTCAAAAATGTCTGAATTTGAAAATCGTTTTTATATAGGCACATAGCCCTTAAAATTCCAAGCAAGAGCAACATTTTACTTTCTGACCAGAAGCAATATAACAATTGCTAAAAAATAAAACAAATCTTCTCCATAGACATTTCCTCGGGGCACTTGTTTTGCACAGAATAGAACAAGGGAATCTTTCTCGACTTACATTTCTCAGCTGCCCTGTCTTATCAGAGAAGTTAAAAATAGCCCCTCAGCGCGGCCTGAGCCTGGGCTGCCAGCCATCTTTTGTTTGTTTTTCCTACTCCTGGCCCCAAGGCTCTCCAGCTGCAGGCATTACACAGATGCGATGTCAGAGAAGCCTTCTAAGCAGTGCCCTGTTCTGCTCCTCTCATCGGCCCCCACCTACACTGGCTACAAGGTCAGAATCTGTCTCCGATTTCTGTATCACATTCTGCTCTACACGGCCCCCACCTTCTCCTCACTCTGAAGCTGTCAAAGACAAAAAGACTACTCAATTCCATAAAAACTGCAATAATTCGCTCAATTGAAAAATTATTTTTACATACAATTTGCACTCAGGGGGTCATAATCTTACCGACTTGACCAAGCACATTGGCTCACTGGACCATCAAGAACACAAACCTGTATTCATGAAAAATTTGCAAATTCGAAATACCCTCAATTCTTTTTTTCAAGCTAAACTTTTCACTAATTATTTTTCGTTAACACTTTGTACATTAGGGGTTTCATCAAATCACAGGAGTTGCTCCTTCTCTAGCTGCACCCCTCTCAATTTCCTATTGACAACGTAGTCAAATGTTGGACCATGTAAACACCAGCTATGCGCTGTTCATGTGGTGGGTGGCTCAAGAACCTTTGGGCTACTATGTAATTAATATATGTATTATAACTGGTCTTTTTACTGGGGCCACTCTTGCTGGGCCCTCTGAAAGGACGGGATAAATACCAGCAACGTCAGTATTTCTTTTTCTGTCAGCCTGCGCTCATTTTACCAGCTCTAATTCCTCCTGTAACATCTCATCCTTGGCTTTTCCAGACACCAGTCCACTTCTCTCTGCTTCGTGAAACACTTACTCTGTCCTTCTATGTCACTTCTTGCGCCAAAAACTCAATGGCATCCTTCCAAGCTGGTCTACATTTTCTCTTTCATAAGAGTGTTTCGTTGTCCATCTACTTGTCCTGCTTTTACTCGTATACCTTCCTCAACTAACACGTTTTCTCGGGCTTTGTCTGAATCCTCACTACCTTTCACTTTATTTCTGAGCGCTTTCCCTGTGCGTCTATGCAATTCTTTACGCCATAATTCAATGACATATTTTTGTTACTGTCTGGCTGTCTTTTTCCACAACTCTTCTTCGACTTTCATGATACATTCGGCATCCCAGGTCCCAGCTACGGGCCATCTCTGACTTTCTGGTAACTCTTTGGTGTAGTCCACCCATAGATCAAGGAATAATATGGCGTCTAAGCCATGCTTGTGATACATATAAAGTGCCCTGGAGTGTCCCTAGGAGGAATAGGAACTGCTTCTTCAAGCACCCCTTTTCTAGTAGTAATCTGTCTTAACTTCGAAAAGAGCAGCATATTGACAACTGATCTGATACTTAATCTGGAACACACTTAATACAAAAAGCACAAAAATGAACAATGAACAATGAACAATCATTCATACCACAATATTTGAACACTTTAAACATTAAACATTAAACATTTTAACAACGACCGACAATGATGACAGTCTGCCTAACTAATCACCACGCTGAATTCTTGACAATAACTAGATACTTCGGAATACTTGATATACTGCTAAACAGTACATATACACTGCTAAACAGTGCAGACCGGATTTGTGTACCCAAATCCGTCTTGACCGGCACAACCTATGTGCGCGTCAACACGCCTCCCCGGCGATGGTACTCACCGAGTAGCTCCTTGAAACGGAAGGCCTCAGAGAATGGACTGGACTCGACGACTGCGGACATCGGACCCTCTGGACATCGGGACTTTGAAAACCTGGTGGGCCTCTATACCTCGGACGCAGCTCTCTCGCAGGTGGGCTCTGGGTAGACAATCTGCGTTCCTCACCGCCTCGTATGGATGCCTGGTCGCAGTCTGTCCCCTTCGGTGGCCTGAGGGAGTTGGCGGGAAAACCCGCGACGTGCACGCTTGAAGTCCATCACGGCTATGGAAGGGGGCAAAACAGGACCTTCATCTCCGGCGTGTGGGGAAAGAGATTAAACTATTCGGGCGCCATTCTGTGGTAAATAAAATATCACGCTCTCAGACTTTTAAATATTAACAATAGGATCATGCATAAAGCAAGAGGCTGAGTCTGTGGTATCAGATTCATAAAGGGCTTTATTCCAATAACTCGAGTCAAAGGGAGAATATCTCCATCACCAAAAAGGATCTGGACGGGGCTGAAAAGTATTCTCAATATTCTCAAAACATTATTCACAGAGTACAGTATATATACATTTCTCAATTGTACGTAAGCAAAAGAGCAAGAGAGAATGAGATAAGAGCATGTGGGCGTGTAAGTAGGCGTGAAGGTGGGCGTCCATGTGGGCGTCCACTTGATGATAAGGGGTAAATTGTCATGTGTGGGTGGATACCTGGAGATGATTTCGCAATGTCAGCAGAAATACTTGGCAGAGATGCGCGCGCAGCAGCATGACGTGTGATAGACGTGCAACTAGAGGGTGAAGGGACTTGACATTTAGCTCTACATGTGGAGACAAAAGTCTGGGGTTATGTCAACCTAATCCCAAATCATATCTAATATCCTATGTTTAAAGAACTGTGTTATCCACAAGGGAAGGGCTCTCGGACAGAATCTATTCTATACTGACTGTGTGTGCGTGTACAAGCGTCTAAGTGTCTATATGAGATGCAAGGGGATGGGAATATTCCATGGTGACAGGGCTATGAATTACTTGCATGAGGGCAGAGAAACCGGGCCTTTTGCTTGGTAACTGGAGGAATGTTTACTTAAGCTACTAGGCAGGAATGCATCGGCTGAGGGGGAAGCAGATAATTCGAAGGTGAAATACAGCTCTTGGCAGAGAATAGGCTGATGTCAGGCTTCGTGAGCCGCGCAGAGAATGAGACAAAGTTCATGGTCACAGATGCAAGCTCAAGCTGAAGCTGTCAGAGGCAGAGAGCAGGGAAAGGCTTTGAGGACAGAATCGGGCCTACTCTGCCTGAACTGCAAAAATGGAGTAACTTAGCCATAAAAAGTCGGTGGCCTTTCATACTTAGGAATCGAATATCCAGCCCATTCATGGCGGATCTGACAGAGGACATGTTGACGGTGGACGCACATGTATTTGCGTCTTCATAACTGGAACTGGAGGGAACATACATGTACTTGTGACATGCACATAGAACCGTTGGGGTCCAAGATAGGGGACATAACTGACCAGGAAAATCCACATTTCCACAATATGGTTACCCATGGAGCCCGATGAGCCAGATTGAGGGCTCGACGAGATGGTGGACCGGGTCATACAGGATTCTACGAGACCTTCCAGTCTGGTAACCCTATGAAGCACTAATTCTACCTTTGCCACCAGGGGACTAATCAATACTTCCAGTTTAGACTCAAGGATGGTAACCAAGAGATCAATCTGACTTGAATGCAAAGTACTTCCCTCTATACTATTTGTAGGCTCAGGAATATTTCCCCTATTAAGAGTTATTGAACCAGCCTTTTTGGGCTTCCGACCCCCTGCTTTCTTAACAGGAACCTTCCTACAGGCACGCACCGCTCTCCTTGTGGGAGATTGAATTGGAGGGGACCTTAATGGAGGTGTCGGGTTCTGGTCTTGGATAGATTCGATACAACATTCCTGCTCTACCACGGGTACATCAATACTTGAGTCATCCTCATTATTGGAATTAGCCAGGGCACTAAGAGGCATTGATGAGGGAGATAAGCACTGCCTTGTGGGAGACGTTTCTGGGCTGACCCTACTTAATGATAATCTCCTATCTTTGTTAATTTTACTAACTACTTTAACAAGATAGTTATCCAGAGTCCTTGAGTCATTGTTTGTCACCAATTTAGAGGACCTAAGTTTGGACATAATGGGGCCAGCAGAAACAGGCTACCAAATCAATAGTACCACAGTAACTTGTCCGTTTGCCTGTCCAATTGTTTAGATAACCCTCAAGATAAAACAAAGCCAACAATCGTAATGTACACAATAAACAATATTAAAAAATATACGTTACTACAAGTCCGGGATCCGAGTTATTATACGCCGATAGTCCGTGGCCCTGCCCTGCCTCCTCCTGCCCCGGACCGCCACAGACGGCTCGCCCTTTGCCCGGGCTTGGCCTGGCGCCTCCCGTGCGCGTCCCGCGAAGCGGGCCTCTGTGCGATTTGTAGGCGCCTCCTGGCGCTGGCGCCGCGTCAGATCGGCGCGCCGCCGCTGGGGCTGCCGGGAGTTGGAGTCCCGGGGCGGCGACGCGGGAGATGGGACTTGCTGACGCTGGTAATGGCTCCCCTGGACTCTTGGCGGTGACGGTAATGGCGTGGACCAAGTGGAACGAGTCTCCACAGGTAAGTTTTGCAGCTTCCCCCCCGCTCCGCCGGCCTCTGTGCGATTTGTAGGCGCCTCCTGGCGCTGGCGCCGCGTCAGATCGGCGCGCCGCCGCTGGGGCTGCCGGAAGTTGGAGTCCCGGGGCGGCGACGCAGGAGATGGGACTTGCTGACGCTGGTAATTGCACCCCTGGACTCTTGGCGGTGGCGGTAATGGCGTGGACCAAGTGGAACGAGTCTCCACAGGTAAGTTTTGCAGCTTCTCCCCCGCTCCGCCGGCCTCTGTGCGATTTGTAGGCGCCTCCTGGCGCTGGTGCCGTGTCAGATCGGCGCGCCGCCGCTGGGGCTGCCGGGAGTTGGAGTCCCGGGGCGGCGACGCGGAAGATGGGACTTGCTGATGCTGGTAATGGCACCCCTGGACTCTTGGCGGTGGCGGTAATGGCGTGGACCAAGTGGAATGAGTCTCCACAGGTAAGTTTTACAGCTTCCCCCCCGCTCTGCCGGCTTCTGTGCGATTTGTAGGCGCCTCCTGGCGCTGGCGCTGGCGCCGCGTCAGATCGGCGCGCCGCCGCTGGGGCTGCCGGGAGTTGGAGTCCCGGGGCGGCGACGCGGGAGATGGGACTTGCTGACGCTGGTAATGGCACCCCTGGACTCTTGGCGGTGGCGGTAATGGCGTGGACCAAGTGGAACGAGTCTCCACAGGTAAGTTTTGAAGCTTCCCCCCCGCTCCGACGGCCTCTGTGCGATTTGTAGGCGCCTCCTGGCGCTGGCGCCGCGTCAGATCGGCGCGCCGCCGCTGGGGCTGCCGGGAGTTGGAGTCCCGGGGCGGCGACGCGGGAGATGGGACTTGCTGACGCTGGTAATGGCACCCCTGGACTCTTGGCGGTGGCGGTAATGGCGTGGACCAAGTGGAACGAGTCTCCACAGGTAAGTTTTGCAGCTTCCCCCTTCGTTGTCTGAATGTCTGTATCAGTCTGTCAGTTGGTGTCGAAGTGGCTGTATGGGTTGGTGAGTGGGAATATATGTCTGGATGTATGGGTGATTGATTTGTTGTCCGAGTACCTATATGGGTGTATGAGTGTTCGTGTTGGTGGATGAGAGGGTGTGTGACTGCCTGAATGGATGAGTGAGTGGGTGAGTAAGTGGGTGTATGGGTTAGTGAGTGTGTAAGAGAAGGGCTGTATAAGCAACTGAGTGTGTCAATGGCTGTGTCAGTGAGCAAATGGATGTGTCAGTGGTATATGGGTGAGTAAGTGGATATGTGAAAGGTAGTATAGATGAGTGTTGGAGTATATCAGTGATTATCTGTGTGAGTGAGGGATTGTGATACTGGCTGTATGTGTTAGTGAGTCCATGTGTGAGGGGCTGTATGGGTGACTGATTATATGTCAATATCTTTATGAATAAGTGATTGGGTGTGTGTATAACTTCATAGGTGAGTAAATGGCTGTCTGACTCTATAGGTTTGTGAGCAGCTCTATGTGTGACTGAGTGTGTGTGAGTGGTTGTATGCCTGTATGAGCGGATATATCAGTGGTTGTATTAGTGAATGAGTTGGTGTATGAGTGGCTGTATTGGTAAATGAGTGGATGTGTGTGTAGACCTATGAATCAGTGAGTGGGTATATAAGTACTGGTATGGACGGTCAATGGTTTTGAGAATGATAGTGTGAAAGTTGGAGTGGGTGTATGAAAGGTTACATGAGGTTGTGAGTGGGTGCTTCAGAGATTCTGTGGATGATTCCATCAGTGATGTCATTTGAGATGTCATGAGTGATTGTCACTGACCATGTCATGAGTGATTTAATTTCTGAGATCATAAGCAGTGCATTGCGGGTGCGCTAGTTATAGTTAGCGCAGCTAACTATAACTGCTGAATTTCTCTGGTTTTGTACGAGTGAAATATCAGCCTAACAATATATAAATATATATAATGTGTTTGTGTATATATTCATATACACATATATATTTCTATATATATATATATATGTGTGTGTGTTTCCTGTGGAGTGCTGTGTGCTTACATGTCAGCGGGAGACTCTGGGCCCGATTCACAGAACTAACTTAAGACAAAATCCTAAACTTACTACCATTTTCGTATTCACAGAAGGCACTTACTCATTTTGGTATTAACAGAAGACACTTACTCACTTCGGTATTCACAGAAGTTAGGAGTCCTAACTTTAGGACACCTAAATGCCTTCTGTGAATACCGAAAGTCTTAAAATTAGGATTTTTCTCAGTTTAGGAGTCCTAACGTTAAGACTCCTAACTTTACTACTACTAAACGGAGAAAAGTCCTAATTTTAAGGCTTTCTGTATTCACAGAAGGCATTTAGGAGTCCTAAAGTTAGGAGTCCTAACTTTACTACTACTAAATTGTGAAAAATCCTTATTTTAAGACTTTCGGTATTCACAGAAGGCATTTAGGAGTCCTAAAGTTAGGAGTCTTAAATATACTACTACTAAACTGAGAGAAATCCTAATTTTAAGGCTTTCGTTATTCACAGAAGGCATTTAGGAGTCCTAAAGTTAGGAGTCCTAACTTCTGTGAATACCAAAATGAGTAAGTGCCTTCTGTGAATACCAAAATGGTAGTAAGTTTAGGATTTTGTCTTAAGTTAGTTCTGTGAATCGGGCCCTCTGTTCCCACTTCGTCGAAGCCACCCTGCTAGGTTTTGGGACCTAAGCGGAGCAAATGTTTATCACCTTTAATCTTAGAGTGCCCAATCTGCTTGCCTCAAATGTCTGTTTTTCTAGCAAAGGTTTTAAGCACATCACTGCCATCCCCGCCGAGCTAGAAATGGACAAAGTATTTTGCCATTTTTCCAGCAAAGTCTTTAAGCATAGGTTTAGCACAGTGTCATCGATGCCGAGCTGTAATATGAAAAAAGCCTTTTACCACTCCAGGCATAGTATTACAGCTTTGGATTGTTAAAATACCATCCAAGCCAATATGAAATGAGTAAAAGCAACCCCTGACACGTGTTTCACTATCATTATGTAATAATATATTATTATACTGGGTGCTCCCTTGTGTGTGGACAAACCTAACTTCTCTGAAGAGTTAATTGCAAAGTCCCCATGCATTTTCCCTAGACTTCTTTAAGAAGTGTTACTGCAACAACTGCTGAACAGAATTGCCCCAAATTTAGCCGGAAGCTAGATCTTGGTCTGCAGATTGTGCTGTTTTGATTTGGTGTAGACTTGTTTGGTAGTTTTTGAGAAATTAAGGTTCAAGCATAATTGTATATCAGTAAGGTTGGGTCTAGTGACTTCTTGCAAGAGTCTCTTGAACCCAATTTTAACAGTTAGAGAATTCTGATTGGTCCAGGGAGCTTTTATTCCTTGGGGCTATCTCGCTCCACGAGCAGTCAGACTGCCACAGGAGTGAGTGCTCTGATTGGCTGCTAGCCACATGAGAAAAATGTTACCGGCAGCCATTACAGGACTCGGGGACTTAGTTCCCTGTCATGAACTTTATAACAAAAATTATATAAGGAATAGGGTAGGGATACCTTGCTCCCCTAAACCCCATGGAGGGACCCAGAAGGACCCCCCCAGGGCCAAAATGAGGTACTAGGTAGCCCATCTCCAAACACAGCAGTTTCCAAGCCCACACAGGTGTGGGCATAGGCCGAACTAGGCCTCATTTAGGCCTGGACTCCAGATTGGATTTCAGAGGAGCCATGTGTTTTTTTTCTTTATTGAATTTTGTTGCAAAACAATAAAAAACAAAGGCATACAACAAAAGCATCCACAGTATACAACAGTGATGGCCGGACAGAGTTACTGGGTGTAAGTGTATAAAGTATAGGATTACACAGACTATGAGGTAGCATGTACATCATCTGGGGCATTATACACCCCTTGATTTCCTGAATATTAACAGGTTGGGCATTACTCCCACAAAGCGATAGCTTACATTGCAGGTAACAGGGCGCCTGCACAGCAATAGAACACATTTCAGATAACAGACCGCTTTACAAAGAAGGGCCAAGTGAGCATGTCAATATACTTGCAATCAACTTAGAGGCTCCCCTTCAATTGGACACATTAGACTCCTTTCTGGCTAAGTAACTTGGATATAAGCCCCAAAAACTTTTGGGGCTGTTCTGAGGGGGGAGTAGTTCACTATATAGTTCTGTTTGCGTGATGCAATATATCATGTCTCTGGAACAATCTGTCAAAGTAGGCACGGGCCCCCGGGACCATCGCATAGCTATTATGCGCTTCGCAATCAGCATGCCCATGTCAACTAAAAGGCGTAAATCCTTCCGTATCTGTCTAGAGAATCCTTGGAGTGCCAACAGGGGGTCCAGAGGTAGTGGTTGCCCTATAATGTCACTCAGCTTTTGAAATATCAATCTCCAGAAATTAGCTATTTCTGGGCATGACCAGGCAACATGCATAAACCCCGCTGGATTGACTCTACATCTCTCGCACTCTGCCGTGTCTCAAATGCCATATCTATGCAGCCGAGCCGAGCCGGTGCGTAATATATTCTATTAAAAGTTTAAAATGTATGAGTCGATGTCGTCCATTCAAGGAGATGAGTTCACAGCAATAACTGCAAGTGGTGTCTTCAAGAGCCACCCCAAGATCGTTTTGCCATTTAAGCCTAGCTTTAGTAAAATAATTCTTACGGTAGCCCTGCACTATATTATAAATGCTGGAGACTATCTTGTTGAAGGAATCTGTGTGCAGTAGGAAAGAGAAAGGGATGACCTCAGCCGGCTCCATTCTGAGCCTCTAAGGATGCTGCCCAATTTCTTGAGTTGCTAATATATTTAGGACATACACTATTTTCCTGATTTTTCTCATACTGCATCCATTTAAATGATGCCAGCCTTTATGGCAAATATTTTCTGAGTCTTATGCTAATTCCAGATTACTGATTATTATGAATTTTTCGTGATTTTGGGACTAACTATATTTTTCCTTCTGTGTTGCACTTTAATGTTTGTAATAAATGTTCTAGGTTTGTAACTTACTGATCTTGACCCTTTCTGAGTCTCCAGGCTTATTAATTGATTGTTATTTGAAATTATGATTTGAATCTTATCTACAGGGTCACATTTCCTCCTCTATTTTTGAGGACAACACCATCCCCAATCTTGCATAGGCACTTTATCTCTATCGTATCAGATTATCTGAGATAGTGTCAACAATTTCCTAGCTGCCTTGGTAATACAGGTTGTTAAATGCACTCTATTGTTATAGCCCTCGCCTGTGTCTCAGAGTTATAACTCTGGGTTGCTGCATTTCACAACTGTTATAGGTCTCCGCAGAGTACTATAACGGCATTCACAGTAGCTCTTGACAGTCGCCCAGTAAAAAACATTTTTCTTTATTCGCAGCATAACATTTGTGAATTCCGCTGTCTTAAAATATATGTTTTTTTCCTTACCTGCCTAAACTCAGGTCCAGGATGTGGCATAAATGGTGGGGACCCATGATCTAATCACTTGTGATGTCAGGCGATCTGTCTGCAGTATCCCTGTTGGGTGTGCATCACTTCCAAAGATGATGATATGATTTATATTAATCAGGCCCATTTTATATAGAATGTTTAGGATGTTAAAAAGAATTTGATGAGCACATTCTAAGGCTAGAGGATACTAATGCAAAAATAAAGAAATTTACAATCAAGGTACAAGTACCAGCTGTAATTCAATTTCATCAGAAGGAGGAATACTTCAAGTCTTATCTTAGTCCATTCCTACACTTAAGGGCTCATTAAGATAGCTGGCGGATCGCCACCGCCCGTATGACGGTGGCGATCCATCCGCAGAAAACCACCACCCGCATATGAATTCCCCCGCCACATTACCATGGACCCCGGCGGATGGGAAGACCGTCTGCCGGTATTCCGCCGGTAGGCAAACAGCCCTATTGTCTACTGGGCAGAAAAGCAGTTAATATGATGGCGGTGTCTGGTAGATACTGCCATCCATATTAGTAGACAACACCGCCATGGAAAGGCAGGCGGTTTTCACCATTGGGGGCCCGAAGCGGGCCCCCAGTGATTCTGGGGGATGGGAGGTGCACATGGGGGTACCTATGGTACCACCCTGCCTTTCAATGAACAACGTGGCAGGCACCGTGCGGTGCCTGTCACGTTGTGCACTGAAACGCACAACCTGCCTTTGTGGCATTGCGGCAGGCGGTGCTCTCTGCACCGCCCGCCGCAATGTTGCAGATGCGCCATGCACCCACCAGTGTGGCGGGTGCATCCTAATCGGGAGTGCGGGACCGCCGCACACTCAGCAGGGGGTCCCGTTTCCCACTTTGTCCGCCCGCCATACTAATGGGGCCTTTAGTGTCTCTCTTTGTTTGTCATAAATTCACAACAGTCCACAATCCAGAAGCACAGCCAACATGTGTTTCGAGGGAAACACCTCCTTCCTCAGGGCTTATACAATGAGAATGACACCATATTACAAACCTTCAAATCACTATTCGCAAATTATCTATATTCTTTTAAGTTTAAGCAATTGAATCTTTACTGACACAACCTCACAATGGGCTTTCTGTTCTTATATATCTTGCTCTGTAAGTTTGAACAATAAACATAATCTTTACAATAAAATATTGAGAAGCTGTATAATAGTGTGTTTTAAAAAGCGAGGTTACTGAACAGTAATATGGAAGATAAATAATGCTGGTGCATTTGATGTACTTCTTAGGCCATAAAAATTGTAGGCAAAGTGATGAAATGATGAGACCTCACATTAAAGTTGTCTCTAATATGTATTCTGTGTCTCCTCTCTCCACCATTACACTTCTCTCTGTTGCCTGCGTGAAAGAGTTGAATCCCTCCAAAATTAACATTCTAGGGCAGGCTGCAAAGCCTAACTGTAAGAATACACCAACTGGGAATGAAGAGAGGGGGTTACCAGAAAGGAGGATGCCATTTAGATACATTATATATATTCATTGCAAAACAAGCTGACAATATATCATTACACAAGTTGACATTATAACCTCTTCACTCAATAAATGCAAAACGGATTTGCTCTGAACCCAAGCGTAACTCATTTTCCATGTCATAGTCTTTATGCCACTTTGGTGTATATCTGTGTCATTTGCCTTTGGAGTTTCTGGTGATTGGGTAGTCTTGGTAGCTAGGTGGGGTGATGGTATTGTTGGTTATGCTGATTTTCACTGGTGTGTATTTGGCTAACCTGTCCATGCTCCAATTTTGGCCATTGTCCATTACCGCTATGTTCTGTTTGATTTCAACGATCCTCATGGTTTCAAAGAACTAAGAGTCCCCATTATTTCTGGTAAACAGTCATAATATCAAAAAAAAAATATCGACTGGACAGAATATCGAATTTTTAATATAAAATGGACAGAATATCGAATTGCCAAAATATAGTGGTGAAGAATATCGAAAATCAGGTAAGAAATATCGATTTACATAATATAGAAGTAAGTAATATCGACAGTCATAATATGGTTGTTAAAAATATCGATTTTTTTTATAGTGTTTAAAAGTATGTATTAATTTTGGAATGTATGTTTGAATATTTTTAAAGTAATGAATTTTATGTTATTTAATTTTTGTGTAATTTAATTCCGTAGTGGGTTGTGGGTTTATAGGGGATTAGGGTGGGAAGTAATTTAATTATAGTACATTAAATATTAATTTTTAGGAATTATTAATTATTTTTAATTTTGCATTTTACTTCTGTAGCGGGTTATGGGTTTATAGGGGAATAGGGTGGGAAGTAATGTAATTGTTATTAAGAGATTATTAATTGGTATTGAAAATTAATTGGTTGTTTCATTATTAATTGGTAATTAATTTGTATTAATTGGTAATTAATTTGTATTAATTGTTTAATTGATAATTATGTTAATTGTATTTATTATTTGTAGCAGGTTGTGGGTTTATAGGGGAATATGGTGGGAAGTAATTTAATTGTAAATATTTAATTATTGAAATATTTTTTGTATATTGATAATTAATTTATTACGAATTAATTATTAATTCGTATTTGTATTTATTAATTTTTGGTATTGAAAATTAATTGGTTGTTAATTATTAATAGGTAATTAATAATTAATTTATTTTTAATAAAATATTAAATTATTATTTTCCCGACTATTGCACTCACTGGAGGGGGAAGAGTAATTTTTACCCCTACGCTATCCAACGCTTTCCCTACTATTGCACTCACTGGAGTGGGAAGAGTAATTTTTACCCCTACGCTATCCAACGCGTTCCCTACTGTTGCACTCTCTGGAGTAGGAATAGTAATTTTTACCCCTACTCTATCCAACGCTTTCCCTACTGTTGCACTCTCTGGAGTGGGAATAGTAATGTTTACCCATATGCTATGTAACGCTCTCCCTACTGTTGCACTCTCTGGAGTGGGAATAGTAATTTTTACCCTCCCGCTATCCAACACTTTCCCTACTGTTGCACTCTCTGGAGTGGGAATAGTAATTTTTACCCTCCCGCTATCCAACACTTTCCCTACTATTGCACTTACTGGAGTGGTAATAGTACATTTTACCCGCCCGCTATCCTACGATAAAAATATTAAATACTTTTAATTAATATTACGTTAATATATATGTATTACATTTTTATTTTTTACTTACATTAATTATTAATTATATTTAAAGTTATTTAAGTATTTTTAAGTGTGTTTTAGTTAATTATATGTAATATTTCATTAATTTTACATTACTTTTAAGACATTTAAAATATATTTTGACAAACTATATTTTACAACGATATTTTGGATTCAATAGTTTTGTACTTACCTGTTTGTAGATAGGGATTCGATATGTTGGCATTCTATATTTTTTCCTCGATATTTTGGCAGATCGATATTCTCCTCCTCGATATTCTGACAGTGATCCATTATTTCTACCTGTAGGTTTCTTAACGTATACCCAGTCTCCCACTGCCCATTTTTGTGATTTGGTGCCATGTTTGAGATTGTAGTAATTATTGTATTTGGTTTGGCCTAAGGTGATTTTACTTGTTGCAGAAGATACATTGTACTCTACTCTTTCTCCTCCCCTGTTCCAGTTTGGAAAGAATTTTGTGCCAGGGTTTCTTCTTTTTAAAGGATGAAAAAGGTGATATCCTGGTGACTTGGTTGGGAGAAGTGTGGTATGCCCAAAGAATATCTTGTATGGCTCTCTCTATCTGGAGGTGATTGGCACAGGTGAGCTGTATGCACTCTTTGTCCATTATATTCACTCTTTCGACTTGGCCATTGGCTCTGGGACAGTACAGGGCAGTTTTAAGGTGTGTGATGGCTAATCTTGTAAGAAAGTCTGTCATAGCTGTAGAGGTGAATTGCACCCTATTATCCGCAACTATGGTGGATCGAATGCCTTCCTTTATGAATGTGTCTCTCAGGAAATCTATAAGGTTTTCTGAGGTGATCTGAATCACCAAACGTTTGACTACCCAATGGGATTGGTAATAGACTAAAACACATGCAAACCGTTTCATTATGCCTTTTTGGTTTATAGGGCTGATAATGTCCAGTGAAAGTTTTTCCCAGGGTTTATCTGGGGTGGAAACTGGAGACAAAGGAACGTTGTGGACTTATTTAGATTTATCACTATTGCCACAAATGGGAACATTTTTTACCTTTTGATTCCACCATGGAATTCATGTTGGGAAACCAGCAGTGTTCCCTAAGTCTAGGTTTAGTTAAACTCCTCCCAAGATGGTCTTCAAGCACTAGGTCTATTACTTTGTTCTGTATGTCTGTGGGGGTATCATTTTGTCATTTCTTAATATTAGGTTCTGACTTAAGTTCATCTCATGTCGAACATCTCAATACATTTCAATTTCCTCACTCACCTTAATGCAAGACATGGGCCAATCCTGTAGAGTATATGTCTTAAATTGGCTTCATGACTCGTCTTTGGCAGAACATTCCGCCCACTCCTTTAAAGGTATGGCAGATCAATTGATTTCTAGTATGGGATATTCAAGAGTTTCCTAATGCACAATCTTATTTCAAAGGGCCCTAGGCAGGGAATCAGCTTCAGTATTTTGGTTTCCTGGGACATAATCCATTTTAAAACAATAGCTCTGTAAGCTGAGTACCCATATAGATATGCGGGGGTTACTCTTGGAGAATCCTTTGGAGCTAAACATATATGTGAGTGGTTTATGGTCTGTGAGAATACTAAATTGGAGGCCCCAGAAAAAGAATTTAAAATGTTTTACAACCCAGAAGCATGCAACAGAATCTCTTTCAACAACAGAGTTGAAAGCCACAATCCTTTCCTTGCAGCAATGGTTTGGGATAATGTGGCACCTAGTCCTTTGTTGCTGGCATCTGTAGTGAATATGGTCTTTCTACCAGGTTTGAAATTACACAAGTACGGGCAGAAAGTATAGCCTCTTTTAGTTTCTCGAAAGAGGATTGATTTTTATCTAGCCACTTGTAGTGTGTGTGATGTTTTATTAGTTCCCTTCGGTTGCTTGTTAAGTCCGCAATATCTTTGACATATTTTGCCATGTATTCTGCTAATCCTCAGAATGAATTGAGTTGTTCTTACGTTTCCGGAGTTGGGGATTTCTTAATGGCTTCAAGTAAGCATATTTAGGGTTTGAATCAATCCTAAGAAATGGTGTGCCCAAGGTATTTCACTGCACTAAACCCCTATTTGACATTTGTCTTTTCTTACCGTTAGTCCTACATCTTTGAGATTTGTGAGTACCCTTCTCAACAATATGTCTTTCTCCTCAGCAGTGGCACCATAGATTAAGCCGTTGTCTTAAAAATAAAGTATTTCAGGTACCCATCTAACACTGTTGCATCATCTTCTGAAAGACAGCATTCTGCAGAACATGAATGTGCCCATAGAAGTAGTAAATGCCGTTAACCATCTAGATTCGGGGTGTAATAGCACCTGGTGGTAGGCCATGAAGAGGTCTAGGACACTAAAGAAGGGGGCTTCCCCCACAGTGCTTAGCATCTCATGGATACAGGATAATGGGTGTCTCTCACTCCATACCTTGTTACTAAGGTCAGGTAAAGCGACACATAACCTGATGTCATCCCCATGGGCTTCTTGGTGATGACAACAGGCGCTACCCAATCAGAGCTATCTATGGGTTGTATGATATCCAAATCTTTTAATCTTGTGAGTTCCTTCTTTAAAGGTTCCCACATAAGATGTGATATGGGTCTAGTTTTATGCACCACAGATGTAGCGTTAGCTTTCAACTTAAATTTATGCCTGAAATCTCTGAGTACCCCTAATTTTTCTGTGAAGATTTCTGTGAAGGCAGTTTTTTTAATGTAGCCATTTTCCTTGAAGGAAAATGGGTTGCATTAAATTTTTTTTTAAATTAAACGTTTTCATTTCATTTTTTAAGGGCAGGTAGTGGTCCCTGGGCCCACTGACTGCCCTTAAAAAATATTTTCCCCTGCATTTGCAAAGGGGAAGGGGTCCCTTGGGGACACCTTTCCCTTTGCGACCCCATTACCAAGCTCTTGAAGAGGGTGGTAATTTGCAAGTGTTTTGCGACCCCAATTGCGGTCGCAAAACATTTGTACATGGGGTTGCGCTCGCCATTAGGAAGGGAACGCCCCTTCCTAATTGCGACTCGCATTTCTAAAATAGCGAGTCACAAATAAATTGCGACTCGCTGTTTTGGAATGGTGCATACCCCTATTAGTTTTTGCATGTGCAAACGGGTTCACAAACCCGTTTGCGCATGCAAAAACCGTTGTACGTCTGGCCCCCAGGGTTTTTCTTCTGATGTACTATTTTCTCTTGCTTCGCTATTTTTGGAAATGTTTCTGCATACTGCTAAGGGGCCTTTCTTATTGCATTGCAAGTAGCAGGCATGGCCTGACAATTGGGGTGATTAGCTGAATGGTTGCTGCTGCCACACCAATAGCATCTAAGTTTATTGTTTTCCGAATTGTTTGATTGGCGGTAGCTCTTACCGGCCTTTACTTTGTGCATAGCCTTTTCTGGTTCTTGGTATTTTAAGCAGTAGTAGTCTTATTTCTTTTAAGCACATGGCTGCGTGTTTAATGGATTTAGCTATCTCAACAGCCTCCTGAAAGTTGGGCTGTTTCTGTAACTGCTTTTCTTTTATTTTGGTATTATTTGTGCATCACACCTGCTGATTTCTTATGAGAGTGCCATTTAGTTCTGCAAACTCGCATAACTTGCTCAGCCCTGGGGGACGCTAGAGGGCGTGCAGCAAGATGGCTGCGCTGTAGTGTAGCTCCGCCAGCTGAAAAAGCAATCCATCAGAAATCCTGCTCCCTAGGTGCCATCTCGAGCACAAACTTGCATGAGGAATGCAGTGTGTTATCAACTCCGGCTTTCCCGGCGACTGGCAGACTGAAGAGAAGCCCTGAGCGGCACCTACACGAAGATGCGACCTGGCGGCATAAAATGGCAGCTGGGACAGATGATATGAAACAGTCCAGAGGAACAACGATTTGGCTGGAGACGTACATATGACCCCAAAGCATAGCTGGCAAGGGGCGAAGACTGTTGGACTCTGCGGCGGCTGGCGTGAAAGGCGGGCGGCCGATTGGAGCACTGCTCGCGGACATTGGTGACGTTGCCGTTTGCTGGCCTGCTGTGATCCTGTGAGGGGCCGGAGGTGGCGGTGATCCCCAGGTGGGTGCCTGGTGGTTGGTGGACCTTGGACCGGAGGTAGTCAGATCCACGTGGGCCTGTGAGCCGGACATCGTGTGAGAGTGCTTCCTCCTCCTCCCTAGCTCCATGACTGCTGGGGATCACCAGACCTATTGAAGTGCTGGTGTGCAGACGGTTTAGACCTGCGGATAGCACCGGAAAAAGTGAGCGAGCCCTGAAGTCCACACTGGCATTTGGGGGTGACTGCGTGCCAGCTGCTATATTTGCTGACATCCCCTGCGACGTGAGGCCTGTTGGTGCGGCCGCTGTACAACTTAGGAGGAAACGAGGTCGGGCCCGGGCGGATCACATCGGCAGACTTGTGAGACATGTCCCCAGAACTGTGCAGTAATTGGAGTGGCTGTGATCACGGGCACTGCGGGGCTCGGGCACCCGTGCTAGAACAAAAAAGGCTAGCGGATCGTAGCGGGGCTAACAAGGCCATACATCCACGTTGCAATCCACTCATTCTTCAGGTACCAAAGCCTATAATAAATTGAACTGCGGCATGCGGTACTGGGAGTGCTAAACTAGCCCGTACGTTGCTCGTGGGTGGTGCATACAGCAGTGATCAGCGGTCTGGGTCACTCGCCTGGCTGGTGGGCACGTATACGCACACCTGAGTGCTTTACCCTGGCCGGTCAGTCACAATTGCAGTGCATACTGAACGCAAATATGGGTAAGACAGAGAAAGCTCAGCCCCGCCTCACGTTTGAACCTCGTGCATTGGCAAAGTCGAGACTCAGAGCTCAATGCCTCACCAATTGCCATTCAGAACAGCCTGAAATCCATCAACGGTAACATAGTTGCCTTAAACACAAGAATGGATAATATGTCGGCTAAACTGGACAAACATGCAACAAGACTGGGAGAAGCCGAAAAGCGCATCTCGGACACAGAAGACCACCTGCAGACAGTGACATCAAAGGCTCTCAACATAGAGAAAGTGCTCGCCGTCATCCAGGCTAAAAACGAAGATCTAGAGGCCAGGTCCCGGCGAAACAATATACGAATCACTGGACTGCCGGAATAGACCAATACTGGACGTCTGGAAATATACATGGAGATGATGCTACGCAAGCTATTTGGGCCAGAGCAACTATCTCAGGTTTTGATTGTCGAAAGAGCTCACTGGTTGCAGTCGACCCGCCCACCCCCGGGTGCACCGCCGAGGCCGATCATCGCCCAGCGCATCTAATACCAGGGAAACACACTGGCATTTTACCCAGACTTCATGAGTGTGTTTCAGGTGGCGAGAAGAGAATACCAGGCGGTAAAGAAGCTGCTGATAGCTGAAAAAGTCCCCTACGCAATGCTGTACCCGACCCGCCTGCGAATCGGAGAGGAAGGCAAATCCAAAATATTCACAAATCCCACAGCAGCTATGCACTACGCGAAGACCCTGAAACATCAAGCCAGAAGCGTGCCTGGGGCGCAAGCTAAGGAGGACTAAGTTCTTGCTGAACACTTGTGGTGATGTAAAAGCTTAACTATCATAGCTCTGTTCTGGGGTGCTTGATGGGACTGTCGAATGCCTGCTCTCGTGCAGAGACGGGTGGGAATATGTATTGTTATTTTCACTTTGACAAGCCCAGTTCTAATAAGTGGGGATATGGGCCACACAGTTGCATTGCTGGGCAGGATACTTGTGGGGCATGGGCCTAAGTGCTACAGACTCCTTGCAGTACAAACCATTCACAACTTAGTTAGAGGTGTTCATATACTTTTCAGCCACCTCCCTTTTCACTCGGGAGGTTATCAGCGCCACGGCGTTACCCTAGTGGGAGTATCCCGCATTTGATTATGACTCTGTTTGACACGGGGAGGGTGTTTGTTGTTTATGGGATGTCTTTGGCAAAGTTGGGGGTGCTGAAGTGGGAGGGGGGAAGCAGTAGGAGGGAAAGGGTTTCCAAACTGTTCTTAAGTGATCGACCGGAATATGAGAATGCACAGACACATGCAGTTTTATTTTACAGTGTGGGCACATGCGAGATAACACAGTTACACGTACATGGCAAATAGTGAGCATGAAGCGTCATGGGTGACGTGGAACATACATGGGCTGAACTCTCCCAAAGAAATACGGCAAGTGCTGGCTTATTTAGATAGACATAATATCAAGATCGCACTGCTCCAAGAGACTCACCTCACCAAACGGACAGAGACCGGAATGGGTGCCAAATGGGCGGTATACCGGCTGCGTCTTCGTACTCATCTTACGCCAGGAGGATTCTTATACTGGTGAAACGAGGACTCCCGCTTACAGTTATAAAATCACACATAGACGCTGAAGGGCGGTAGGCCATGTTGCATGTGAAACTCTCCGGTCAAATATTCACTGTAGTGAATGTCCACAGACCTAATACTGACACGCCTACACTATTTGAGGGCATACTTACTACTTTGAGGGAGTGGCCTGAAGCGCAGATACTATGGGGGGGCAACCTAAACACACATTTAGACCCCATGAGAGACCTGTCGAGCAAGCAGGGAGGGCAGTCACCTAAGGCAGCATTGGTCATAAACGCCGGGATGGAAGAGTTAGGTCTTATAGATACACAGAGACACCAATTACCAACAGGCTAGAGGGCACTCACACATCCATGGTGCATGGCAGCTGGTCAAGACTTGACTACTGGTTAGTTAGCGAAGCAGTTATTCTGTGGATACACTCAGTGGTCCCGCTGCCTAAAACACAGTCCGATCACAACCTGGTCAGGCTTACTGTACACATCCTGGTGAGCATCCCCTGTCAATTCACTTGACGTTTCCGACCTGAGTCATTCCTGGATCCTGAGTACACACACACACAATTTGTAAAGCAATAAGTCAGTACTTTGATCTAAATAAATGGTCGGTGGACAGTGTTGCCAAGCTCTGGCAAGCCTTTAAAGTGACAATCAGGGGCACTTGTATCAGTACCACTTCAGGCATTCTCAAGAATATCCGGCGCCAGTTATCCCGCAAAGAAACAGAATTGGCACAATTGGAGCGGGAATATGCAGACTCCCCAGACTATGCCACGCTAGCGGGCATCAAAGAGCGCATACTGGAAGACAACGAGCTGGCGTTCGAGGAAATGCAATATCTGTCAGAGACATGTCACGCGCGTGTATGGCGAGGGTGGTCGACTGGGACACGTTTTGGCTGAAAAGATCAAGATAAAGGCTGACAATACAGTAATAGGAAAAATCACGGATTGCACAGGGCAGGACCATTATACCACACAAGCAATCGCGGAGCAGTTCCGCAATTGCCATGCTGAAATGTACTCCTCAAAAGGCGAGACCGGGCTTACGGAACTAGAAGAGTACTTAGAGGACATTGCCCTGGCCTGGTTATCTCCTGGCCAATGTGATTATTTGTGCCAGCCGATTGAAGCTGCTGACACTAGAGAGGCCATGCGTTCTCTACCAAACAAAAAAGCGCCGCGACCGGACGGCCTAACAAGTGAATTTTATAAGGCATTTGCGGATGACCTGATCCCGGTCATGCTTTAAATGTACATGGAAGCCTATGAAATGGGGATGCTTCCCCCAACCCTAAGGGAAGCTGTAATCATAACGCTGCTAAAAAAAGATAAGGAGCCCTCGTGTTGTAAATCGTACTGTCCCCTGTCCCTAATTAACATAGATGCAAAGATCGTAGCGAAAATTCTGCCCACTAGGCTCCAGCCATTGATGCCCAACCTGGTCCTTCCAGACCAATCTGGCTTCATACCAAAAATATCTACGTCACATAATTTACGTACCATATTCGCGATGCTTCATGTACTCGACCCTGATTTACAGGCGATGGCAGTCATGTTAGATGCGACCAAAGCGTTTGATTCAATAGAATGGGAGTATATGTTTCGTATCCTCCACCATGTGGGATTTCCAGCTGGTTACATTAGATGCTTGAGGTTGCTATACACAAACCCAAAGGCACGTATATGAGTGGGAGGGTTCATGTTGGATCCCATTCAGACTGGTAGTGGCACCCGCCAGGGGTGCCCCCTATCACCGCTCCTCTTTGCCCTGATGCTGGAGCCATTGGCCTGCATTATAAGACAAAGACATAGGGAAGCGTCATTGAGATTTGTGCACAGACCGGTGAGCATCTCTTTTTTTTGCCGATGATATGCTGCTCTTCGTCCGGGAATCCTAAGTATACCTAGCGCATATGATGCATGAGTACATCAGGTTTAGATATTTCTCCAGACTTACCATAAACTGGGATAAGTCTCTGGTGGTCCCACTGACTCAAACGCAGTGTTATCCAATAGAATTCCCCATTGTATGGTCAGCTGACCCGGTCAAGTACTTGGGAGTGTGGCTGCACCGAGAGCCAGACACAGTCATACGTGAGAACTATGGGGTGGCATGCGACAAACTAGAGCAGCAAGTTGACCGTTGGTCAACGATGCCGCTGTCACTGGCGGACTGCATAGCCCTCATCAAGATGGTCATCCTGCCCCTCTTTCTGTACCTGTTCAGCAATATACCACTAAAGCTGACGCAACGTTTTTTCAAAACGGTAAGCTCACTGCTGGTGCGACTCATATGGGAAGGTAAGCAAGCCCGGGTGAGCCTGGATGTTTTAACTCTGGACTATGACAAGGGGAGCTTCGGCGTGCCTGATATGTATTTGTACTATCTGTGCGCCCAAGCGCAGTATGCGTATTACTGGCGTAGTCACCACGAGTTCATACCACACGTTGCAGTGGAGGCCGGAGATGCTCACCTAGTTCCACTCAGGAGTATACTAACGCACACACGCAGAAGCATCCCTAGACAAGAAATCAACACAATAGACACCATGGTAGCGGCATGGCAGGCTATAGGCCGACTATCTGCAAAACTCCCATTGCACGCCCCATCGCTCCCGCTAGCACACCAAGCAGAGCTATCAGTACTGCAGGAAACAGGCGCTATGCATACACTGGCACGGGCATAAATAAATACAATGCATGACCTTTTCCCTAATGGCAGTTTCCCCACGGACGAGGAGATGGGGTATGTTCATAACAGCACCCCGCTTTTCAAATTCACTTTCCACAGACTCAAGAAGGGAATCCGGGCACAATTCCCCACATTTCCGGAGGAGCCACAGACACTGCAAATGCTCCAAATACTTCTAGTCAGTCCAACACGGCGAAAGCTCATACCAAAATTATACGGGCAGCCAGGGACGAGCAAGTAGCGAGAGACCATTCAAGTCTGGACAGATGGAACGCCAAGCTCAATTCTCAGCTTACACAAAAGGAGTGGGAAAGCTGCTGTAAACTCACTAGGGAGTGTACCTCAAATGGTAATTTGCGAATAATTCATTTCAAATATTTACACCAGGCATATCGCACGCCATCTAAACTGTTTAGATGTGGCCTCCGAGACAGTGATGCATGCAAGCGATGTGGGACGCCCGATGCAGATTTCTGGCACCTGGCCTGTAAGTTTGGCCGGGTGGCTGAGTTCTGGACAGAGGAACTGTTCAGAATCAAGGCAATGACTAATGTCACATTACCACACACCCCACAGACCTGCCTGCCATCTTTCTCACCACAACTGAAGGGTGCCACAGGTAGATTTATCAAAGTTGCCCTGCTGATGGCAAAAAGGAGGGTGGCAATGACATGGGAGGGCTCACTCGCACCTAGACCGGATCACTGGATTAGGGACCTGGTATATTGTAGGGACAATCTTGCACTCTATGCTGAGGAGCTACCAACAACATCGAGACAGAAAGACATTTGGGAGCCGCTACTGCACTACCTGCGGAATAAAGATCAAGCAGCCACAACCACCTCATTGGACGGTTGAATTTGCCTGTGCATGACATGTACTCCTTTATGTATACAAGGTCTACCTGAATGTGTTCACAACCAACCACAGTAATGCACTGGTCAATCACTGGGTGGGTGGGATTTGTTTGTGTTTCACTGTTGTTTCGATTTGCTATGACACGCACTGCTTTTCATCTGTAAGCTGTGTGAAAATTATATTTAAAAAAAAAAAAAAACTTGCTCAGCCCTCGGAGTACAGCTACATAGTTATTCACACTTTCTTGTTTGCCTTGGGCCCGGCTGAAGAATTTGTGGCGTTCAAGTACTATATTAATTTTGTCTCCAAAGTGATTCTCTAATTTGAGTAAAGTTATTTTAAGCGCTTTGATTCTCACTCACGGGCCGTGTGTTATACTGTTCTCGAGTGTCGAGGGATGTTATCAGAATCCCGGAGGGCGTTTATTTGTGCCCGGACTTAGTTTAGACGTGTGAGCGTTTTTTCGGCTTCTACTGTTGCCGGGAAATACGGAGTTATTCGTGGAGACTTATTATGGGTTCTTCGACAACACTTCAGATTGCATCGAGTTGTTGAATGTCATTTGGTTTCTAGTGTTTGAGCCTTGAAAAAGTCACTTTAAGCGACGAAACACGTGTCGGCTGTTTGGTTCTTATACCTACGTGTCAGCATTTTGTCCAACTGGGCTGCTTGGTTTATATATCAACGTGTCAACAATTTGCACATTTCATCAATTTAGGATCAGGACTATGATTTAAGGACTTTTATCTGTTTGACAAATAAAACTTTCAACTGTGGGTCTGCAGTTTTGACTTACAGACATGCAGTGCTCTGCTTCTTGATTGTTTCTATGTTGTATGCGTGGTATTTAATATCGCGCATTAAATGATATTGTGGGTGGCACGATATCTGCATTGAGCACGCTGTATTATACTTTAATCCTGTGCTGACTGTGATAAATATGACAGAGGTGCTGGCTATGTTCTGGTAAACCACTGCCACCTTTCTATTTTCGAATCATATAAAGATAGTGCAGGTGGTGACATGTTAGCAGCTGCCATTATGAAACAGAGGAAAGTGACACTTCTAGACTTGTTAAAAATATGGAGTTATAGATTATACAAGGGAAAATATCACACAATCAAACGGGTAGATGTAGAATCCTTAGAAAGGTGGGTAAGTCCTAGGGTTAAACTTCCACAAGGCGTGTAGCAAAAGGGACCTAGTCATAAATTAAAGCAGTTAATATATATATTCTGAATATAACTGTAATAGTAATTACAAGTATGTATGGAGGTAATCATAGGACTGAAAATTACACTAAGCAACAGAAACTGATAATACATGTAAAGCAGGTAAGCTGCACATAAAAAATTACAATTAAGGTGTAAAATCTGCAAAATGGGTTGTGACAGAAGTATATTAGAGCAGCATGCAGGGATGATAAAGTTACACACTGATACCAAACATGAAATCCCTGCTAAGAATACTGTAATTATGAAAATACGGAAACTAGGGACATGAAAATCACTATAATTTCATGGCCATAGATTTATTTTTATAACACATTTTTATTAGAGTTCTTAATCATATAACAGATTACAGTACGTATCTTTGCTTTTTGGTTACTTTTAAGCCTTCAAATTAGTTGCATAAGTAGTCTTGCATCTTCTTGACAATACACTGCTGATTAAAGTCGCATGATATATTAACTAACATTTAACAAATCCATTCGGTATCTCATTCATTTGTTTAGAACAATATATCTGATGCAGCGATATATCAGCATTTTTCTGCCCGCAACACCCAATCTTGTCATCCCACCCGCAATTCTACCCTCCCTACTATTAACTATAAACTTAGCTGCTTTACTCCAATCTTCTCAGCCGGGGTTCGGTCCCGGGGGACCGATCATGCTGATGTTGAGCCAATGGGCTATGGGGTGGTGGGAGGGAAAGAGGGGGGGAGGGGAGGGGAAGGGAATAGAATGGTATCAAAGAAGTTAGCTGAGTGAGGGGGAAAGAGAGGGGGGAAAGGGGAGTCCCTTCCAGTCCAAACCTCCATCCAGGCAGGAACCTGGTATTTTTATCTAGTCTACCAGAGGAGCTAGGGCCACTACTGCGTCATCGTCTGCTTCTGCTTTAAACTGCTCTCTTACCTGAGCCCATTCAAGGGAAATCGTTTTTTTCGGCAATCCTCTATATTCCTCGCGTTGGAGCACTTCCCCTTCTGCTACTGCCCACCTTATGACCTTATCGTTCCATTTGCCCTCCAGTGGCAGCGTACAAGATTTCCAGTGCTGTGTTATTAATCGTTTAGCGAGCTTCAGAGCCAAACCCGTGAATCGGCGTAGTAGTTTCGCCTTCTTCAGGAGTTGAAGGAGACCCAACAAGCACACCTCCATGGTGTCCCAAGGGGAGCATTCCGTGAGTTTAGATAAACCTTGAGTAACTTCTGACCAGAACCTCCCAAGAGTAGAGCATGACCATAACATGTGAGTGAAATCAGCATGTTGGTGGGAGCAGCTGGGACATAGTGCAGAGGTCGTGGGATACATTGTGTGAATAGCCTACGGTGTAAGATAGTCCCTGTGTAATATTAGTTACTGTATTGTCGAAAGTTGAAAGTTACGGGACACCCGCCGGGGATGTTCTAGGGCAGTGTTTCATTCCCTTCTAATTCTCTTGTCAGTGCCACTATTTCATAGCCGTAGATAATGCTCTAAATACAGAGAAATGGCATAGACTCTTGACGGCCAGGTGAATTATGCATACAGACAGTAATGTTCCAAATACTGAGAAATGGTGTGCTTGTCACCGCAGAGGTAACACGCATTAGAAATCTAGAATTAGGCGCTTGAAGGTGTGTGTATCACCGAAGAGGTAACTGCACTGAAAGGCGTGCATGAACTTAGGATAGTGTTGAAAGAAATATATAAATCCCCATGGGCTCAGATTCTGGCTAATGGAACTCTCTCCCCTGCAGTTAAGATAAGGCGTAGAACTAGGAAGGGTTGTCCCCTCTCCCCTATTTTATTTGATTTATATATAGAGCCGTTAGCTCAGAGCATAAGGTTAAACGAAAATATTGTTCCTTTTGAGATAAATGGGTTTACACGAAAGTTAGCATTGTATGCTGATGACTTGATCCTTCTATGATCTAATGTTACCACTACACTTTCAGAGCTTGAGGTTGAAGCCCAAACTTTTGAAAGCCTGTCAGGTTATGAAATAAATAATGAGAAAACCGAGATCATGGCCTGGAACATACCCGATCAGGAGGGGAATATTGCTAAAGAACTTAGATATTTAGGAGTTATAATAACCCAAGACCCTGCCAAAATCCCCAAGACTAATCTAGACCGAGTCTCAAAGGAGGTTGATATCCTACTTAAAAGATGGCAGAGTATTCCACTATCATTGTACGGTCGAGTTAATTTGATCAAGATGTGTGTACTCCCAAAATGCACTTACCTTTTTAACAACATTCCGTTAGAGTTTGCTAAATCTGACATCCTCAAAATTCAGAGCAAGATATCTGCCTTCATCTGGGCAAACAAAGTAAACCGGTTATCTTGGAAAAAACTTAGACGCAAACTCCAGCAGGGGGGGGGGGTGGCTCTCCCAGATTTCCAGTTGTACTGTTGGGCTTACCAACGAAAGAATTGTAGAATGCTACTGCTCTTCCCTGACAGTTCACTGATAGGCTGCATGTTTAAAGCTATGTTAGTAGGGGAAGAGGAGCTAGTTTTTATGTACAAATTTGGCTCTCCAAATTTTTTTTAAAAATACGCTTGAAGACTATGCATTCGGCGGCTATGCTCTGGTCGGACTGCCGAAACTGCTTGGGACTATCTTATTATAGCGACTGGGCGCCAGTTTGGAATTCTCCTGGTACACCCGAGTGTCTTTTGGACTCCCTTGCTTATCCATTGAAAGAGGCAGGGGGGTACATTGGAGAGATCTTGTTCTGGGTGATAAATGTCATCCTTGGGAATATTGGAACCACATTACCAACTGCACCCTGTCCAGGTTCAAGTTTTACCAGCTCTCTTCCTGGTGTAAGGGTCAACGTTGGCCAATCATGGATGATAACAATATGGAATGTGAGCTACAGGATCCTGCTTCAAGGAAAAAAGAAGTGGCACAATGGTATAACCATCTCCTGGCAGCTACAGATAAGAAGATGGATCAACCATATAGAACCTGGGAGAGCTACTTGCCGAGTGAAGAGCTGGAAACCTTATTGCAAGTATCTCTAGACATTCTTTACCCCTTGATTAAATCTGCTGCACTCAGGAAAAACCACTTTTTTGCACTCCATAGAATCTATTGGTCTCCCCTCAAGTTGTCCAAGATAAAGGGCGGTGGAGAAGCCAGTTGTACGAGATGCGGCCAACAGAACGCGGATGACATCCACGTATTTGCATCCTGCCCCAGGATACAAGAATTCTGGATAGATGTGGGTAAGACTATTTCCGGAGCCTTGGGTTGCAATATAGAGGTAAGCCCATCTCTTATATTATTTGGTCTTACTCCAGTATTGAGGGAAGTTCTGGACTCGATAGGGCCTCAACAAAGATTGGTCTTTTACTTGATTTTGCTGGCCAGGAGAGAGATCTGTAAACTGTGGCGCCAGACGACACCTCCCATTTGGAATGCTTGGTGGAACTCTGTTAGATATTTTAGAGCATTGGACCAAAGAGTAAATGTTTACAGGGAAAGCCCAGAGAAGGGACAGTTTTGGGATCTGCTGGATCTTCCGGATGATGCGACATCTGGTTGAGTGTAGGGACAGGACAATGACCCAATGATTAAAACCTCTGGTCTGCTCAAGTTGTATGTTATGGGTATTCCCCGTAAAGAACATCAGCTGAGAGTGGAACCACCAAGCTATTAGGCATAAGTGGTGGTACAGATCGAATGGGTGCTATAGCTTCGGAGGTCATATGATATGAGTAAAAAAGAATGAACTCGCCAGCCCTGGTCGATAGGTGTGCAGATCACCGCAGAGTTGACACAAACTCAAATAAGCAAATTCCTTTTGCGTGCTAAAAAGCTGAGGAAAATCCCCAGTTGCCTAGCGACAATGGATTCACGGGTGTGCGTATCTCCACCAAAGGCAGGAGGGTACGCCTCCAAGGCACGCCCAGTGGAGGATTACGAATGTGTATCACCGAGGAGGTTGACATTTTAGCACAAACAATGTGACAATAGGACATCGTTCATGATAAATTATTTAAATTATTTAAATGGTTTGCTAACACATCCCAAAAAGAGAATTCTTTGTGTCACTATAACTTTAGAAAATTACTTGAATGTTACTTAAACTTGGGAAATTAATAGTGCGAATTTGTTTTTGAGTCATAGAGTACGCGTTGTATTGAATGTGACTTTGAAATCTACCTATGTTTTTTTCCAATATGGATACAG
This sequence comes from Triturus cristatus, assembly GCF_964204655.1. Classification (NCBI taxonomy): domain Eukaryota; kingdom Metazoa; phylum Chordata; class Amphibia; order Caudata; family Salamandridae; genus Triturus; species Triturus cristatus. The sequence goes on from NC_140584.1 coordinate 541,044,388, forward strand.
CCATATGAATATTTATCATGTGTTTGCTTTTATCCATTTAGGAAATTATCTCTTCTCTGCAGAGTCTGCAAGAGCTGCTTCAGCGACAGACTGACACCATCGCCAAAACGGAATTGGAGTTTCAAACACTTAAAACAGATTACGAGGTCATATTAATCTCTATTCCATTTATTTTTCTTGTTTAGTCTTCTATTCAAATTGTGGTTTTCATTCAATTGTTCAAATGCATCAGTTGATTATTAGAATTAGGAACATAACATGCAAATGTAATAGTCTAAACAAGAAAACATTTAAAATAACATTTCTTGCAGAGGAATATCAAAGCTGACCCCACTATTCATCTCCCCCCCAAAAAAATGTTTGATGCTCCTGCATTTGAGTAATAGTACATTATTCATATGATTTGAATGTGTTTTACATTAACTTTGCTATGAGCCGTAGTAGTTTATAAAGGGGGCAAGGGGCCACGTTGTACTGATGTAAAACACTGGGCATAGTGGGTGTATAATCAGAAAAAAATTCCCGCTTTGCAAACACTTTTGTATTGGGAAAATAGAGTCGGAGTTTATTTTCTCAGTACTGAAAAGGAAATGGTTTTTACACACAGGGAGTTTTCTCCCTGCCCAGGGGAGACATTCGAAATATTTCCTGCTCCTGTCTGTCATGCCACATCTTGCGGGATGAAAAGGGGCAGGAAAAATGAGTGACTGTCACCCCACCCTTTATGGGATGAGATAGCTGTCACAGTGACCTGCCAGCTCCTTTGCGGTTATCAACCAGGTTAGAGGTTTAAACCGGTGAAGCCACCTGAGATCCGCTGGTGCCTGACTCTAAATGAGCACGTTAACCACAACATTGGTCGGGCAGGAGCACTGCCGATGTACGGCGGAACTCCAGCTCCACCAACCAAACTCTAAATGAGGCACCAAATTCTGAATTTTCAGAAAGTAGATTCTTTATTATGATACAAAATATTACTATACTTAAGACATCCTGAAAAAAAATGGTGGGATGAAATAGGAATATACAAAAAATCACATTGTTGAAGAACATTTCCAAAAACCTGCACAGCAGGTAACTTGCCATCCCATGGTCCTAAGCAGCTTGGTTGTCGTGGTTTTCTTGCATGTGGATTGGGTGACTGTGGCCTATTGTTCATTTGTTACATCATCTCTTGCAAATAAGTTAGTTTATTTTGATCGATGTTTATGCTGTGGGTGACAGTTAAAATGTTGCCATCAATTAATTTGAAATGAGTCCTGCTTTCTTTTACTGTCTTTCTACTCTGTTACCTTGTGGCTGAAATAATCAACTCTACTGTGATGTTATCTGTAACAGCGTGTAAAAACTTAGCATACCTTATTTGTCCAGCACCTTGATGTGTTTCTTTATTGTGTTTTAAAATTGTCTCTTGGGAGGGGTAGAGGAACTGGACATATTGAGAAGTACTCCTGTTTGATTGTAGAGCCTGCTTGGAAACTCTGGACTGCACCTGCCATGGCAACTATATGATTCTCAAAATCATTCCAGCAAAATCAGCCATCACTGATGACTGCCCAGCATGTATTATATAGTGCTGTCTAGCCATCATCCCCCACTCAAGATACCAACCAAGACTACAACATCAGCCTCTGATGAGTTTCTTGCAAGAAAAGCAATTGGTGCAGAAATTACTTAGTGCAGCTGAAAGCAAGACTGCAGCAACCATGTGAGGAGTATGCTCAGATGAGGTTATGTTGACTGGTGGGAAAGCCAAGCCACTTTCCTGACGTAGAATGTGAGTGATTATTTGAGCTATGTGTGTACAGAGAGAGAATGCCCACTCTGGGTACATATGCTTTAGGCTCAGGTTTTACTTGCACAAAGCCAGTGAAATTCAGCTGGTATAGTTAGTTGAGCTAACTATAACTCACGCCCCTGCAATACATTGCTTATGACCTCACATATTACATCACTCATGACATGGTCAATGACATCACTGATGACAACTCAAATGACCTTTTTGTTAATAAGTGTAAATCTGTTCAGTAGTTTTCGAGATATTAAAAGAAAACCACATTTGTATACCTAGGAATGCAACCCATCTGCGAATCTTAATGATCTTGTGCAGAGATCTAATTGCCTACCAACCCTTCAACAAGGAAGTGCTGTCAACCATTTTGAAGCTCAGCCTCAGCCGAGTCCCCAAAAAAACCTACAAATAAAGAAAAGAGGGCAGGGTCAGGATATCCTGACCCCTAGGCCTCTTGCTGGGGTCCCTGTGGGGCAAAAAACATTTTTATAAAATTGCAACAAAATAAAAAGAAAAGCAGAGTCTTCCGCCTTTGTTTCCAGTTTAGCCCCTAGCTGGGCAGGTCCCGAGGCCATATTGTTGTAATAAAATAAAGAGAGGGGCTCACAGGGGCCCCCTCCTAGGATTCTTTTGAGCCCCGTGGGCCATCACCTCCCAGGGGTGGGCCCATAAATACCAAAGAAGGGGTCTGTGAGACCACCCTTCTGGAGCCATTAATGACTAGTTATACTTATCTCAAGCAACTATAACTCAAGCCATTACACTTAGAAAAACAAAGGTTACAGGGACGTTGTAGTTAGGAAATAGAATTAAAAAAACCTTAGAAATTCACTGAAAAAAACAGTTACTGGGAAGTTACAGTTAGGCTCAGACTTCACTCATACAAAGCTGTGAAATTCAGCAGTTAAAGTTACCTGAGCTAACTATAACTTACGTCCCACAATGCACTGCTTACGTCACACATATTGCATCATTCATGAGCTATCACCAAGCAAAAGCAACCAGCTATATCCCAAAGATGAGTACCCTCGAGATATAGCAGGAGCCAGCCCTGGGTAGTGGCTGTCCCCAGGGTCAATTTTAGTGGTTTTGTTAGTTGAACATGGTATGATTTAACTGAAATTTTTACCTAACTATAACGTCACTGCATAGCCATACATAAAACCCTCTCTAAACCCCTTCTTATTCATCCTTAATTCCCAACCATTTAGTAGTAATTCCCGTTTTCCAACCACTCCCCAAGGTTCCTTCCACATTTACTAATAAAACGTAAAGCTACGTTACAGCGATCTCTGCATAGAAAAGATAGTTGTGGTGAAGGCAGAGGTCTCCTCATGCAGGTTTATAGATTGTATGTTATAGGACATGAGTACTACTATTGCATTAATATGAAAAGTACTACTAAGTACGGTTTGTGAATAGACCCCTCAGTGTTTCTGGTGTGATTTTGACCAAGGCAAGATCTGAATAATCCAGGGAAATTATGTTGGCTTCTGTGCACTTCAGTTTTGAAGATGTAAGCAAATAATTGGTTCTTGCTTGACTTTTAAAATATGTGTGCTTGAATATGTAACCCCAACGATTGGGGAATGCATTTTCCGAGAGCAAAGTATCAATTTACAGTTAGGAATTACTACATCTAAAGCCTTGTGTATGCCAGTGTATGCCAATACTTCACTGTAGGGTTCTTTCCTTTTCTTAAGATTTTATATTTCTTTTAATGTTAAATTAAGGTCTCCACTAACTATTACAATCATTTTGTATTTTTATTTACTTGGACAAGCTTACACTGAGTATAATACCGACAGTAACTCCTCTTCAAGGATTTTAATTTATGAAAACAATTCAAGACAATTCTGACCAAAAACGTGTTTTCCTCAGTGATTTTCATGGAGAACAAAGGGAGATTCACAAGGTTTGCCTGTACATCTACGCAATAGTGCCTTATTTAGCATATAATATCACAAACAATCTAAATTAATGCTCCAAAGCCCGTAGAATGGGGTATGCATTGTGGTGTTACTATGTCTGATGTGTTGTGGTCCATGTGTACCTCTGGGTAGTGACTATTCCCCAGTAACTTCTGCTCCAGCATCGAGTGAATTCCCAATATTTTTCACCAAATATGAGTCAATCTCATATGTCTTTGGACCTTGAACTGGAAAGTTGCAACGTGGCAAATGTCTCCAATCTGTTGTTGTATGTGACTAAGTCCTTTAGCCATTCATCCATGTTGGAAACTGTTGTGATGTAATTCTGTGAATATTGTCCCAGCTGCCATCCCATAACTGTGTATGTCATCGCAGTTCTAGCGGCATATTATGATGTGATTGAGAATGCTTACCGGGAGGGAGATATCTGTAAAGGAACAAGAGGAGGCCGTTGGTTTCTGCTCTCCGTGTACTGTTGTGGCCTTTATTGGATTATAAATAACTTTATAGCTTGCCAGTGTCAATCTGTTAATACCATTTATGGTTACAAGTTAACAAGTGGCCCCAGAACAAGAACATATGCATTGGACACATTTGGAGCAACCTGGTTTTACAACAGTGCTTTGTAAATAATTTCGGCATGCTGAGTACTTTGTACAAGTACTTCTGTACGTGTCTTTACAATGACTTCATGGAGAGCTGTTTTTACTGCTTGGGAATTGTATTCTATGTAAAACTGCCATCGCAACAGCCGTTTTTCTTTCAAACTTTCTGAGGAACCACTCTTCTGTTATGAACCACCATATCATTCTCAAATGAGCGCTCATGTTTTAATTCCCAGAGCACCCGCATATTTTTCTCCATGTTTTTGTTTGCTAGGCTAACCTTCACTTCTCCACACATGAATCTTCTGAAAAACGTCATCCTTATCCATAGCCTCTTTCCATTCTCTCTCAAGTTAACCACACATTTCTTTATCAATTTCAGCCACACAACTTGCCTCAAACTCATTCTCTGGTGTGGCTGTTATGGGAAGAGGTAGCTAGCTCAAAAAATTTGCAATCTTGTTCTTAGACCCTGGTACATAGCACACCTCATAGTTATAATCTAGTAATTTCTAATTTCCAATCTTGGAGATGCATTCAATTGTCCCTTGGTAGTCAAGACCTTGGTCAAAGGTTTTGATTACTGCGAACGGTAATACATGAACCCCAAACATAGGCACTAAAATACTCTAACCCCCATACACATGCAAGTGCCTCTTTTTCAGTCACAGAGTACTGTTCCTCCATGGGGGATAGCGAGTAAGATGCAAAAGCAATAAAACATGTGTTCCCTTCTTTATCCACTTGTGTTAATACAGCACCTAATCCTTTACAACTAGCATCTATTGTTACCCTACTTCTTTTTAACTCTGGGTCAAATCCTTGCGAGGCAGGTGCATTACAAATGTCATCTTTAATTACCTGAAATCTCTCCTGACACTCTTTTGACCATATGAACTCACTTTTTTTCAAAAGTTTTCTAATGGGGAATGTTTTACTTGAAAAATTGATCACATATTTGGAGTAAAATTCTGCCATTCCTAAGAATGCTCTTACTTCATCTTTGTTAGTAGGTGGGGGGACACTCATTACTGCTTCAATTAAAGAAGCTTTGGGCTCAACACCCTTCCAACTTATTTCATCCCCAAGATATGCAACGGTATTCTTTTAGCAAATTTACATTTAGTATACTCTGCAGTCAGACCGTGATTTTTTAATACCTCAAGAACTTCTTTGAGTTTAGAATCTTGTTCCACCTTTGTTTTTCCTGTTACTAGGATATCATCCTGAAAAAATATGACTCGCTTAACATCTTTGAATAACTTGAACATCAGCCGTTGAAACATTACAATCTGAAAACAAATCAAATGGCGTGATGAACGCCGTCAACCATCGACTCTCCAGGTGCAATGGAACCCGGTGATATGCTAATGTTAAGTATAATGGTGTGAATCACCTAATGCCCTTGCTAACAGATAACATTTCAGTAATCTTTGGCAGAGAAAATTGGTCAACCAAAATGTTTCTGTTCAAATCTTTTCAGTCTACACATAACCAGAGTTTTCGATTGGCACGTCTTGCTACTACCAACGGATAAACTCAATCACATAACTCAATAGCCTCAATAATGCATGCATCCTGCAGCTTATCCAATTCTTTGGACACTTCTTCCCTTATTGCCATAGGAATGTTTCTTGCCTTATGAATACAGAGGGTAAAGAGAATATGAATACAGCGTCATCCTATAAGATAATCTAATGTTGGAACCCCTTGAGTTCCCCTATGTTGCCTGAAAAAACACCTGGAAATTCACCCAAAATTTGCATGTCTCCTCCCAACTCATCCTGAACCACCAACACAGGATCAGGATTGTTAGGATTCAAGATGATACAAGATCACCCTAAGTCCCCCAATCCCAATACCGAAAGACATGTTTTAGCAATATACAGCTTGCACTCAATTCCTAAATTCAAACAATAATTCTCTATACCTTAGTAGTACAATGGGTTCTACAGTAAAATATTTGGGAGAAATGCCAGTGGAATATAATTGTTCTCCTACCACTGGCACAAATTGTTCCTTCCAGACACCCTCATTTACTAAAGTATACAGTGACACAGAGTATGCAGTAATGGGAATCATCACACCTCCTATATGTACATCACATTTGGATTTCTTTCTATTCCCACCTCGAACCCCTAACACTTCAGGAGACGTATCTACACTCAAGACACACATATTAATTTCTTCACTATCTGTATCTTGTGAGTATGAATCCACCGGTATTGCAGCATTTTTACTGCCTTTCTTCCTACATACTTTGGGAAAATATTCCATTATTCCACATGGAGAACATTTCGGGTTACTTGCAGGAAAACTTTTGTCATTAGCCAAGTGACCTGCAAAACCACATCCATAATACTTCAACTCTGTATTATAGTCTGATTGTTTTTTCTTAAAAGTAAATTTAATTTGATTTGTGGTTAGATTTTATTTTGGTGACACCGTCTTTACTTTCTTTTTTCATTTTCATTTTCAACCGTTTTCTTATTGTCTGCCAACACTGCTTTGTCACACCTTCCTGTAAACTGCAAGTTGTACAATTTCTATCACTTCTTGTAATGAAGCTTCTCCTTTGGCCCAAAGATGGTCTTGTATTGATGCATTAGCAGCGTGTATGACGATTTGATCCCTAATTAATTAATCTTGTAATGGACCAAACCTTCAGGTTAGAGCTAGGCTCCTTAATGCGGAAACGTATGCCTCTACACTTTTTTCTTTCATCTGCTTCCTGCGGGAAAATGCAGTTGGGACATAATATATATGCAAATCCATCAGAGAGTTCACAAAAACATCTCCTTGGCCTGGCCCTCTAGGTTTTTTCACAGTACGATTGTACACTCGTAATCCCATTAGTCCTAAAGATTGTAACATAATTTTGTAATCATTTTATGGAGTGAAATCATCGTCCTGAGTAGATATGTAATTTAAAAATAATTCCCTCCATTCTTGAGATTTTAGAGAATTCTCTCCAGAAGAAGGTACAAAAGACTGAGCCTTGTTTCAGATTGTGATGTATATGTTTTTAACACTATAAATTAGCCCCTTGTAAAAAGAAAATACCTTAGTACCAGAAATGTTTCAAAGAAGCCAAATTGTTAAAAAAAACTAGCTGCTCTCCGCTCTAGATGTCTCACACACACACAGCGTTCTAACTGCTATATGCTATGACGAGGACTCAAGTGTCTTCTTAGTCGATTGACACAGGCTTTATGCACATTTTACCTAGCTATGACATCTACGTGGTAGTGATTTTACAGCTGGACCGCAACCTTTATCTTGTGCAAAAGGGAATACACTATGGCAGCTTCATGTCAACTGCCTCTGTGTCCCATAAGAAGCCTGGAGATGCGGTGGGAGAGAATAGGGTTTTAGGTCCTATTCATAGTGGAGGTGAGTCTGAGTACATTATTGTATTGATTGACCATTTTGGGAAGTGGCCTGATATTGAAGTCATGTTGAAGTACTGGGTATTTTAGACCCAGCGGTGCAGGGACACACACCCTATGACTTCTGGGTTCACCCTGTTCCAGACCTACAGAAACACAGAGTCTTCTGGGTGAAGTCAAAGATTCATTTATTGGCTGCAGACCAATTACAGGTATCCTAGAAGTACAACAGCGTGTATGTTCTCAGGAGACTGCTGCAAATCATAGGAACGGGCTTCTCCTTAAATACAAAATATCATGCTTCAGGCACACATTCCTTGGTTTACGATATGGCCATATAAAGGTATACATTACAAACGAAAAAGCAGAGTCATGATGACCATCCCACATTCCAGTTCGGCCAGCCCACAATGATTTACACAGTAAGGTTCAGATCCCACATCGGATGTCAATAGACCCCCCAATAAACACGAGCATCTCCTGTTTTGGGAAACAAGTCATAAAGCAGGAACAAGCAGGTGTGAAAGAGATTAGCCGGAGGATTGTGTAGAATGAAAGGGTTTTATGATGGGTCAAGCCCTGATGCTAATCACAGGTGGACGGAGGAAGGGGAGCTCGTGAGACCGGTTTGACCTGGGGCAGCAGAGCCAGCTGCCCAGGTCACAGAGAAGTCAGAGGAGAAGCCCATGTACTGTGAGGCCCGTATTTACTCCATTATAGCCTATGTGAGGGCAATGACAAGATGGCCACTGCTTCCAAAATGGAACCCGCGTAGTGAAGCAGAATAACGTGTACACCGTGCATTCATAGCTAGAACGATATATAAAGCACTCGTACATGCCGCATTTACCATTTGCGGTTTGCTAATACCAAGATAGACAGGGGTAGGGCCCTGTCCCCTACGCGGTCCCGAATATTAAAGTACGACAGACCCTCCTTTTGCCCTTACATAGGCAATCACTATACTCATCTTAATCCGAGTCCAGGTCGATGTTCACGAAGTCATGGAGATGTTGCTGTAGCATCATTCTATTACTTAGCTCGTCCCTCGATACAGGTTTCCTTACACATAAGGTAGCACAGAGGCCACATATCGTAGGAGCACACTGTATGCACAGACAGAACAGGAAAAGAATGGCTAAGATCATTCCAATGACCATCAGAACTTTCCAACCCCAGGCAGATATCAATTCCCAGAACCACCCCACCAGTGACCAATCTCCCTTATCCACGTGTATGGATTCAGATATTTTATGGAGTTTGGAGATGGCTTGATACACTGTTGGAGCATTATCTGGTATGAAAATGCAGCAACTGGATTGGATGACCTTGCATACCCCACCGCGGTCTGCAAGAATAACGTCTAGAACCATGCGGTTCTGTAAAGTCATAAGGCGATCCGCTTGGAGCTCAGCTGTCAGATTACCAAGGGCACCAGCCGTTACATTGACAGTGGATTCAACCACACGAGTCAGTTGTCTCAGGTTCCTACTATTCACCATAGGTCCCCAAAACGGCAGGAAACCCAAGAAGAAGTCTCCCGCTTCCTGACCCGCAGTGTCTTCCTTACTAATCATGCCTCTCACAACTCTGGTCTTGTGATAGTCGGAGGCGGCAGTAAATGTTGGCGGTAGCAAGTTCGCAATATAACATGTGCCCGAGAAATCAGGGGGCAACCATGTATATGCTCGATCATTACAGATGAAATATGTGCCCTTGGCAGCCAAAAACGCAGGGGAAAACTGTGACGGGAAAGTGTACGTTTCAGTACAGTCACTTCTTCCCAGTTGAGCTCTAGGATTCTGACCATTACCCTGTAAGCAGAACCGACCCATGTGGGGTACGACCCAGATTGGGGATGAGATTTTTCGCTGTCTTTCACCCAGACTAATACTATACCCCGTCGCGTTCCATCCTACATAAGGTCTCAACTCTTCTTTGGGAATGGATGAGTATGCATCGATATCCCTACTCATATCGGCCACTCCTTTTATCAAAGCCTTATTATTGGTGATAGGTCTGATGGAACGCGGTTGGCGAGGGGAGTATGTATCTAAAGCATAGAGAAACATGGTCTGGAATGCCCATGACGATCCATTGTAACTATACGGCAGCACCAGGTAGGGAATACCCTTGTTAATGGTATGTGGCATTAACCCGCACACCCAGCAATTGGTCGTATTCATTACCAGTTGGTGCTGGTGCAAGAGCTGGATAAACGAGTTATTTACAAACTCTGATCGTCTGGTCTGTTCGTGCTCAGGCAAAGGGTGAAAGGAGTGCGAGGAGGCGGTAGAAAGAGATATAGGCTGTTCAGTGGGTGTAATGGGCTTTTGAGCGGAGAAAAACACAAATCCTACGATAAACATCATTATGCTACACAGTGTAAAAAGGCACGAAAATACAAAACATTTACTTTTTACAATTTTACACATCCTTGCGTTAAAGTTCATTTCCTCAATCGGTCTCTCCATCTTAAAAAACTCCATCCTCTAATCGGGCCGCTCGCGGCGGATGAGTTTCTTCTGCTAAGGAGTACGCCTGTCAGTCCAGGGAAACGCCCTAGACCAACCAGAACCGTTGACCTAGCGTCTTCGGCCTGTACCCCAAAGTCTTGGCACCGCGACCCTGCGGCAGAACCCGGATGGTGGTTCGAAAAACAAAAATCAAGAAAGTCCTTCAGATGGGAGAGCAAAAATGTCAAAAAGGAAATAGTGAGGAAATCTTTATTTGTCCATGGGCCTTGGTCTCAAATTATAGCGGAGACGGCCAGGTGCTGTTTGGTCTGGAAACAAAAGTTCAGGCTCAGTGGTGTCCAGTCGATTTGATGGTGGCACAGCCTCCTGCAGAATATTGTCACTCTCTTGGTCTGAAACTGTGTCTCTTATGCGTGCGTCACTGAATGGTACAAAACGAGGCACAGTGTCTGTCTCAGAGTCAGCGATACCCTCCTGGACCCACTGGTCATATGGCAGAGGCAAGGGGACTACTTTGCAGTGGGTACCATGGATCCAGTGCTTCTTCCCTTTTACTCGCACCGCTGACCTTGTCGACAGGAGCACAAGGTGAGGGCCGATCCAGCGAGGCTCGTCGTTGCTCTTACGCTGGAAATTTCGGATCAGGACCCACGAGCCAGGGTTAATAGGGTGTCCAGGAGGTTCAGAAGCTTGGGGAAGAGTATCATGTACCTGTTGGTGCAAAACACGCAGTTTAACAGTCAAATCATACAGGTAATCGAGTAGTACTGGATGTTCAATCTCACTAAACTTCGTAGGCCTCGGTACACCCCATACGTTGGCCGGGCGGCCAAAGACGACCTCGTAAGGGCTAAGTCCCACTCGTGAGTGTATGGTCATTCTGGTGGACAGGAGTGCTAAAGGCAGAGCGTCAGGCCATTTAAGACCGGTGCTCGCCTGAATTTTGGCCAGCTTGAGCTTTAAGGCTCCATTGTAGCGTTCTACTAATCCAGCTGATTGGGGGTGATTTGCAGCATGGAACTTCTGCTTTATCCCTAGCCCTTCACATACATTCTTCATCACTTTACCCACAAACTCACTTCCATTATCACACCACACCATTCTTGGCATCCCAAACCTAGGGAAAAATTATTTCACAAGGGCTTTGGCTGTGGATAGGGCAGTGTTATCTTTCAGAGGATAAGCCTCTATCCATTTTGAGAAAGCACAAACAACCACCAGTACATATTTCAGGTTGTTGCATCTTTCCATGTGAATAAAGTCCAGCTGCAAAACTTCGAATGGACATGATGGGGGTGCAAAGTGACCAGCTGGAGTTGGGGTTCCCCTACCAGGGTTGTACTTCAAGCATACCATGCAATTCTTGACCACATTCTCTGCACACTTGGGAATCCCAGCATTCTGCCATACTGGAGCCAACAACTTGCATATACCTTTCGTACTGATATGTGCCATTCCATGTGCCATAGTAACCACTGGAAGCACATATGCATCAGGCAATAACCATCGCCTATGTTCTGTCAAATCAATCCAACAACCATTCTCATCCAACTTACCCATACTTTCTCTCCACTTGCTTAACTCTTTCTCTGTGGCTTCAGCTTGAAGCGACTTCACACTCTCTATTGTGTTCTCACACATTCCCACATCATTAACCCATCTTGCGGGGCCTGCAACATACATTCTAGTCTTCACACTCTGTGCTGTTTCTTTCGCGGTCTCATCAGCAAACGCATTCCCACGTCCAACATCATCTGTGACTTTCCTGTGCGCACTGCATTTCATGATCGCAACTTGCAACGGTAGGGTCAGTGACTCAAGGAGATCATTCACCAACTTGCCATTCTGAATTTTAGCTCCATGCGACGTCAGGAACCCACGCTCTTTCCACAAACGCCCGAAATTATGAGCCACGCCAAAGGCGTACTGGCTATCTGTGTATATATTTACTCTCATTCCTTCAGATAACACACATGCTCTCGTGAGGGCGATTAATTCTGCTGCTTGGGCCGAATTATGTGGCACTCGTGCAGTTTCCACGACCGTGTGTAAAGTCGTGATAGCATATGCAGCAGTCGTGTCACCATTAGGGAGTTTGAAACATGAACCATCCACCCATAAAGTGCCATCACACTCAGTCAGGGGAGTATCTTTTAGATCTACTCTCCCTTTCGTCTCTTCTTCTGTTCTGAACAGACGGTCATGTTGCTCAATCTCATCTGAGTCTGCTGGAATTGGCAACAATGTAGCTGGATTCAGCGTATTGCATCTCTTTATGTGTATGTGATTTGCTAACAGTGTAAGCTCATAGCCTGAGAATCGCGCACTAGTCAAGTGTTGTGTCTTGGTCCTATTTAATAATGTGTCTACAGCATGTGGAACCATAACGATCAATGTATTGTCCATTACCAAACCAGCAGATTGTCGGATAGACATTGCTGCAGCAGCTGTCGCTCTCAGACAGCTTGGCAATGCCCTCGCTACAGGGTCCAAGGTTGATGAAAAATATGCGCATGGGCGCGGTCTGTCGCCAAAAGGCTGTGTTAACACTGACAACGCACATCCATCTTTCTCGTGAACATACAATGTAAAAGGTTTGCTGTAGTCAGGAGTGCCCAACACAGGTGCTGAACATAATGCATTACGCAATTCCACAAAACTTTTCTGGCACTCTTCAGACCATGGGATAGGATTCGGTGTGTCTTTGCATGTTAAGGCTACCAAAGGTTTTGCCAGCAAGGAAAAACTTGGTATCCAATGCCGACAGTATGAAGTGATGCCCAAGAAAGCACGCACTTCTCTCTGTGTTTTTGGCACACTCAACTGTGCAATGGCTTGAATTCTTTCTGGGGTCAGTTTCCTTCCCTCCTTCGATAAGAGATGACCTAAGTAGGTCACTTCTTGTCGACAATATTGCAGCTTAGAGAGAGACACCTTGTGATGGAAAGCGGATAAATGGCGCAACAGTGACAATGTGGCTTCTTTACAGATCTTCTCAGTATCCGCGGCAATTAGTAAATCATCCACGTACTGGATCAGGATAGCGCCACTAGGTAAAACAAGTGCATCAAGCTGCGCTTTCAAAGCTTGACTGTATATTGATGGACTTTCACAGTAGCCCTGGGGAGCGCGTTTGAAGTGGAAGCTTCGGCCCCCCAGACTAAAACCAAAAATGTCTCTGCTCTCTTCTGCAATTGGGATGCTAAAGAAAGCATTCTTTAAATCAATCACTGAAAACCATGCAGCAGAGGCTGGAATCATCGTTAACAAGGCAGTTATATCAGGGACAACCGGAAACTGTGGCACAACAATCTTATTAACCTCTCTAAGATCAATCACAAATCTGTAGACAGGTGGCTGTGAAGGGTCCGTTCGTTTTAAGACAGGTAAAATCGGACTATTGCAAACGTTGCCTCTTGTCTCCTCAATCACACCCTTATTAATCAAGTCGCTGACAATGTCTAACAATACTTTCTGCCCTTCATTAGAGATCTTGTACTGGGGAATACGTGGCAGTCTGACATTAGCCTTTAAAGTCACCACATATGGCGGTATCTCCAAGAGGCCCACATCATTGGGACCAGTAGCCCAAAGGGCATCCGGAAGGGATGATAATTCAGGCGGCATTGTGTTTTTAGACAAGTACATTGGGGAAATCACTTTCTTGCCTAATGTAAGTTGTACTCCTGAAGGAGAACAATACAGCGTAGCATGCAATCTTTTCAACAAATCTAATCCCAGTAAATTCTCACCACAACCTGTTGTCAGAATCAGGGGTGCTTTCAGCTCGCAAGGTCCAACAGAAAGTGACATGGGACTAGAAATCGGGTTCCTAACCGGGGTGCCAGAAAAACCTACTGAAACATTTATATCGCCAGACAAAGGTGCGCCAGGGAGTTTTGAATGCATGATTGAACTCTTTGCAGCACCAGTGTCTAGCAGAAAAGGCTCCGTTACATTTGCTGTAGTTACCTCAACATACGGTCCACTCTGATCCACTGGCACTGAAACAACTCCCTCTCTCTGTCTATGGCTGTCCTAGTAATCATTACTTTCTGCATCACCGTCCTCTGCATAATAATCATTATTATAATACTGGGCCGTATTACTAGTCGCGTTAGCTTGCTGATCAAAGCTATTGATGGTACTTTGAGGCGGCAGAGGACGCGCGTTCTGGGGAGCATTTCCACGCCCTCTGCCTCTAGGAGCTTGCTGACCACCCCTACCTCTTGCGCCATACGCATTACCGTTCCGCTGCATTAATTTAGGGCAACTATATTTATAATGACCTTCCTCTTTGCAGTATGAACATTGGTTGGGACCTACAGGGACACGTGGTTGATAATACCCGTTCGTTTGCTGATTGTTCTGAAACTGTTGGGGTTGGTGATAGACACCTTGGGGTTGCCTATAATTATTCTGACCTCCACGTGGCGGATAGGCCTGCTGTAAAAGGACCTTTGTCTTTAATTCCTTCGTTTTCTTTTCTGTTCTATCTTTTTCATCTTTATCTCTATTTTCATAATACTGTGCAGTAGCCAGTATTTGCGCTGAAGAAGAAACAGCCCAAGAACTCTCTGAGTCTTTCAACTTTTTACACAGGTCAGGAAGTAAATTCTGCACAAACTTATCCACAAACAACCGTTGGCCACCCTCAGTACTCATATCTTGCCCACTGTGATCAATAAACGTTTCTTCAAACCTAGTAAAGAAGTCTGACACTGTCTCATCTTTCTTCTGCTTACATGCAGATAGCTTGTCCCAATTTACGCGCATCGCAGGCATTATTGTCTTCATATACGTGATGATTCTACCAGGCAGTTCAGCTACTAAAGGTTCTGGTTTCGCGCCACCAGTTTGTCTAGCATCAGCAGCAATAATGTTAGCCCATGTATCCCCTAGTTCTGCATCGTGATCTACATTACGAATTGACCCCCATAGAGGCTGTGGAACAACATTACCAAACAACATGTCTATGTCGGCCAGATTCATAACGCATGACCCTGCCGTCTGTGACAACTCTTTATAATAACCTGCTGGGTTTTTACGGGGATCAGGTAAGGACTGCTTAAGTGCTAACACCTCAGAGCGCTTCCATGGAACATGCACCCAAACACGCTGGAAATGCGCTGGCACAGCGGCGATACCGGCACCAGCATCAGCTGCTACTGCTTCCTTCCATACCGGGGGAACTTCTCTCATGGGGTATTGTCGCGCTTTTACCTTTTTCCCCACAAGGACATCTTGTTCAAACAATGACTGTTGGCAATCATCATTCCTGAAGGACAATACAACCGCAACTGCTTTATCTACTTCGCAGTCCACAATTATACCAGTTCCAAAATCAAACCTCACTCTACACAATTCCTGCGGGCTCGGATTTTTACCACTATCCTCCAATTCTTCACAGAGAATTTCGCACATTTTCTCAAACACATATCTCTGTTTTGGGGCATCCCACTGATGGAAAACGTTGACAACTGATTCCACGTCATACAGTGAAGGGAAAACAATCCATCTACGCGCCATGTTATCTATTACCTTTTTCTCATCGGGGTTAGGCAATTGACTGCGCAGTTGCTTACGCTGCAAACCAGGAGTCGCACCAGATGACTCAAAGAGAGGAGACATTAATGTAGTAACCACATTAGCTAAGCGCTGTCGCGCTGAAGGAGAAGCTGAGGCGAAAACAGGGGGATAAACAGAGGGGAGAAAAGAGGATGTAGAAACAGGTACTGGAGTGGTGCAAGGAAGAGTGTCAGAAGAGGCAGCTGCTGTATTAGGCAAAGTCGCAGGAAGTGCGGGGGCAGTTGGAAGCACAACTGGCGGCCCTTGAGAGGGCTGCGCTACATGGATAAGAGCCGGCTGCAAAGCAGCTGGCGGTTGCGGCAAGGCTTGCAATATATTCACTGGAGGTGGCATATTCACAAGCAGGGGAGGTGCCGTGGCATTTTGAGCATACGGGGGTGGCGAACTCAACAAATGTGACATCAGGGGATCTTTCTCCTTTTCTTCTAACTCATTCTGCTTAGAATGTGGTAAAGCTGGGTAACATTTGTCAATCCCTAACTTGCGCTGCCTGTGCAATTGCTCACTCATCTGCTCCTCCTCATTGTCTTTAAATTGTACAGCTGCTTGCATTACTGTCATACCTTTCTCTCTCTTATTCTTTTTCGCTAGCTTAATTTCCTTTTGTTTGGCTTCCTTTCGCCATAAGCGGAAAGAGTCAAACATCGCCGGCCGCCTTCTTCTTAAACAATTAAAGTACGACAATGTCTAAAGTGGAAGGACAGACAGTGGTGAGTTTTTTAGATCGTGTTTTTGAGGGAAGGTTTACCTGAAGGTATTCTTACTGATAATGGACCTCAATTTACTTCAGATATTTTCAAATCGTATTTCAAGAGGAATGGTATACACAATACCACCTCCATGTATCATCCTGCTGGAAATGGTGCAATTGAGCACTTTAATAGAGTGCTAAAAACACGGTACAATTGGCTAAAGAAGCAAATTTGCCTTGGATAACGAAAGTGTGGTGTACCAATAGGTTTATAGGGTGACACCTTGAGGGTCCATGAGGTATAGTCCATTTGAGGTAATGAGGTGTCACACACCTGTCATGAAGGATAATGTGAGGTAGTTGTCAAAAGCTAGGATGAGTGAATTCAAATCCTCAGGGGTAAAAAAAGAAACTGTCTGAATAGAAGGACAAAGAATATTATGATAAAGACACAACTGTGAACATTTGAGTGTGCAAGTAGGAGAATCAGTAAGACTTAAAAGACCTGGTGTGTATAAAAAAAAAAGTGAAGGAGGACTTCTACAACCTTGAAAGGTAGTAAACGTATTTTGAAAATCAGTTTTGTTGAATGATGGCAAGGTGTGGCATTTAAGTTGCTTCTCTATATATAAAAGTGCTAAAAGACGTAACAAGGATTCAGAGTTATGCGCCGAATGTTCTAAATTTAAGGATTTGCTGCGTGATCAGGATAAGTTTCAAAAGACAAGATGCAATATTAGATGTGGAAGTGAGGTGAGAATGAGTATTGAAGGCGGAAGAATGGAATCATTGGAAGAGAAGCATCAAGAAGGAAATCAACAACCCATCTCGGTCTTTGAGAACCATGTGAGATTAGGAAGGATGGGAAGAAGATCACAGAACCATAAGATTCAAAGACTATTGTCATGTAGTTTCCACTAATCAGTAGTAACTGAGCGTTTGTGGACAACATAAATGTTGGGATGGTGCCAGGCTGATTACATGCACCGCACAGGATATGTTGTCCCATAGATCAGCTAGTTCACAGTGCCAATAGAAGCCCCCTTAAACTACACAGAGTGGACAGTTCTGGCAACCACTGAAAATAACAACCCTGTTCCCTCAGGAATCGCGGTGACAGATCAGGAACCTTTTGCTCACACACTTGTGCTCTCTTTTGCTCAGAGAAATATACAGAGAATACACAGAGGGACATTTTCAATGTTTATTGAACCTACATGATTCTTGTATAGAATATATGTGCTGCAATCATCAATAGACAGAAGCATATGAAAGTTATAGGAAGTATAAGGACAGCGAACAATAGAAAAGGTTCCACCATCATTCTGAAACAACGTAGATGTGCAAGCATATGAAATAATATAATAATCCTGCATATTCCTACTATGTGGACCCTAACCTACGTGTCTAGGTTGCATGTGAATGTTCTGCCCCCTTACTGGATGATCCAACCCCATTACCCGGTTGGTATGAATGTAGGACCCCATCTTGGTTTCGAGCTGGACACCCCTCATGGAGATGTCAGTAAGCTGCTGGGCAAAATCATCAGCCTGTAGAGACCTCTCGATGTCAGCAGAAGTGCATCCTCCGACTACACCCGGAAATAAATGTTTATTTGTAGGAAAATACATCCTTGCCTTGCACTGAGATTGTGATCAGGCTGCCATTGTTTGTGTGCTACAGATAGCTTTGTGCCAAATGGACGAAAATAAAACAAATTGCACAACGTACATGTAGGGCTTCTAGGAAAATAACCCAAAGTGTCAGTGTGGTATCTGTATATCTGTTATATTAGGGGGAAGATGTGTGGTATCTTTTCTGATCCTCTGCCTTGCTGCTCAGCCAGAGTGGATGTGCTGTGTAATGCTGGTGCATGGTGAGGTAATGGAATGTTGGGGATGCCTGGTGGATGAGTGTCGGTTGGGAGTATGGGCTGAGCAGCAAGGGAGCTGCTCCTGGTGGGGCTTCATTATATCTACTTATCTACATCTATAACTTCATCAATAAACCTTCATCACCTATCTACACCTTGGCTACTGGACATATTTACCATTATTACATTTGGCGACGATCTGGAAAGAATCTACAAGTGAAACCTGATGAACTACTGAAACTTGAAACCTGAAGTATCTCCAAGGTAATGAACTGCTTAATTTACAACTACGGATTCAAAAGCTTACTGACACCCCTGAGCCCCACCAGTGACCTCTCCATCGGTCGCCCTCTTCCCAAGTGTGCCAGTCCCTGCTGTATTCTGCTGACCGGGTTGTTGCAGTACCACTGTCCTGTGCTGCTTTATTGAAGGTCCTTCTTATCAGTAAAGACCCGTCGGATCTGCCTTGCTTCCTGCCTTCAACCTTTGATTTCCTTTGAGCCAGCGTGATCCTCACTGCTGCACAGCAACATACCAGCCACTGGCTCTATTTTGCCATGCTTCAACGGACTTCGTTAGCTGTTTGAATTTCCGCAATTCTTATACTTAACATGGTTTTACCTGTGTTTTTAAATGTGTGGGGACTTACAGAGCGTTTTATATGAACATCGAGCTGTGGGGCTGTTTTGCTGCATAGAATTGCTGACAGCCTAGCGTTGATAAGGATGTTGATACATTCGCTGATTTTGTGCTTTTGTTTGCGTTTACAAACGCTTTTGGCTGCAACTGTGAGTACTTTTTCATTGTATCTGTATTTTCCTCCATGGCTGCTAAGCCGCTGTCATGGCAGTTAAGTCGCTGCCACATTCATACATGCCTCGTGCCCACAGAGCTCTTGCACTCTTACCTTCTTCCTTCAGCCCTGCAATGCCTCCTTTGACTCCACTGTGACGTCTGCGAGTTTTCCTTTGTGCTGTGGGGTGTACTTCGTGCACGGTGATGCCAGGAGCCATCCGGTGCGGCCTCACCAGTGCTTGCCACCATTTTGTGTTTGCCACTTTATTTCAAATTTTGTGCAGCTCCCTGTATGTAACTCTCTATGCCATCCGCTTTTTTTGCTGCGGTACAATAAAGTTAATTTGAACATCGTTGTCATGTAGCACCAAGACATTACTGCAGTTTCACCTTGTGCCTTATCTATTGGAGGACATACCTTACTTGAACTTGTCAACTGAAGTTGCTGGCACCTGTGGAGAACTCAATCTGCGTGCCGCCATTTTTATTGTTTCCTTTCTGACGACAGAGTGCACAATACTTGTCAACAGAAGTTGCTGGCACCTCTAGTGAACTTGTTCTGTGTGCTGCCATTTTCTTTCTTTTCTTTCTGACGGCAGAGTGCACAATACATCTTTCCTTGTCATCTGGTTTTTCAAGAGCTCTACAATCAGGTGGATTTTCAAGAACTCTGTGTATTTTGGTCAATATCTAGCATAAGTGGCATTGTTGTCCCACATTCATGGGACTTCAGTACGAGGTGAGAGGTCGCTCACCAGAGAGAAGTATCAGTTCTTTAAAACAGTTTTTACTAATGTTCAATGCTTTACTGTTTATTGCACAATTCTTTACTGTACTGCTTGATTTTCCATGCATCTGTCACAGAGCTTTCCTTAATTTCTTCTTGATATTTCACATCCTGCTTCTTTTCACTTTTACTGGTCAATCTGCTTTCTTATTTTCATTATGCTTAGCCATTATGTGACTTTCCACCTTTTGCGTAAATGTTTGTGCGTGGATTCGTCACCTACAGCGTGATAATGTTGTTTACTCTGCTTTCTCTGCAAGTTTTCGTATGAGAATTTTCTCTGTTTGATTGATGCATTATGATAGTCATTCGCTATGTGACTTGCCACTCTTGCATATTATTTTGCGTGGACTTGTTACCTACTTGCTTCCTGTTTTATATTTTACATTACGGTATTTTACTTGCAAGTTTTACGTAAGGGAATCCTTTTCTCTGTTTGAGGTTTCTGTTTAGATAGCCTTTGGCTATGTGACTTTGCACCTGTGCAATTTATTGGGTGTATATTACAAGTTTTTTACAAGTTTACATTTTTGGGAATTTTCCTCTGGTTGAGGTATGCGATGCGATAGCCTTGTAGCTATGTGACTATTGCACATTTTGCTTTGTACGGCAATTTGTCACCTATTTTTTTGTTGCATTATATTCTACTTTACAGTTGTGGTTTGCATGGTCTCAGTATGTGGGACCCTTCGCTATGATTTTTCTATGAATTTTGTCACAGTCTATTCTACCTTTGCTCAAAGATTTTGTGTGTGAATAGTCTGGCATTTGAGGTTTTCTTCAATTTCATTTTTTGGTATGTACTCCTAGCGGGTGTAGTTTTCACCTTTCTTTCTGAGTATGTATGCATGAGAATCCGATCTGGTTTCTCTTGTTGGGAGTACCCTTTTGTCTTTTGTGGGTGTTGCGTTTTATTTTTCATTGTTTGGCGTTCATTGTTTATGTATTCCATGCTAGTCTTGCCAACTAGTGTGTTCTGGTGTGACTCTGAACGTTTTGTCCTGTGTTCTTTTCATGCTTGTGTTGTTATTGCTGCGCATTGGTGAGAAACATGTTTTATTCTCACATTTTCTTCCTCATTTATGTGTTTTCTGTATGCTAATGTGTTCACTATAGCCATTTTAGCAGGCTAAATTGTATCTTTTATTGAAACCATTGTTTGGTATCTGACATCCTCTCTTCATTTTTACTATTTTCCATTTTGCTCCGAAAAAGGGGAAGATGTGTGTGTTATTCTTTCTAATGTCTTCTCCTTCCATATTGTGATGTTACATTTAATTTCATTTATTGGATTTATTGCATGTCTTTACATGAAATGCTTTGTGTTCTTGCTTTGCAAGTTTGTTACGTTGTTTGCAGCATTTACACATTTATGTCTTCTTTCTAATGACATGCTTACTTCTTGTATTCATTTGGTTGCTGTTATATAAGGGGGAAGATGTGTGGTATCTGGTTCTCAGAGCTATGCATCTTTCCTGATCCTCTGCCTTGCTTCTCAGCCACAGTGGATGTGCTGTGGAATGCTGGTGTATGGTGAGGTAATGGAATGTTGGGGATGCCTGGTGGATGAGTGTCAGTTGGGAGTAGGGGCTGAGCAGCAAGGGAGCTGCTCCTGATGGGGCTTCATTATAATCTACTTATCTACATCTATAACTTCATCAATAAACCTTCATCACCTATCTACACCTCGGCTACTGGACATATTTACCATTATTACAGTCAGGAATGCAAATATGTGTCAAAAGTAGATGTGACGAGTGAAGGCAACTGTAGGAAAGCTCTGTGTTCATATAAAATGGCAATGTTTCCTTCTAGCCCTAACTGGGACACATGACACTATGTATGTAAATATTAGATAGTGATGTTGTTCCCTGTAGGAACTTAATGATAAGAAACTTAATTTAAGGTTTCCTCGCATTACTCGTAGTTTTGTTTTGCAGGTTTTGTTTTTATAGGAATTATATTTCTTTCCAATATTTTTTTTTATTTTAAAAAACGTTTATTGGAAAGGGGATATGTTGTGATGTAAGTTAGTGAAATGTAATTCTGTGAATATTGTCCCTGCTGCCAACCCAAAACGGTGTATATCATCTCAATTCTATAGGCATATTATGATGTCACTGAGAATGCTGGGGGAGGGCGACATCTGTGAAGAAGCTGGAGGAGGCACATGGTTTCTACTCTCCATGTACTGTTTAGGCCTTCATTGGATAATAAATACCTTTACAACTTGCCAGTGTCAATCTGTTAATTCAGAAACAGTGCTCCTATATCAATTCATACCAACCCTGAGCTTAGCCAATAGCAATTTTGTCTCTGCAAATCTTCTGTTCTTGCGTGGTATCAACTTAACATAGCTTAGCAGGGTGGGCTGGGCCAGGCCAGGTGAATGAGCTCCGTGTGGGCTAACCGGCAGCATGGACATTGTTAAGATCTGGCTGAATCTATCCTTTGCTGTCTTTCAGGGGCTAAAATATTAATGAAGCATTCATTTGAAATGCAGCAGTTTGTGTATACCAACTTTGTCTGCCTTTTGCAGTGGACATTTCCTCCCCAATGCCTGTTTACCAGCATTTTTTATTATGGGCAGTACTGCCCATTCTGAGAGTAGGGAGGTTGTGTCAAATTTAGAAACCTATTTTGTGAAGTTCTGATTATTTGAATCAATGGAGTAACTTTTCACAATTTGTCTGGGAACCACAGGATCTTTTATGGTACAGTATTTTAAGTGAATATAGCTAACTGGGAGGGATCACATCTAGTTTAGTGTTAGTCTAGTGCAAAAAATGTAGCTTTTACTTAGGTAGGACCGATTTCAGTTTGACATGCACTGGTCAGTACCTACATTACTCTACCCTCTTCAGTAAGCAAGAGAAACACATTATGTGCTAGGATATTGCGAGCATACATTAACATCATGCCGCATTTTTGGCTCATAGCCCTCCAAGCCCAGAATGTGTCCCCAACAGTGATCATCTCATTCTGGGGTTGTGGAAATTCTAGGGGCATATGTCTTAGTTTCCCAGCTGACCTGTGGTTGTCTGCCCACACTATCCAGATCAACAGTTTTTTTAAGGGTTTGGAAGAATTGTTTGCTCAATAGATATATTCATAAACAGGTAAAGAAATGTTGGGGGCACTACCATTTTTAGGTCGAGCCTAGCGGCAGCGCGCAAGCACTGCTCGCTCTGCGAGACTGCTGTAGTAGAGTATGGGAGAGAACTGGCACTCATTGGCTTGTGTCATTGTCTTTCATGAATGCTGCAGTCGGATTCGTTAATAGGCTTGTTAGTCCCTTCTTAGTACAGTCTTGTCTTCATTTGTACCCTCCCATGGCGACTGGCCCTTTTACTTTGGTTGTTTCACGGGACCTATTATTTAGTCTGTAAGCTCTATTTACTTTATTGAGTTTCTCTTACTGCAGGCCAGAAATGCGCTGCTTCAGTTGAAACTGCTTTTGTTTTTTTAAGCTGCATGGCCACCCCTTTAACATGGGATCCTGCTTTCAATCACTTCAACCCAGCATTATCTCCTGTCTGTTTCAACTACCCCCCAACAGTAAAATAGATTTAGAATTGATTAGCGAATAAAGTCATGTGAATTCCAGGTAGCATATACTCCTGTGCTAATGGGCTGAAGCTGACAACAGCACATCTGTGTTACATGTCATCTGTACTAAAGCCACCTGACAGGTTGTTTTCAAAAGCCTGTTTTATTAACACCAATACCACCACCAATACCTCCACCACCAATACCACCACCTCCACCACCACTAATACCACCACCACCACCACTACCAATACCAATACTACCACCAATTCCAGTTCCACCACCACAACTAATACCACAACCACCAATACCACCACCACCATTAATACCACCACCAATACCACCACCAATACCACAGCCTCCAATACCACCACCACCAATACCACAAGCACCAATACCACCACCACTAATACCACCACCACCACCAATGCCACCACCACCACCAATACCACCACAACCACTACCACTACCACCACCACCAAGGCCACCACCACCAATACCACCACCACCACCAATACCACTACGGTCACCACCACCAATACCACTACCACTATCAATGCCACCACCAATACCACCACCACCAATGCCACCACCAATCGAATATAGCCACCACCAATACCACTTCCAATACAAATACCAAAACCAATATCACCACCACCAATACCACCTCCACCAATACCGTCTCCACCACTAATACCACCACCACTAATACCACCACCTCCAATACCACCACCACCACCAATGCCACCACCACAATACCACCAGCACTAATACCACCACCACTACCAATACCACCATAAATACCATCACCACCACCGATACCACCACCACCGATACCACCACCATCAATACCACCACCATCAATACCACCACCACCAATACCACTACCAATACCACCACCAATACCACCACCACCACCACCACCACTACCAGTACTACCACCAATACCAGTACCACCAATACCACCACCTCAGCGCCTCTCGCTCACTAGTAATAGCAGGGGCACTGTACGAGGCCAGAGCTGCAGCTGAGACCATAGCTCCATCCATGCCTGCCATAAAGCACAGTCCGCCCGCCACCAGGAGGTGAAGCCTGGGCCCTACTACAGCTGGAGTGTTTATTAGGCCAAAAATAGCAATGACATTACGCAATGCCACACTGCACACTCAAATCACAGAGGGGGCAGGAAATAGCCCCAACCCACTCTTTCTCCTGAGCCGCGACAGTGTAATCACAGAGCGAAAGGTGTTGGTGTGTTTTGTTAGTGTTTATAGCTCGGATCATATATAATTCTCACTTCACACTTTGTGTCTGTGTAATTTACAACACTTACACATCTTCACTGCACTATTTATCACTACTTTGAAGACGTTGCAGGCCGGTCTCATCCTCTGATATTTACAATCTAACAAGCAGTCGAGAAGGCCCTGTATTGCAATGTGTTGGACAGGCCTCACAGACGGCTCGCTCCCTCCCCACTCGACAGGGCCCGAACTCCGGGCCACCTGGCATTTCCCCGCGACAAGCACCGGTACTCCGTCTCCCACCGGACCCTCTGCCCTCGGACCCCTACTCATCCCGGGGTCCAACCCTACCGGCTCTCCCGGCCGGGTCGAGCCGCCATCTTGGGCCCTGCACCACGCGGCCGCATGGCCTCCCCTCGACCCTAACCCCGGGCCTGGCCGGCCCCGACATCCCGGCACCACCATCCACCCAGGAGGTGAGCGGACCACTTGGCAGGTCAATGGGAGACCGAAGTGTCAAGGGCTCTCCCCCGCCAGGTGCCGATCGCCCCCAGCTCCCCCAGGCACTGGCTCCACCCCCTGCTGGGTGTCTGGACACCTTCATCCCGGACCCTCCGACCTCCCAGTGCGAGGGTCCGGACATCAAAGGGCACCAGCCCTATAACTGAGGCAGCTCCGGAGCAGGAAGGCAGTTGTATCCTGGAGTCGAGAGACACCGAGTGAACTCAACCCTGACGGTCTACTGGCGCTGCCGTAGCCCGCTCTTGTGAACCATCGTCTTGCCTGCTGGCGCTGCCGCGGCCTTCTGCAACATTCATCTTCCTGGGACCTGCTGGCGCTGCCGCGGCCCGTTGTAACGACCATCCTCACCGGGACCTGCTGGCGCTGCCGCGGCCTTCTGCAACGGTCATCTTCCTGGGACCTGCTGGCGCTGCCGCGGCCCGTTGTAACGACCATCCTCACCGGGACCTGCTGGCGCTGCCGCGGACCGTATATCTTCCGGGGACCTGCTGGCGCTGCCGCGGCCCGTTGTATCGACCATCCACACCGGGACCTGCTGGCGCTGCCGCGGCCCATACCACCTAACCACCAAGCTCGAGGATTGTGAGCTCATCATCATCACATCCGAACTACCTGATTGGTAAATAGACTGTCCCGCTACCCCCTTCCCTACCTTGCGAGACTCCAATCGAGGGGACCCCTGAGTCCAGACCTCCTTGTACCATTTAACCGTACCTTAAATAAGTGCTTATAAAGAACACTGAACCTTATCCGTGTGTGATATCTGTCTGTGGGGGGGAAGTTACTTGTCTGTACGATCGCTGGAGACGGCTCTCCCCGGAGACCTCTCCTCCTGACCCCGGCCGACCCTCCCGGTCCGTCTACCTTTTCTAACATTGGTGGCCAGCGGCGCGATCCGAATCAACGCGTAATCGTACAGAGAGTAGCTCACCCCACGACAAAGCACGATGTCGACCAAAGATAGCAGCTCCACCGAGAAGTTCCAAATGGAAAAATTAGAAGAATACAACCACCGCGAACTGAGACAATTTTGCATAGAACTTGGCATTGCTACCACCGGCCTGAGCACCAAGGATGATCTGAAGCGCGCCCTTGAATCGTGGACAGAAACTGGGGTCGCAGGACCCTCCGACCAAAGCAGCGTCACACCAGACCAAAACAGCATCACACCAGAGGGGAACGCCACGGCTCCCGAGGAGCGGGGAACGGGCCCCTCACAGGAGGAGATCCGAGAAAGAGACAGAGTCAGACTACACGAATTAGAGATGGCACGACTCAAAATGGATGGGGAGCTCAAGTTAGCGGAACAGAAACTCAACCTCGAGCACATGCGGCTTCGAGATGAACGAGAAGAGAAGCAGAGACAGAGAGAGCTGGAGGAGAAAAAAATAACGCTCGAGCACGAGCGCCAACTAGCGGAGATAGAACTTCGGAAACAGAATAAAGAACTGGGGGTGCCTGAGCGACCACACACCCCGGGGCCAATTGAGAAAAAAGTTCATATCCCCAAGGACGTTGTCCGCGAGTATGTCCGAGAAGAGGACATACAACAGTGGTTTAAAGCCTATGAGATCGCAATGACCTCCCACCGGATCGACCGGAGTGACTGGGGGGCCGGACTTTGGGGGAGATTTATCAACGAGGGTCGCGATGCCCTGCTGCAGCTCCCCGATCACCAAATGTCGTCCTACGACCATATGAAGGCTGCCCTCCTCACCCGCTACGGCCTCACGCCCGAGATGTACCGCCAGAGGTTCA
This sequence comes from Triturus cristatus, assembly GCF_964204655.1. NCBI lineage: Eukaryota > Metazoa > Chordata > Amphibia > Caudata > Salamandridae > Triturus > Triturus cristatus. The sequence goes on from NC_140584.1 coordinate 541,071,390, forward strand.
GAGATTGCACCCGGATCCCAGGTACAACTTGGGTGGAATACGTGAACTATTTCAGCCGGGCCTTCGAGGGGTGGATCAAGGGAAGTCAGGTCACCACCTACGAACAACTCTTCAACCTTATGGTATGGGAGCACCTGTCAAACAACTGTTTCGTCGAGCTCAGGCAGCACCTACTCGACAGTAAGCTGACTGACCCCCGGCAGCTCGCCGCCGAAGCTGACCGGTGGGAAAGCACCCGAGTGGGCCGGAAGGGGCCACACGACCAGAACAGAAGCAACCAAGGCCAGCACCGTCCTCGGGGAGGAGGAGGGGGCCAGGGGCGAGGGAGAGACGCCTTACCAGCAACACCCGTGGCCAGCACCCCGCCTTCGGCCGGCCGGGGCAACCCCCCGTTGCGACCTGGGTACCGAGCCAACGTCACGTGCCACCGGTGCCAGCGACTAGGCCACTACGCCAACGATCCGAACTGCCCGCTAAACCAAACCCCCAAGCCCCGCCAGGTAGCTGCCGCTGCTCTGGGGGAAGAGCAGTCATCGGAGGGACCCGAGGAGTATGAGCCGGACCAGCAAGGGTGGGAACCGGCCGCCATGGTCCTGGCATGCTTAGGGGGAAGAGACATGGTTCCGCGGGCTCCCCTACCCGCCAACACCAGAAAATACGGTCAGTGGGTGACCATTAATGGACAGAGAGCCGAGGCCTTGCGTGACACCGGCGCCAGCGTGACGGCCGTCCGCTGTCACCTGGTGAAGCCCGAGCAGATCCTGCCGAACATTCTCTGCCCCGTCCGCTCGGCAGACAACTCTGAAAGCATGTGTAAGATGGCCTGCGTCCCGTTTGAATGGGGAGGGGTCTCCGGCCTACTGAAGGTGACGGTCCGGGACGATGCCCCCGTGGACTGCCTCCTGGGGAATGACCTCGAGAGTTCCCCGTGGGCCACCGTCGAGAGAAGAGAGCACTTGGGGATGCTGGGCCTCCCGGACTGGGCTTGCATAACCACCCGATCCATGGCCGCCCGTGCCACCCCCCGAGCAGAGGAAACCGAATGGCCGGCACCTCCGCCCCCGGTTGCCCCCGTAGAGGATAACGGCGAGTCCGACCTCCCGGACCCGACTACCGAAGAAGACGCGCAACCCCAGGACCTTCCGGATCTGGCTCAGTGGCGGCAAGAAGGGGGGCCCACCCAAGAACAGTTCCGCCAGGAACAAAAGACCTGTCCCTCCCTCGAGGGACTCCGCCAGCAAGCCAGCGCCCAAAACGCCGGGGACACCACCGGAACCCACTGGGTCTACTGGGATAACGACCTGCTCTACAGCGAGCAAAGAATCGCCGAGCTGGGGGCCGGTCGAGTTCTGGTGGTACCGCTCCGCTTCCGAGACTTTCTGCTCAACCTAGCCCACGATGTCCCCCTGGCTGGACACCTGGGCCAGGATAAAACGTACAGTCGCCTGGTGACCCACTTTTTCTGGCCGAAAATGAGGAATGACGTCCTGAACCACTGCCGATCGTGCCCCACATGCCAAGCCAGCGGGAAGAGTGGCCGGAAGCTGAAGGCCCCTCTACAACCCTTCCCGGTGGTCACCACCCCGTTCGAGAGGGTGGGGATAGACATTGTGGGACCTCTGGACCCCCGCACGGCACAAGGACACAGGTTCATCTTGGTACTAGTGGACCATGCCACCCGCTACCCAGAGGCGGTGCCCCTACGGACAGTGACCGCTCCAGTGGTTGGCCGGGCCCTGATGGGGATCTTCTCCCGAGTAGGCTTCCCCCGAGAAGTCGTCAACGACCGAGGTACGAATTTCATATCAAAATACATGAAGTCCCTCTGGCAACAATGCGGGGTCACCTACAGATTCACGACCCCCTATCACCCCCAAGGGAACGGACTGGTGGAGCGTTTTAACCGCACTCTCAAAGGGATGATTGGGGGATTGGAAGAGCCTCTCCGTCGCCAGTGGGATGTACTGCTCCCGTGCCTTCTCTTCGCCTACCGGGAAGTTCCCCAGAAGTCCCTCGGTTTTAGCCCCTTTGAACTCCTATACGGACACCCTGTGCGAGGGCCCCTCAGCTTAGTCAAGGAAGGTTGGGAGATGGCCCCCCTAACGACCCCTCCAGACGTTTTCAAATACATCCTGGCCTTACGAAACCAGACCCGGCGCTTCCGGGAGATGGCCAAGGCGAACCTCGAGGCCAGCCAGGAGGACATGAAGAGGTGGTATGATCACAATGCCTCCTCCGTTGAATTCGAACCTGGGCAGCAAGTATGGGTGATGTCCCCCACCGAACCATGTGCCCTGCAAGATAAGTGGACGGGGCCCTTCAAAGTGGTCGAGCGCAAAAGCCCCGTCACTTACCTCATCGACATGGGGTCCTCCCGGAACCCCCTTCGGGTCCTCCATCACCTCCAAGAGTTCCTACAAGCCCTCCAGCGGGCCGGCCTCACCATTAAGGCCGGCAAGTGCCAGATTGGCCAAGGGTCTGTGACCTACCTTGGGCACCAAGTGGGGAGCGGGCTGGTGGCCCCACTACAACTTAAGATTGCTGCCATCCAGTCCTGGCAGCCCCCCGTCAGCCAGACCGAGGTCCGAGCCTTCTTGGGGCTCACCGGCTACTACCGGCGGTTCGTGAAGGACTACGTCAGCATCGTGTGGCCCCTCACGGGTCTCACATCCAAGAACCAGCCGAAGCGGGTCAACTGGACTCCTGATTGTCAAGCTGCCTTCGAGGAGCTGAAGGCCGCCCTGTGCACCGCCCCGGTGCTCCAGGCCCCCGATTACAGTCGGGAATTTGTGGTGCAGACCGACGCCTCCGACCACGGCATCGGAGCCGTCCTCTCTCAGTTGAACCCCGAAGGTCATGACCAGCCGGTGGCCTTCATCAGTCGACGTCTCCTGGCCCGAGAACAGCGTTGGAGCACCATCGAGAGGGAGGCATTTGCAGTAGTATGGGCCCTCAAAAAGCTCCGACCCTATCTCTTCGGTACCCACTTCCGGGTACAAACCGACCATCGACCCCTGCAATGGCTGATGCAGATGCGGGGGGAGAACCCAAAACTCTTGCGCTGGTCCATTTCCCTGCAGGGAATGGACTTCACTGTGGAGCACCGACCAGGCCAAGACCACGCCAACGCGGATGGCCTGTCCCGCTTTTTCCGCCTCGACGGAGAGAGTCCCCAAGGAGGTGGGTGACTCTCCCCGCCTTCAGCTGGGGGGGACGCATGTTGGACAGGCCTCACAGACGGCTCGCTCCCTCCCCACTCGACAGGGCCCGAACTCCGGGCCACCTGGCATTTCCCCGCGACAAGCACCGGTACTCCGTCTCCCACCGGACCCTCTGCCCTCGGACCCCTACTCATCCCGGGGTCCAACCCTACCGGCTCTCCCGGCCGGGTCGAGCCGCCATCTTGGGCCCTGCACCACGCGGCCGCATGGCCTCCCCTCGACCCTAACCCCGGGCCTGGCCGGCCCCGACATCCCGGCACCACCATCCACCCAGGAGGTGAGCGGACCACTTGGCAGGTCAATGGGAGACCGAAGTGTCAAGGGCTCTCCCCCGCCAGGTGCCGATCGCCCCCAGCTCCCCCAGGCACTTGCTCCACCCCCTGCTGGGTGTCTGGACACCTTCATCCCAGACCCTCCGACCTCCCAGTGCGAGGGTCCGGACATCAAAGGGCACCAGCCCTATAACTGAGGCAGCTCCGGAGCAGGAAGGCAGTTGTATCCTGGAGTCGAGAGACACCGAGTGAACTCAACCCTGACGGTCTACTGGCGCTGCCGTAGCCCGCTCTTGTGAACCATCGTCTTGCCTGCTGGCGCTGCCGCGGCCTTCTGCAACATTCATCTTCCTGGGACCTGCTGGCGCTGCCGCGGCCCGTTGTAACGACCATCCTCACCGGGACCTGCTGGCGCTGCCGCGGCCTTCTGCAACGGTCATCTTCCTGGGACCTGCTGGCGCTGCCGCGGCCCGTTGTAACGACCATCCTCACCGGGACCTGCTGGCGCTGCCGCGGACCGTATATCTTCCGGGGACCTGCTGGCGCTGCCGCGGCCCGTTGTATCGACCATCCACACCGGGACCTGCTGGCGCTGCCGCGGCCCATACCACCTAACCACCAAGCTCGAGGATTGTGAGCTCATCATCATCACATCCGAACTACCTGATTGGTAAATAGACTGTCCCGCTACCCCCTTCCCTACCTTGCGAGACTCCAATCGAGGGGACCCCTGAGTCCAGACCTCCTTGTACCATTTAACCGTACCTTAAATAAGTGCTTATAAAGAACACTGAACCTTATCCGTGTGTGATATCTGTCTGTGGGGGGGAAGTTACTTGTCTGTACGATCGCTGGAGACGGCTCTCCCCGGAGACCTCTCCTCCTGACCCCGGCCGACCCTCCCGGTCCGTCTACCTTTTCTAACACAATGCAATAGGTCTCGCATTTGCGAGAGTTTAAGCTATTAGTATTGTAAATAACAATGCCTTTTATTTATGTCTTAAAACCCAAAACATAAATAAAAGGCATTGTCAGTTACAATACCAATAGCTCAAACTCGCGTGAATGCAAGATCTATTGTATTGCAAATGCATGTGACACCCAGCCAGCCAATGATGTAGGTAAATTTACACAGGCGTTTATTTGGTGCGTCAGTTTGTCCACAGCTGAACCATAATTCAGTCTGATGGTAACTCTGTGTCTCTGGTAAGCATTACCCCAAGATATCTGACTGGTTCTTCTATCCAATTAATTGGAAATTCTAACTTGATTTTGACTTTGCTATCAATCAAGGGAAGCAATTCGTTTTAGCCCTGTTAATAGAGGTACCTGAAAATCTGCCAAGTGTTACCATTGTCTTTTTCTTGGGGGAGGAATTAATAGCCAAGCTGCCAAACAAAAAGCAAAATCTCATCTGCGTACATAGAGAGCAGTAGGCAACCTGCATAGAAATAAAGGTCATTGTGTATGTGTCGTTCCTGTAACTGGTGAACTAATGGGTCCATTGACAGCACAAAACACCAAAGGTCACAAGAGGCAACCCTGCATAGTGCACCTGGCTATTGTAAATATACCAGACATTGGACCATTTACTTGAACTGGAGCCACTTGCTTGGAGTATAACAATGTTAGTAACTGTAGAAAGTATCTACACACAGCAGTCCTTCGGAAAATTGCCATAAAAAGCCACTTTAGAGAATCAAATGCTTTTTCTGCATCCAAAAGGACCGCCTCCGTCTCTTATTTGGGTTATAGCTGACATAACAGTGCACAAATAACCTGCAGTGGACCTGTTTGGGACAAATCCCAATTGCACATGGAAGACAATGACTTCCATCAACAAGCAGTTGCAATGCAAAAGGTCTCGCATTTGCAAGAGTTTAAGCTATTGGCATTGTAAATGACAATGCCTTTTATTTATCTGTTTTGATAAATCACACATAAATAAAAGGCATTGTCATTTACAATGCCAATAGCTCAAACTCTTGTAAATTCGAGACCTCTTGCATTTCAAAGAAGCATTGTCCCGGGCTGCTTGGAAAGTGAAAGCACGCATGACACACTGAATGTTGCAGAAAAGCATGTTGTGCCTGCAGTAGGAGAAACTTGTGAAAGAAAATAATGCTTACAGACATGTACCACAGTAAAAGGGCCAGTCCTCATGGGAGGTTATAAATGAAGACAAGGCGGTACTAAGGAGGGACTAACAAGCCTATTAATGAATCAGAAGCCAGCATTTCCGAAGGACAATGACACTAGCCAATGACAAATATGGGCGGAGAGTGGGCAGGGCTTCAAGTCCATACTCCAATACAGCCTCGCAGAGCAGTGCATGCGTTGTCCAGGCTTGCTCTAAAAAATTATGTTCATTACCAACTATCCATCTATAAGAGGCTGTCTTATTGAAAAGAGCTTAAATTGAATGCTTCTTCTAGTGGCTAGCCTTTCTTTCAATCAACAATAAGATTGTGTGTCTTTAGTCATCGTATCAACACTTACATTCTTTTGAAAAAATTAGAAAATGGAGCAAATTCACCTTTATTTCAGTGCAATGGTCATTATGGCTTCTGATGTCAAAGGCTTTCTCGGGGTTTTGGGTTGCAGCTCTATAAAGGTATTCCCGCAATTTATGGCCACTGATGCATGAGCTGAACCTTTCTCAATGCGTAGTATGAAATATATTGTATTGCTAGCTGTTCTTTAACCAGAACGACAATATTTAATATGCATGTTCAACTGTCAGAAGCATATTATCAAATATCTTAAATATACGTGACTAATGCTAGTCCAAAGGATACAGCAAACCTATATTTTAGGACAAGAACTAATTAATACTGTGAATTAAACCCCTTTCATGCGGATATCTTGATTATCTGCCATGGATGCAGGTTCCTGTGCCATGTTGAATACTTAAATGCTGCCCATTAGGAGGGAAGACCAAAGACATTTATTGTTAGGATTTCTCTAACTAAGACAGCGCACCACCACCCTCGCCTGGGTCAGAGGCGCCGGAAGGGAAGAGCTAGGCGGCTCCCCATCCCGCATGCCTCCCACCGAGAGGAGCCGGGGTCCCCTCGCAGGCCCTCGGCCTCTTCTCTTCCAGGCTGCCCTGCCGCACGAGAAGGACCACTCCTCGGTCGCCCAGAACCCGGTCGGGCTGGGACTCGGGTGCGGGAGGGCCCAGTCGGCGCCAGGGCCTTTTCGAGGGAGGGGTGGTACCAGCTGGCGGAAGCACTGCCATTCGGTTCCCCCCCACCGCTGGGGGGAGTCGTGCTGGGTGAGCTTGGGTTCCGTCTCGGAGAGGGACAGGGGATGGGGGCTGCCCCCCATCCTCGGTCCCTTGCGAATAGGTTGGGCCCAGGGGGAAGAGGCCCGCCGAAGTCCCGGTCCTCACCCGAATGCCACATGCGGCCGCAGACCGCTCCGCCAGCCAGGGCGTGCCAGGGCAGGTGCCTACGGTGCGTGTTTGCAGGAGGCAGGCCGAGGGCTACGGGCTGGCGCCGTCGGTAACTCGGGCCGCTCCGCTGTTAATGATCCTTCTGCAGGTTCACCTACGGAAACCTTGTTATGACTTTTACTTCCTCTAGATAGTCAAGTTTGATAGTCTTCTCGGCGCCCCGCCAGGGCCATTGCCAACCCTGGCGGGGCCGATCCGAGTACCTCATTAAACCATCCAATCGGTAGTAGCGACGGGCGATGTGTACAAAGGGCAGGGACTTAATCAATGTGAGCTTATGACCCGCACTTATTGGGAATTCCTCACTCATGGGAAATAACTGCAATCCCCAATACCAATCACAAACTGGGTTCAGCGGGTTACCCGCAGCTGTCGGCGAAGGGTAGACACACGCTGATCCGTTCAGTATAGCACGTGTGCAGCCCCGGACATCACAGACCTGTTATTGCTTGATCTCGTGTGGCTGAATGCCACTTGTCCCTCTAAGAAGTTTGACGCCGACCACTGGGGGTCACGTAACTAGTTAGCATGGATGAGTCTTGTTTGTTATCGGAATTAACCAGACAAATCTCTCCACCAACTAAGAACGGCCATGCACCACTACCCACAGAATTGAGAAAGAGCTATCAATCTGTCAATCCTTTCCGTGTCCGGGCGAGGTTTCCTGTGTTGAGTCAAATTAAGCATATATATCACACTAGAGGGTTCAAATGGTTGGAGTGAATCAAAGCATCAAGCATCACTTACTCCTAACGAATGTTACTCACAAAGAATGATGGGATGCTACTATACACATGGGGGAGAAAGGGTGTGTGTAAAACTGGAATCTTTTCTTATAAAGACGAGTGCCCTCACTCACCCAAGGGTGGCCTGCTTCATCATTGGGTCCCCTTTTGCACACTGCAACCGCAAGGTATACAGTGTGGGCTACAACTCTCAAAAATAAGAGAGGAGCGTGAGGTGTTCTGTGAGGATGCCAACTTAGGCAGGGGAAGTAAGGGGCAGAGTGTGAATCAAAAAGAATTGTCTATGTAAAACTGGCTACTGGGTGACAAAATTCAATTTACTGTTAGTCCCCATCAGCTAGGGTTAAAACGAGGTGATATAGGATTGAAATAATATCCTAATTATTAGTGGTCGACACGTTTCTGCCACCTCGTTTTAACCCTAGCTGATGGGGACTAACAGTAAATTGAATTTTGTCACCCAGTAGCTAGTTTTACATACACAATTCTTTTTGATTCACACTCTGCCCCTTACTTCCCCGCCTAAGTTGGCATCCTCACAGAACACCTCACGCTCCTCTCTTATTTTTGAGAGTTGTAGCCCACACTGTATACCTTGCGGTTGCAGTGTGCAAGAGGGGACCCAATGATGAAGCATGTCACCCTTGGGTGAGTGAGGGTTCTCGTCTTTATAAGAAAAGATTCCTGTTTTACACACACCCTTTCTCCCCATGTGTATAGTAGCATCCCATCATTCTTTGTGAGTAACATTCGTTAGGAGTAAGTGATGCTTGATGCTTTGATTCACTCCAACCATTTGAACCCTCTAGTGTGATATATATTTAGAACAGCAATTGCTGTGGGTACTTATTTTAGCTTACTTAGACTGGTTTTGTCTTGTTGCAGTAGACAGGCATTGTTTTTTACACAGTTAGTCTATGTTGTTTTAGTCATAGCCCCTGTTAGGATATGACTGAATATACGGGATTAGCTTTTGATGAAGATACAGTACAAGCAATATTAGACACACCTAGTATACTTGATACACACATTTCACAGACTTTATCCAATTCAGAAGAATGGACTAAACTTAGTAATCTCAAGACACAACAAGTACGCACCATTCTACATGCTGCTATTCTTACTGAATACCTTAGACGTAATATAGCTCCCCCTGGCCTCATTGTATCTAATACTCCGAGACTTTTTTAGATAACAAGGTTTTTGTTACCAATTGGTCAAAAATAGCCTGGCGCTGTACCAGAGATTGCCTTGTCTTGATAATAACGACAGCCAAAGAAACAGCTGACTTGTTAGTCATAGAAATTCAATCTTTGGAAACACAGCTAAAAACAGGTATACCGATTTCTGCATATAAAAAAAAGTTAGACGAAATCACTAAAAACCTGAATGAGGTTAAAGGCGATTTGGTTAAATACAAAATTGGCAAACTCAAGAAAGACCTTGATAGATTCTCCCTTGATAAGGTATACCCCTACATCGCAGATGGTTATCAGGCTAACCTTAATAAAAAGGTAAATTAGAAAGGTACACGGGGTTGGCGTAGAGATACGGATGAGTGGACCTCCAACTCTGACGAGTGGAGTGATTCCACTGACTCGGATACTGATCAAACTCTTTTCCGTCAACCCAGGAGAGGTAGAGGCAGAGGTAGAGGCTACTCTTTTCCTCCAAATCAGCAGGCGTCTTGGTGGCCACCTCAACCATGGGCTTTTCCACCACCTCTTTTTCATCCCTGTCCACCCTCTGGGGGTCCGTCTTGCCAACCTTTTTTGGGACAGGACAGAGGACGAAGAGGACGCAGGAGAGGCAACAGAGGACAAACTCCAGAGACTCCCCGAGTCAATTGGGACCCAACACTGGAACAGAGGATCACGAGGAGCATGACAGCCTCCACGAGCGAGCCAACAACCTAATCGTCAACTGGAGTAGCAAAACACTCACACAATTGGAGATCTGTGTTTTGTCTAAGGGTCTAGGTTTTGTACCTACCAAACTTGGAGACGACTTTATGACACATAAAGAATTAGCGGAATTCTTTCGAAAAATACGTTTGTGTTTCTTTTTCAGTGATTTAGATAAAGAATCACTTGATCAGAATTCAAATACGGGTCTCCGGAATAAGTCCACATTTCTACCTACATCACAACAGGTCCCATCAGAAGTTCTCACTTTTGAAAAGGCCGTTTTGAAAGACTACGAATCAGGCCTGAGTCATACACACAAAATATTTTGTAATCTGTCCAATGCAGAGAGACAATGTGTCTCTACTTTGGGTAACGATCCCCTTATTACGATTAAACCAGCGGATAAGGGGGGAGCAACGGTGATCTTGGATATGGAGGTATATCGAGAGGAATGCCTTAGACAGCTGAACAATGTCACTTTCTATACTCGTATTGCATTGGACCCCACTAGACGGTTACAACAGAGAATCAAGTCACTGGTGGAAGAAGGGAAAGAGGCTGGTTGGATAACGAAGAATGAGGCTGATTTCTTGAAACAGAAAAATCCCAGAACACCAGCCTTTTATATCCTTCCAAAAATACATAAACATCAGCGACCTCCACCTGGCAGGCCTATAGTGTCTGGGATTGGCTCTCTTTTAGAGCCTCTATCGAAATTTGTGGATCATTTTCTTAGACCTTTTGTATCCCAGATGCCATCTTATTTACAGGACACTAAACATGTGCTCCAGTGTTTTGAATCTTTCTCTTTTGATCCCAATTGTCAATTGATGGCAACATACGATGTGGAAGCATTGTATACCAATATACCTCAAGATGCCACCCTTGAGACAATACGGGATCTTTTAGATAACGACCCACGTGATGACCAAACCCCTAATGATTTTGTCATGCGGTGTGCTACGTTAGCACTTAAAGAAAAAAATTTCAGTTTTGAAGGGCAACTTTATTGGCAAACCACCGGTACTTCCATGGGAAGTACCTGTGCACCCAGCATGGACAATCTCTATATGCATGGTTTTGAGATAAAACACATCTATCCTCAACAAAACCCTTTCCATGGCCAACTTAAACCATGGAAGCATCATATAGATGATATCCTGGTCATCTGGGAAGGTGACCAGGAATCTCTAGAGTATTTTTCTGGATGGCTGAACACACGGGATATGAACCTTCGGTTTACTGGTGAAAATAACAATTCTTCCATTCCTTTTCTGGATCTTAGATTATATCCTAAGGATGGTAGGATTCACACTGAGCTATATCAAAAACCGATGGCCCGTAATTCCCTGTTGAGTTTTCATAGCTTTCATCCGAGGGCATTACTTACCAATCTATCAGTAGGCCAATTTCTCAGACTAAGGAGAAATTGTTCTGAATTGGCCAAATATCATAAACATGCCATTAAGTTGACTGAGGAATTGTCTGCCAGAAACTATCTGACACAATTGATCAAAAGAGCCTCCAAAAGAGCACTTAATAACGGTAGGGGGGCTTTGTTAGAAACATATACGAAATCAAAATCAGAAAGATTGGTGTGTGTTACTACTTTTAGTAGGGATTATGATATCCCTTTCCACCTGCCTGTTCATGGCGGTTAACCCGCCATGAACAGGCAGGCGGAAAAGTACTTTGGGGGCCTGTAGCGGGTCCCTCTTGCTCCTGGCCCCCAGACACGGGACCATAGGTGCCCCCCTACATATCCCTGCACCTTGTGGCAGGCACCACATGGTGCCTGCCACGTAGTGCAGGGATATGTAAATTGCCCCTTTTTTTGCATGGCAGTGATGACTGCAGCAATGCAAAACATTGGCAATGCGACTGCCTCTGTGGCGACACATCATAATTCACACTGTGGGACTTCCACCTTGTAGGCGGGCGGTCCCAAATACGAAACGATGGCGGATGGACTGAAGTTCGTCTGCCATCGTAATCAGCCCCTAAGTCACAGGTAGATCTCCTCAACAGGAAGCCACTGAAAAGAACTATTATTTGCATAACAGTGATAATATTAAGACACCTGACAGGTATCAGGATACTGATACACGTCCATATCGTTCCTCTCAGGAGTCATCCGAGAAATGATTGGAGAGAGGTGGATGGTCAGAAAGCAGATCAGAAGAGTATGTGAAACTGAAGAAGGTTTTGCAACGCTCTTCTGACTACATAATAAAAAAGGAAGACCAACCTAAGAAGTCAAAACCTCAATTCAAAAAGAAGAAGGTAGCTGGACGGATATTGAAGACACTGTTTATAAGTGGGGAGTGGGCTCCGACCATGCTGGACAGTCCAGCAGAAGTCATGATTATTTGCTGAAACCTGATGGATTGTCTGGTGGCAGTAGGGTTGAGTGACTATATCCATGTGGAAACACCGGATACTAGGGTTAGTGTCCCGCATCGATTATAAAAGAAGCAACTCCATTTGGAAGGGGACATACCTAGATACATAAATGTTCTCTTTTGGGAGAACTTGTCATTCAGCTACAATATTCTATTGTCCAAAAAAGACTGGCCACCCGAATTTGTGATACCCAGAGGGAGAAACGGTAATTTTACCTGGTTTTTCCCACCTTGTTCCAGGATCAGTTAAACATTCATATGCCAAGGAGTGTGCATTAGCGCTAGCTCCTGCGTTAAACCGCAACCATGTGGGGTGGGATGACGGTTCCCCTTATCATGTAATACCAGTGAGGTCGACCCCGCATCCTCAAAGATAAAGCCCCATAAAAAATTAGGCGAAAAACAGGTTAGATGCACCTCTCCTATTAATAATCCCTTGCTTTCAGTAATGAAACCATTCCATTCATTTAGTCTAGTATTAGATTACCGACATCTAAACACAGTTACACATTTATTTTCAGTGCAGAACTAATGAACAACATAGCGCTAAAAAAATACAAAACAACACTGGATTTCTTATATGGATTTTTCTGTCAAAATATAAAGCCTGAAAGCAGGTACTTGACCGCATTTAGCGTGCTGGGCTCTCAAAAACTGTTCTGTCATTTGCAGCCAGGGTTCTAAAAACAACCCTGGGCTGTTTTGTGCCTGGGTTACAGACCTCTTACAAGAATTTGACATCCAGGCTTTGTCCTAGGTCAATGACATTTACTTAGGGATTTGCTCACATGAGCTGCAAATTTAGTTTAAAAAATAGCCCACCTCAATATCTTATTCTTGGGATATGAGCTGTGAAGTGAAGGGAAAGCCTTGTGACGCACTTACAACCACCAAACATGTTGAAAAAACTTCAATCCATATTGGGATTCCTAAAATTTGGCAGTACTTACATTCCAGATTACGCAGAACGGGTTAAACCATTCTATGACTTGATCAGTGCACACTTTTCAAGCACACATTGGAACAATGAACATACACAGACTTTACGTTCAGTACAAACCGACATGCCAGCTTACACACATGTGTAAACATAATAAGCCTAGCAATCCGTTTTATTGGGTGCATCAGGATATACCCATGTTACATTCAACAAGTGAGACACTGTACCAATTGCATATAAATCGCATTTATACACCAATGCTGGAATGCATTTTTCACTGACAGAAAAGATTCCGACAGCAGTACAGACTGCTGTGGTGAGAGACAGGGCATTGTATCAGGATAAACAAATGATTGTTGTGATTCCAGTACCGGTTTTAGATGCTAGCATTCCTTTTTTTTTTTATAACCTTGCCATATATAATAATCAATCAATAATTATACAGTTCATCGAGAAATTCAGAATTGTCAGGCCTCCAGGCCCTATTGAATAACCACAGTGGAGGAGAAACAAAATAATACATGCCATTAAATTCATACCACAAATATCTTTGAGAGGATTGAATAATTCATTATTACCCTAATTCATTAAAAAAAAAGTTTTAGAGCACAAAAAACAGCAGAGAAATACTAATAGCGTCCCTATTCCTTTAATCAACCAGGTCTGCAATGGGAGCCCAAATCCGTTGTCCCAGCGCTTTCTTCTTACGGCCTCTTCATTTATACATTGAGGATTCAATATTGTATGCAGCAAATAACCTTGCGCGCCAGTTAGAGATGGTTGGAGGGTCAACATTAATCCAATTGGAGGTAATAGATAAGCGGGCAATAGCCATAGCTATAAACAAAAAACCTGTCTCTGATCTTACCCTACTACCGACTTCAGTATTATTCTCAACCCCTAGAATGAGAAGAGCTGGTGTAACGGAAACTGATATCCCCATAGTAGTTGTCAAAAATATTTCTATATCATGTATAAAAACAGACAATTTTGAGCAGGAATAAAACATATGAATAGTATTTGCTGCTAGGAGATCACATCTATTACATTTCCCTCCCCTTATCCCCCTCCATTTGGCAATCTTCGCGGGGGTATAATACAAATAAAAAACTGACATAAAGTGTTGACTCCTAAGGCTCCCGGTAATCAAAATCTGGCTCGCTAGGGACAAGATTCCTCAATATTAATTACATCTTGCCCTCACTTGCTTGCCCATTTATCTGAATGTACTACCATATCATCAGGGAAGGAATCCAGTAGGATATGATAAATCCTCCCTAGCCGGGTCTTCTTTTGGATGGCTTCCAACAGGGCTATATTTTCAAAGTTTGAAGCCGTTCTGCGTGAATTTTGCCCCAAGAAGCTCCGGATCTGCACCCCTACCGAGGCCATATTCTTCCTGCATTTTTGCAAATGTTACTGATTGCCCATCGCTATAAAAATCCCCCGGCAAGTAAATGCCCTTATTGGCTCACTAAAAACTAACCCGATCCCGAAAGAATGGTGGCAACACACCTGTGGCTAAAATTGGAGTATATGTGTTCAAATTAGAAATGTTGAACTCCCGCCGAACCTGTTTCCACACCTTATATGCTGCCCTCACAATTTTAAATCTGGTCTTTTCATAGTAACTAGGTTCGAGAAACAACACCAGACACCCCTTAGCTTGATTCCCCAAGCCCAGTTTATATATAGAGGGCGTACTCTCCATTGATATATTAGCTTTAGCACCAACAAGTAGAATGGCAATGTGTTGTAGAATAGCGGCCCAGTAATAAAGCAAAAAGCTGGGAATAGCCAGACCCCCACACTGTCTTGGGAGAATCAGCCATTTGGCCGCTCTTCTGGACTTGCGGTAACCCCAAAGAAATCTGGAACATATCTTTTCTAACTTTACAAAACAGGAAGAGGAAAACTCAATGATGACTGGTCCTAAAAAGGTAAAGAAATTTGTATAGAATAGACATCTTAATGATATTACTACGCCAAAAAATAGAAAGATGCAGGTGATCCAATCTCCCCAATTTCTTGTTAGCAATTTCAATTATTGGTTTTATATTTAAGTCCTGTATTTTATCAACCACAGCTTGATTGAAATACCCAAATACGTAGCCTCTGAAACAACTGGGAAGTCCGAGGGGCAGACCATACCTGAACAGATAATTTGGGTCTTATCCACATTTAGCTTGTACCCCGAAATAGCGCCAAACTGAGTTGCTAGATCTTTTACCACTTGAAAAGCAGAATCAATATCACTCGTAAGTACCCCAATATCATCTGCGTATACCAATGCCCTATACTTGATCTCCCCAATCCTAACCGCTATAATGTGGAAACTTAACTCAAGTTTTCTTAAAAAGGATCAATATAAAGAGCAAAAAGCAGGGGTGAACAGGGACACCCCTGCCTCGTGCCTCTACTTATAATAAATGGCTTAGAATCCTGCCCTGAAATCAGAATCGCCGCATCTGGGGATTGATACATTGCTTTAACTGCTTGTACGAAATTCCCACCAAGCCCCTTCCAACATAGGACAGAGCAGAGGAACCGCCAGGAGACCCTATCGAATGCTTTCTCAGCGTCCAAGAGGAGAACCCCCAGCGGTGACCCCGTAGCCTGTGCCCAATCGAGAAGAGTTATTACGCGACGGACAAGATCGGATGTGTCCCTTCCTGGGATAAACCGCTGTTGGCGGAAAGAGACCAGAGGGGTGATTACTTTCCCAAGTCTAATTGCCAAAAGCTTCGAATATATTTTACTGTCACAATTAATCAAAGTTATAGGCCTATAGGATGCTGGATGGAGTTCTGGTTTGCCTTTTTTCTATAAAACGATAATGGTTGTCTTCCGCCAAGAATCAGGGATATGACTTTTCCAGGCTGTTCAAATAAGAGCATAAAGTCATACTGGAGTACTTGTCGAAATGCGCAATAGAATTCTAAGGGAATTCCATCTGGACCAACAGCCTTACCCATGGCTAGTGATGTTATTGCGCAATCCATTTCTTCCCATGTGAGCTGGGCTTCAAGATGCTAGCATTCCTAACGCTAAGGCTTTACATCAGCAATTGACACAGTGGGCCAACTCTCTCACCGCAACAGATGTAGACTATAGATTTGTCTCTACACTACAAACAAAATCATACCTGCAAAATGAAAATAAACACTATCTAATGGAGTCAAGCCTATTGATCAGTATGATTACATCTTCTATGCTGATGGTTCTGCAAAGCCTGCCATAGGGACAAAACACCAATACTCAGCATTTTGCAACTCTGCTAAGGGTAGAATGCAGGATGGTGAATTATATCTTGAAAAGTCCTACATGCAGTCATTATGTGATAGCAGAGCTCAGCTGGCCAAACTCAGAGCTCTAATTCTGGAGATACAGATCCCGGATTCTCCACATTCAGTGTGTGATTCGTATTATTGTGTCCAGTCTTACTATGAGTATCTACACTACTGGAGCTAGAATGGCTACAGAGATTCCAAAGGGTAAACCTTAAAGCACAAAGCTCTTTGAGGACAAGTGGTGAAGCTGAAATAATGCTTCCCACAGACTCATGTGATTCTCACCTTGAGTCATCAACATGTAGGAATATACATTGCAGGGATTTCCATGCCTGATCAAGCCACAAAAGCAATAGTGCAAACTGCTGCTGTCGCTGTGATTACTGTTTCCAGTACAAGGATAGATAGAGACATTATGCAGCTGTGAACACTGCACATGACAATACTCACATTTGCCAACACGCTTTCCAGTGAAGTACTCCTACCAGTTAATTGCGCAAACATACCATTCGCTCAGATTCCCGGAGTTGGGGATCGACTAATACCTGATTCAAATCATAGATTAGGTTTAATCCTAGCAGCTCATGATGGCCTAGCACCTGCACACACAGGGGTGGTAGCTACAAATTCATAATTGCAGCAACACTATTGGTGGCCAGGTCTTTATAAACAGACAAGGGACATTGTCCTTAAATGTGACATCTACCAGCAGATGAAAGGTTTCACTGTAGCATGTCCACCCCGGACACCTCTGTTATTCTCAAACAAGCCACTTGCTTGTGTTTATCTGGATCTCTGTGGCTCCTTACAATCAGATGTGGCATACAAATACATCTAGGTTGCAGTGGCTTCCTGCCCTCGATTTCTATGGGTTTGGCCACAGTGAAAGGCAGATGCCCGAACTGTTAAAAATATCAGCAAGACTTCACCAGGACATATGCAGTTGGCACATTCCATTCAGACCACGGCCCGGCATTCGACTCTAAGGCTTGAAAAGATGCCATGGGAAAATTGGGTTTGACCTTGCAGTACTCCTTACCCTATCATCCTGAGGGAAGCGTGGTACTGGAGAAGAAGTACCAGGACTTAAAGCAGTCTTTAACTGTTAGGGCACTGGGCTCAGGTTGCAGTTGACTCCATAATTTATATGGGGTCCAGAGACCACTTAACAATCTGCTAAAAAATCCCTGGATGGTCGGACTCCCTATGAGCTCCTGTTTGGGGTTAAGATATGGGTACCTGACCTTGACAGTCCCAGCACAGTGGCAGCAGAATCACCCTTTGACATCAGTGAATGTTTGGCTGTTTTACAGGAACTGAATAGTTTGTGGGATGCGCAGAGCAATGTCGAGGTAAAACACTAGGAAGCACCAGCAACTCCTAGTGGGATTCCCAAGATTGGTGACCTGATCCGGGAGAAAATAGTGGACAAGAAAGAATTTGGCCTGTACCTTTCCTGGCGCTGTGGAAGGTACTAGAACTATACTTTTACGGCCCCTTGCTGATTGCGCAAAACAAGAGATTTGTATCGATTGATCTCATCAAACCACATCATGGACTGTACCGGAGGTCCCAATGGAAGCTTTGATGAGTGATGAAGCTTTTACTCCTTGGCTGGGGATAGCTGGTAATAAAGTATCTCTTCTACCTGCTACATCAACAAGTACTATACAAACAACATGTATAGAAACACAGATTTCTATTTCGAAACCCAACACATATGGTGTCTATGTCAATGTGCCACAATTCAAATCAAGTTCTACACATCCTCCAAAGCTGCCAAAAATAGATTGAACAGCCTCCAGCTACTTTATCGACTTTGATGGCTTCTCTTCTGATTCATCTGAGCCACCCCCAACTCCACTTCTCCGAGATAGATTGCATATATTCTACTTTTGGCTGAAGAAGACCTACTTCGTTCCTCCTTGGCTACACCTTTGGGTTACAATTTCATTCCTTTTACCATGTTCTTTGGATTAGGCGTGTGACAGTCTTTTTCCTGCTTCTGATTGGACACTAACTCCCAGAATACTCTACGGTAAAATTGGTGAACTTGTTTTAACACAACATTCTTTATCAAACAAAATGCGAAGAGACATTTCCCTGGTGAACATCTCTGCAGTTCCAGTTCCTAATGGAATTGTTTGACATAGGGTGTCATATGATATTTTCAGTCCTTCTGAATTTTGCAAATATCATATGTATTCCTCATTTCTTTGAATAACATTATCACCCCTAGTTCTATCGCTGGTGATTGGGACATTAATATAGTGCATGCAATGCTATAAGATCTAGAGTTTCCACTGTTTTTAACTCTGATGATATGTATGATGGTACGACTAATTATGATGAAATGTTCTGTTTTCAACATTATAGTCAACATTTCTTGCATAAAGCAAGTACACCATGTGCAGTATGTAATTACATTCAACAGGAGCGCTGTCCTACACCACCACTGAGTAGCTCACAAACATTTGCACACAATCCAGCTGGCCCAGTGTCTTATTATTATAGACTCACACCGTCACCAGCAAAGAAAAATATGCTCACTGGTACAAATCTGATATATTCTGAATCTTTTCTTTTCCAGGTGTCCACACAAGGGTTTGCCTATGGAGAGACACTGTTAATTTAGAAGCCATTTGGGGAACTAAAGATTGGCAGGTTCAGGGGAACCAGGTATTATTTAGAGCATGCTAGATACCACATCAAATGATTTGTGCAGCAAATGTCATGTCTTGGCTTGGCTAAGATAAAAGATTTAAATGCACCCAACACTCCTGCATTTGCACATTTTGGGAACTGGCAACAGTTCACAAGTTACACGGAGGAAATATTAGACACCATGCGTTCATACAATTCTTCAGAGGCCAATTAGGGGGGATGGTTAGCGTGCCCATTAAATACTAACGGATGTCATGCACATTTCCTGGGTGACACCAAAGGGTTTAGGATCAGCAGTCGCGACCCACGTTACGTGCAGACACAAGACTCGGGGGTGGTAACAACTTACAGTTGTGCCTTGATTGGCTAAAATCGTCAACATTGTCCCAGTTAAACAACACTTGTCCCTTCTTTCGGATGACATGGAACTACAGCACTTTTTATTAGGTCCTTGAAAACCACATCAAAAGCCCTTCTTGTATGCTATATACAATAAAATGTGAAAGGTTTTGCAGCAGGAAGCTACTGTGAGACTCACTAAATTGACAGGGCAAATTTAGAAAGGGCTCTAGCAGTAGTTGATAATGACATGACTCCATTACCCTCTAGGATATACTCTATGGGTAACATAATGTCATCAGCAGTGGATATCATACAGAATGAAATGTCGTCTTTACAACATGGGCAGTCACAGCTTAAACCAATTATGTTACTGAGCAGGACACTTCAGACCCTTCATGCCAAGTGGCGTACTATGGCGACACCTTAATGCCACTTGCTTGGTTTTACCTTACAATCAGCAAACTATAATTGCACAAAAGGGCGCGACGTACACTATGTTACACATAGAGAAGTTGGAGAAATTACTATTCAGTGTAGCAGAAATACCTTCTGCAGTTTGGATAATCCATTTGTTCATTTCTCTGTAATTTTTACATTCACTTCCAATACTGTTTACAACAGCATCAAAAAGGCAGATATGAAGCACTAGTAAAAGGATATGTGCACGAGTCATTGAACTTATCTTTATATATTGCTGCAGGAATGGCAAGAGTGAAGTCTTTCTTAGCGGGACTGACTGCGAGATTACTTTAGGCAATTCCTTGGTGTGTAGGGAGGTTTTGCTTCATGGTGCATGTAATGCGTTTATGGCAAATTTGTCCTGTTATCTGAAGGGTTCTCCAGCTGCGGTGAACCTTCCAGCTTTCAGATTGCTCTTGAATGGGAGTTATTTGATGTTAATGCTGCAGCATGAATCCGGGCTTTGCCTACTGGTGACGGTTTCTGCAGTTGTGACCTTTTGAACACAAGTACTGTTTCCACCTACCCGCACAGTTAAGGAGGAGACGCTTTGGAATTCGATAAAGCTTTCAAATATGCACTTTGATGCATTGAGCAGTCTGAAAGCCTTATTGTTCCAGAAGGATGTGGCCTTAACATCTGCAAAGGAGACATTTGATCTTCAAGTGTTAAGGTCTTCTTCAGAGATGCAGTCGCAACTTCGCACAAATTTTCTGCTACATTTTGTAGGACTTGTGCACCACATTTTTAACATGTCTAGTACAGCAAGGGTGGCACATTTTTTAAGTCAATTGGCTCTGGGTTGGTTAATACCTTCCATACAGTCTTTGGGGTTATTCCATCATTCAAACAGTCAGTGCTGTCTTCCACTGGTCTTATTCCTGATTGTCAGGTCTTTGCTTTTACTTTTTCTGCTCCCCAATGGGTGTCCCATCAAGAGGCCAAATGGAACTGTCACTTCTACATGGGCTCCTGATTTGAGAATTCATGATACAGTGTTTTGGTGCACCCTTGCTTCAGGGACTAAATGATCACTGGTTCTTGCCCTTTCGGCCTGTGTGGCTACACTGCATTCAGCCTGTATTCCACTGTGTTCAATGAACTTTTGTGTGTGCCCTGGACATATGTCTAGGAACGCAACTGGTTTGGACTCCGAACATTGGCCTACTGGGGATACCAGATACTGCCCACTTATACTGTTGCCTCTTGTGCTTGCCATTGCTTCTGAACGCATTCTGAGGGCACTCCTGGGATGCCTCTGCTTCAAGTGATCTGGATCATGATTCGGCTTCTCTGAATCCCACATGGGCTTCTCTTCCTTCTGAGTCTGTTGAGGGGCATAGATTGGAACATGTTTGCTTGATGGAACTGATCCGATGGGTGCCTTTGAGAATGTCATCTGCGGTTGCTGGGAACAGCAGTGTTTCGTCTACCTCTCAGAACACTAACAATCTGACAGTTTTGAGCCGTGGGGCGTTTTTAATTCTGCTTTCTTTTAATGCAAAATTGCTTTTTAAATTTGTTTTAATACAGCTTTTATATTAACAATTATTAAGTGGCTTTCACTATCCTTTTTGCTATTTAAAAAGCAGAATACTTTTTTTAGATTTTCATATGGTTTTTGTACTTATTGGCCCTTATATTTTAGCATTGTCTGGGGTTTGCCTTTATCGACTTACCTTTAAGGAGTGGGTGTCACAAGGTCAGGATAGGCCTGGTAAGGAAAGCCACCACTTACATGCTTGTTTAAGTTACTTTCTCTTTTAGATACAATGACTTTTGATACACATTTACGTGTGTGTCAATGCAGTATGACATTCACTGACTCAGAATACTGCTTATATTCCTACTTCGTAGGCACACTACGGTGACACCTTGAACATTTGTTCCAAGAGATAAAGTTGACTGCGCAAATGTCATTACTGTTATTGTTCGGTAGGTGACGATGCAATCGAACTAAAATAAACAATTGCGGCCTGACATGGTTTCTACATGGCCACATGGGTGCTGTTTATTATAATACAGACCCACTTCCTTGTTTAAGGGAGAGGCGCACTCAGCTGACACTACAAGGTCACTGCATGCTGGAATTCCAGCTTAGCTGATTCCTGTTTACCAACATTTGGGATGTACAACTCTACACATAGACAGAAAGCCTGATGACACTTACCCACAGGTGATGGGGAGTTAGCCCGACCGGCACAGATTTGGCATATTACCCACCCTAGGCAAGACTAGATTAGGGAGCCCTAGGTAGGAGCACACGATGCACAGTAGTTATCTGCCCACATATATTCACTGTGTTAGCACAATGGTGGAATCGCTCATTCTTTACACTCTTCTCATAATGCTAATTGTGCTATTCTTTTTCATTCTACTGATTATCACAGCACACATTTTATACAAGAATCACAATGCTTCAATAACAATTGAAACGCGTTTCTGAGTGTATCTTGTGTATTTCTTTGGTTGTGCATGAGAGTCCAAATGAAAGGGTTCTAGATCTGTTACCACGATTTCCTTGGGAGATAAGGTTTGTAATGTTCCCAGGTTGCACACACACTTGTTACTCTGTAAGATTAAGGGTCCAAATGATGCATTGTGGGCTAACATGGATACAGGCCATTATATCTTGAGCGTGTGCATGAAATCAGTCTGGCACAATCTTGATATTTATGTTGTCCAACAAACTCACAGGTTTACCGGAGAGGCACAAGCCGTACGCCATGTCTCTTTCCTTCCAAAGGTAGTCTTACCCTTCCATGTTGTTCAGAACATCAATTTGCCTACCTTTTTCAGTCCACTTCTTCCTTATAAAGCAAGGAGAAACTCCATCGTCTGGACCAGAAGTGAGCTCCCTCCTCCACGTTGATCGCACCAAATACCACCAAGTGGAAAATCAGCTCTTCATTGGGTTCACTGGGGTGAAGAAGGGCAATGCTTTGCAGAGGTGGATCATCCATCAATCGATTGTGCTCTGCATTAAGATCTGTTATGCATTGGCAAAAAGGCAGTACTTCTGTGTTAGCATGCGGGGTACCTGTCCTGGATAGCTGTCAAGCTGCCATGTGGATGTCACTCCACACATTCATGAAGCACTAATGGTTGGACAGTCAAGGCCATCAAGATGGACCTTTCTCCAGCTCAGGCCGCCAAGATTTCTTGGTTTAAGCCAGTTCACAGACCCACCTCCAGGGAGGTTTTGCTTGGGTATCCATTCTAAGGTGAGGAATCTATCGGTTAGAAGCCTTTATCAGAAGAACAAGTTATATTCCTTTGGTAATGCTTTTTCTGGTAGAAATTGTCTCCAACTATAGAGTCCTCACAAACCTTCCATCCTCCCCGCTCTGCAAACTGAGCCCTTCACCCTAAAGATCCCATTAGACAATGCACACTGGGCACACATTAGTTTATACGTGGCTCCATGGTTTTTGTTACGGAAATAGTCCTAAAAGAAAATGATGTCAGTGCGCCAGGGTGGTGCTCATATGGGCACCGCAATGTCATTTCCAACGGGGACGACGGCAAAGTGGAGCCGATCAATGGCATCTACCGGCATGCAGAGCTAGTGCTCAAGATTTTCCACATCCAGTCTGATGCCTAGGGGATATTTAATAGTGAGAAATCTGAGGTTAAATAGTGTCTCTACCAAAAAAAGTGATACCAAAGGTAAGTAACTTGCTCATCAATCACCATGTTAAGTTTATAAAGAGTTAAAATAATTATTATCAATTGAAACTACTGGTCATTTATAGTATTAACTATTTTTGTGTGCAATCAAAAAGAAAACAATTATTTTTAGTTGGTAGAAACAACTGTGCTAGATGTTTCCTCTTAATCCTAATATTAATTTGTCCTTATAAGAAATGTGGTTGCAGGTTAATTGTTGTGTAAGCCCTGGTCAAGCAGCAACCACAATCCTTGGCAGGGTAAGGCACAAGCAAACCCCAAATTAACCTGTGCTCACCCCCTTGGTAGCTTGGCACTGAGCAATCAGGTTTAATTTAGAGGCAATGCGTAAAGTATTTGTGCAACACTTCAGACAGTAAAACATTGAAAACACACCACTAAAGGAGCCCACAATAGATTTAGTAAAAGAGCAATTTTTTTTAAATAAAACAAGACCAAAACGTCAAAAATCCAATCAGTAGAACCAGAGAAATTGAATTATTGGGTTTTTAGTGTAAAATAGCGCTGATAAGCACAAAGAGCTACTGGGATATCTGGTCACACTGGACTGGGACTAATTCACAAGTTCAGGCTGACCGTGATGAACTGCGGGCCAGCTACAGGAACCCAGTTAGGCCAGCTGAACAGACTGCCTAAAATCCTGATTGCGGACCGTTGCATGGATCCGTGTCGAAGATGTGTCGTACAGCCAAAGTGATGTGTACGTTCTCAGATGGAGCAAGGCTGCGGTGCGAGGTCCTGTTGCGTCGGCGTCAATGATCATGTCGATACAAAGTCCAGCGTCAGGAATGTAGCACGCAGCTGGCAATGCGGATGTTCCGAGGAGCTGTGAAGCTGCACTGCGGAGTCCGTCATCGTCATCAAGGCTTTTGTCAGTGAGAGATGCGAGAACCTGGGCTGTGGATGCGCTGCACCGTCAGGACAATGCATTGGTTCCAAGGACTGCAGAGGCAATGCAGGTATTTACAACGGGTCCAATTCATGCAGCAACAGCAATGCGTCGATACTGCTCGGGGATGCGCCGCTTGGCTGAGGAGATGCATCAGTTCTGCTGGCAGGAACTTAGGCCCACTTCTAAGGGTTCTGGGCTTGGGTGGCACCACTTAGCAGGGTAGAAACTCCCAGATGGCAGAGTCCAGGTGCAGTTACAAGGTTGTTGAAAACATATGAGGTCCCTGAGGCTTCAGATCAGGAGGTTTGGAGTCACTCTTGGTTCTGGGTTTACAAGTTGCAGTTCCAGTGTTTCTCACACAGGCAATTGGGCAGCAGGCAGCAGATCAGCAAACCAAATCAGGAGACCAGCAGTGTGTAGTCCATTAGAGTGACAGTCCTACACCAACAGAGCAGTTCTTCTTCCTGGCAGAGTATCCACAGAACCAGAAGTGTACTGAATTGGTGGTGACTGAGGTCCTTATTTTATTTCCAGTTGTCCCTTTGAAGTGGGGAAATGCTTCTGGAGGCATGCCTTTGAACTGCACAGATGCCCTGCTTTCCCTTCCCTGGCTCCAGACCAACTACTGGGGATATGCAGCCCTTTGTGTGGGGACAGGACACAGCCTATATAGGCGTAAGGGAGGCTAGTTCTTGCTCCTCCCTCCCATCCTGCTACTGATGGCCCACTCAGTCGCACCTAAGCTTCCATTGTGTGTGACTGTCTAAGAGGAATACACAAATCCAGCTGCCGATTGCAACCAGTCATGTGACCAGAGACAGGCTGCAGGCACCAAATGGCTAACGCAAGAAAATGCCAACTTTCTGAAAGTTTTTCGTTAGAAAAAAAAGGGCAGCCCTTACTCAACAAGAACCAGGGCATAAAGTATTTTTAGAGAACAATGGTTCTTATTAGTTATGACAATGACAGAGATGTGAGGCTGATGCTCGGGCTCCACTAGCATTGCATTGTGTGTGGAGTAGGCATTGTCTCCCATCTTGCTCTATTCCCACACATTTCTTAGCTATTGAAGGAACACTATTCCTCTTATTTTGATATTGTCCAAAAGTGGTTATTAACTCATTCTGCTTTGGATGAATCCCACAATGTTATTGATCACAAATAATATGGGAAACAGTTATTAAAACTGCCACGCTGTGTATGCAGTTTGCATTACACCTCACCATTTTTGCCTGCGGGCACGTCTGTGATTGCCTTCTCATACTGGGTCCATCTAGTAAGTAACTCTTTTGTTCCCTTTTTTGAGCACCATGAGTGTTTCTTTGTTTATATTCAAATTACAGCCCGGACAGAGACCATTCCGGGAGTCTCTTTATTTGTTGGTCTTGATGAGACCCAATCTCCATAACTGGATCGATACGTTGTCGACACTTGTAAAACACAAACAAACCAACCAGAGATACCCTTGATTGACATAAGGGCATGGATTTATTATTATTCTTGCTCTATATGAATATATCTGGTTGTTTGTTATTCTACGGAACACATACGTCTAATGTTTTTTGTTATTTTACGTATTGTTTAATATTATCATTTTGTTTGGTTCGCCCTTTTAACATGGGACACTATGCACATGAAAAATATATAAAGATTAATAATTGATATGTACTTCTAGTGATTACTTTTTTTATAAATCATCTTGTGAACAGAACATGTATACATGGCCATTGTTGCATTTGTATCCTTGTACTAACTGTATCACTAATAAGAACCATTGTTCCTTAAAAATAACTTTCTAAAAATTGCATTTTCAGAATTGCAATTCAAAATCTGACTTCACCATAAGTCAGGATCTTAAATTAGACTTCAAGATGCACCAAACCTGAACCAGTTATATTTTCCCATTTGGAAATTACAGATATAGGCTTTGCAGTAGTGAAAAACGAATTTAAGAGCTTTTCACTACAAGGAAGGTTAAGACTTAAAAGTACATGCCCTAGTTTTTAAATACATTGCATCCTGCCGTCTGCGATGTCCACTGCCTACGCTAGGGGTGAATTGTATGTATTAAAAAGAAGCTTTGACCTGGCAAAAGGCTTAATTTGCCAGATTGTAATGGCAGTTTAAACTGCATACACAGGCTCTGCAATAGCAGGCCTGAGACATGTTTAAAGGACTACTAAAGTGGGTGGCACAATCAGTGCTTCAGGCGCGCTAGTAGCATGAAATTTACAGGCCCTGTGCACTCATAGTACCATTATAAGTAAATTAAATATGCCAATTGGGTATGAACCTTAGTGAAATGGAGCAGAGAGTCTTACAGAGGGGTTTGGGTTTTGTACCTACACCTAAAATTGACCCTTTTAAACAACAATGCGAGATCCAACAATTCTTTCGGAAAATCAGACTAAAAGCTTTTTTCAACAACACTGAGACGCCTCAACAGACAGATAGTGGATTGCATAATGCATCCACTTTTACCCCTAACATAAGTATGATTCCCCTGAAGTCATTACCTTTGAACAGGCTGTTCTTAAAGATCTAGCCAACATGACAAATCCTAGACATTACAACAACATGTCCAAAGCTGAAACTGAGACAGTCACCAACTTGTCTAATGATGCTTCCATTACCATAAAACAAGCAGATAAAGGAGGAGCCACAGTAATAATGGATACTGTTGACTACGAATTGGAATGTAGGCGACAACTGAGTGACCGAGCTTACTACACCCCTGTCCCTACTGACCCAACACCACGTCTCCTAACCACTATCACAGCCCTAGTCTTCTCGGCTGAGAGTCAAGGCTGGATAAGTAAAAAGGAAGCCAGTTTCTTGGTAAAAAAGAACCCACGTACTCCTTATTTTTATACCCTCCCCAAAATTCACAAAGGGACATTCCCTATTCCAGGAAGACCTATCGTATCAGGCATCGGTTCAGTGCTTGAACCCTTGTCACAATTTTGCGACTATTTTCTTCAACCCCTTGTAAAAAAGACAACATCTTACATACAAGATACCTCAGATCTACTAAGACTCCTAATTGACCTACCTCCTACAGATGAGATCACATTCCTGGTGACCCTAGATGTGCAGGCCCTATACACAAACATACCCCAGAGGGCCACCCTCGAAGTGGTGGAAAACATTCTCCAGCATGAACCATGGGAACACAACACTCCCATAAGTTTTGTTATGGACTGTGCAACTTTAGCTCTCACAGAATTTTTTTTTGAATTTAAAGGTCAGATCTACCAACAGACACAGGGCACTTGTATGGGCAGTACATTTGCGCCCAGTCTGGCTTGTCTGTACATGTCCGATTTTGAGACTCGTCATATCTTTCATCATGCGAACCCCTTCGATGCTGACATATACCTCTGGAAGAGGTTCATAGATGATATTTTGATACTATGGAAAGGAGAAATGTCAGCATGCTTGGAATTCTGCAATTGGATCAATACTTTGGATCTACATCTCAAATTCACTCATACAGTGTCAAAAAACAGTATCCCATTTCTAGACCTGAACATCAATCTTCATGGAGGTACACTTTCAACTACACTGTATAAAAAACCAACTGACCGCAATAGCCTGTTACTATACTCCAGCCACCATCCGCGGAGCTTGAGAGACAACTTACCCATAGGACAATTCCTGAGGGTAAGACGCAATTGCAGCAACCTAACTGACTATAAGACTGAAGCAGAAAAATTGGCAAGGAATCTCAAGTCACGTGAATATCCAGCCAAACAGATTGCCCTAGCCAACAAAAGAGCTCGTAATAATCATCGAGAGGCCCTGTTGGAACCAAAATCTAAAACACATACGGAGACCCTCACGTGTGTTACCTCGTTCACCCCGGTATCTAATCAGATCACCAAGGTGATTAAAAAACATTGGAAGATCCTGAATACAGGTTCTATGACTCTAGAAACCCCAAGGTTTTCGTTTAAACGCACAATAAATCTGAGGGATTCTGTGATCCACACCCGCCCACGCCCACAGAGACCTACAACACAGAGATCACTATGGGATTTGCCCCCCTGTGACTGGACACCACCCTTGTGGCTCGTGCTCTGTGTGCCACCTCACTGACATACACAAGACAGTCGAATTCAGTGACAATCTCAAGTGGGAAATACGCCGTCACACTAACTGTAACACGACCAATTGTGTATACATGATCACATGTCCTTGCAAGCTACAGTACATAGGCATGACAACCCGTCCAGCCAAGACGCGCATCATTGAACACCGCAGTAGCTTTCGCTGCAAAAGAATAAACACCAAAATGTGCGCACATTTCTTAGAAAAAGGACACCCCCCTGATTCTTTTAGATGGCTAATTCTGGAAACATTCCCGAATATTACGAAAGAAGCCTTATTAATTAAAGAACAACGGTGGGTGTACAAAAGCGGCACACACACCACAGGACTCAATGACGCCATTCCGTGGTCCTCTTTAAAACCACCTTAAGAAGTGTCCTACATTGTGAACACTAAGCTCCCTAGTTACCATACTCCTGTATGATATCTTCCCTATACACTAGGCTAACTCGACCTGTATAGACCTCCCACTAATATTTATGTCACCATCTCAACCCCTTGAATATTCAGGGGTTATAACCGATTCAACTGACCCCCATTAATTTAACAAATTGAATACTATGGCCGACTACGCATGGTGTTTTCACACATGTTTACAATGTCAAGCCGCAAATATGGTAATAACAGCGTACATACCACTACCACATGAATTTATCTCTGTCACTCTTAATACTTCCCCATTATTGCGGCTTCGTGAAATATTCCTGCGCCTCACAAGTAGCAAACTACACCAACGCTTCCTTCCCCCTCCACCTTTTTAGTGAAGCAAGCATTGCAAACACCCATTTGGAGATGGCATTAACAACATATGCGCACCCGCTATATGGTTCTAACGCTAGCATATCGCTTCTCAAGCCTCTCCCAATATGGCGGCTACATTGAACCAATCTTGTACTTCACAACATCAAGTAACACCAGTGCATCCACTTCCGCCCATGTGGTGACGTGATTTCCCTTTTAATACCAACGCGAGATCTCCTAGCCCCACCTCCCAGTCCTGGTAGTGCGGGGTAGGTCTACGGGCGACACAGACTCGGCGTGTCTGTAAGTATGACTATATGGTCGTAATTCTTTTTTAAATGATAGCGTGTTTAGTACCGCCAGCTTAACTATTTGGATGGTTTTCACATCTACATTCCATCACCATTGTCTAGGATTAAGACTATATCTACACATAGGAATCACTCACGTATCAGGGTTGCAACTCAACGCCTTTACTCGACTTAGATAAACGTGATTACACAGATCCATATAGGACAGAGCAACGAGGGCACCACCAGAACGCGGAGACTCGATGCTTATTTCCTCCGCTAGTTCCTTTTTTTCCCTTTTACTTTTATGAACACATCCCCTTTAATGACTGACTGTTACACAAAATAAAGGGCATTCTGAGTTTTCTCTGACTAACCCCACATCCATCAGTGACCCTCTTTAGAGCTCCAATAAATGCAACAATATTATTTGTGAATATTCAACGCAAGAGAAGGGGTGTCAATGACCCTGGAGTACTGTGTTTATTCATCAAACATGTTTTCCAATGCGCTCCTCCCATATGCTGTTACAGAACGCAAGGAACTCCTTGCGTAGCCTACCAGGGACTGCAGTGTCTTATCCTATGGAGTATATAGGGTAAGTCCACTAATTGCTGTTTTAAACACTCTTGGAGTGATCACTTCACGTGGCTTTTGTGTGGTTTTAAAAAATATTTTTCCTCCCTAACACAGTATGTGCACCATCACCTTAAATGCACGTACTATCCGCACCATGTAAGGTAACCAAGATTGTAATTAAGCGTTCTATAATGATTTTGGTCTCCCTTATTCCATACAGGTAGACCGAGCCGCAGGTAAAATACCAGCTGTATATGAGAATGCTTATTGTTAATCATACAACCCAGTCTGTATATATTTGTAGATAGATTTTTTTAGGTCCTGAAGAATCGCTTGAGTACACCTCAGTTGTAGCGAGAAACATGTTGACCACGATGAGGCAGTGTAGATAACCCAGAACATTGACCTGAGTTACTAACACTTTACCTCACAATTTTAATTAGGTGAGGAGGCATCATAATAAAACTGTTGAGATAGCACTCCCTCCCCTATTTTAATATTCATCTACATTATCAAAGAGCCCCATACTCCCACTTCAACTATCGGCTATCTTGGATATAAAGATCTCCACAAGAGTGCTCTCTAAACAAGAGCCCGTCGGGTATTGCACCAGCCGACTCGACGTAGGAGCAGCCCGATGATGTTACATTACATCCTGAAGGGTACGTGATTCACGATATCCTGATGGCTGTGTGAGGGTTCCAATATCCATAATAAATCCTCCTTTACATGGTACGCCGTCCCCCTTCCTTTAGGAACAGCTTTGTCACTTTCATGTTGTATGAGCCAATATTACCATGTTTGGAGGTGGGGAGAACAGTGGTGAAGTGTTCAGAGTTCTAAAGCCAGCAAAAACGAGGTGAGAAAAATGGAGGAGGAAGGCAAAACGTTGGGGGGAAGACAGGTCAACAGTCCTAAAAGTTTCCATATTTATACAGGTTTCAGAAGATGCTGTTTTTACTTCCTGCCTTTTTATCCTTTGAAGAAAAAGCAAGCTTCAGTTACTTTAACCAGAATTGTAAATACCATTGCCATGAAGTCTTCAGATGAGATGGTTGTACAGAACTTTTGTATTCATGGCCTCATATTTCTTCACTGTGTTGCGCAGTCTCCAATTATATATCTTGAAAAATGTGAATTATTATAACCAGCTAGAGTTTTAAAGCATCATTGCAATTTCGCTTTGCTCGGAATCGCCTATTTTATGTGGTAGTCCTGAAAACAAGCTAGAGTCATTCAAGGCTGTGACCCTGGTTTGGGTTTCATAAAAGTCATTCGGTGCCCCAACTCATTGTAATATGTCAGTTTGAATTTGTTTGATCTTGGAACACAACCATCCATTTAGATTCTCGAAAATCTTTGGTTTAATTTTGCAGCCTTTTCAAATTTTTCACATTTTCCTTATGGTAAATCTTGCAGGTGCTTGCAATGTGAACCAGTTTCTCTTCCTCATCAGTTAGACAGTAAGAAAAAGAACAAATCTTTGAAAATGCTTCATACGAATTAGAGTGGATCGGTTTTACTTCTTTACTAGTAGCTTCTTGAACACCAACTGACTTCTGTGCACTTCATAAAGATACTTAATAAGTTTATGTATGTATTTATATTCTTTTACATCCTTTATTCCTTGTTATCTGGGTCCCATATTCACTGAGGGAGAAGAGATATTAGCTTCTGATTCAGAGTCATCTATGCCCCCGTAGTCCTCTTCAGTGTATTGTGTGCTTTCGTATCCATTGCTTTCATCAGAATAAAAGGATCAATTTTTTCCATTCTGACTCAATCTAGCAATGATTTTCAGCGCAAATTCTATACCATATTTGAATCAAAATAACATTGTCGTTGAAGATAATTGTCATTTATTGGACAGCAGAATATTTTTTTTATCTGTAAATTTTGAAAAAATGTTGGCAGTCAATGGAGCTCTATCCTTATCTAGCTTCTTGCAATTTTAGGGTCGGTGTTAGACTTAAGGTTGGTGGCGGTTGCTAATTCTTACTTGGAAACAAGGGCCTGATCAGGTGAATTGTTTTGGGGATAACAGTTATGCAGCGGTAATAGTGGGAGACTGACTCTTTGCATTGGTTTAAGTGGTTCTGGTATCCTCTACTTAATCCTTCTTGGTACTGTTTCCCTACATTAAAAGAGGTTTGGATAATGAACATGAATCCATATTCTTTGGGAAAGCCATGTTCTGCAATCTCAAAAGAGTGGAGCTTCTCATTTTCTGGAGATTGAATGGTACTTAAAGGTGGCTGTGCTTTTCTAGGGTCCTCTTTTATACCCACTTATGATACAGGGTAAACACCAGTAGCCCTTGATAACTCCTGGCATCGAGAAGGACAGTTTTCACTGAGCTGACCAGCTCTGTCTTTAGCCCTGGTGAAAGAAATGGCTCAGAATGCCGGACTATTCGCCTCCATGTAGCACCAGCATGCCGATGTCCCTTCAATTATGCCTCCCACTGCTGCTTGTTCCCTCCAACCTTTCAGCAACATTGAGCAACTGGTCCTCCTACTAACGCTGGGCTGAGCCCCATCACCACTATTCGCCACAGCGTGCTTAGGATCACCACAATAGACCAGGGGTGCAGAAGTAAATTATTTGATTTGTTTCATCTGAATTATAATACCCTTAGACATATACTGCAGAGATAGCACGGACCGCAGAGCTCAGTGGCCATCTTGCCTCCACGTAGCACGAATCAACAGTATGCTTTGGAGTGTTAACATGAAGGCTGCATATTCTCAACTCCTGCCTCACCCCTCTCTCTGCATTGTCATCCTCTTCAATTACAGTGCACACAGTATTTCATAGCATATCGTAGTGCATGAGATAGCTCCATTATGTGTCAGAGGTGTCTAAGCATTTACTTTTAATGCAACCTTGCTCCTTCCTTTAATAGATTTGCAATCCATTACCTCAAGGACATTGGGCTACTACTGTCTGTACAATAATTTCTTGGAAAATTCTTCTAAATCATTTCTGTACTGGCAAATCATCCTTTTTGTCAGTCTACTTTCCTTCATCACGACCTCGGCTACTTTTTATTAGGTTTCACCAGCACAGCGCTTGCGTTGTGCTTGTGAAATCTACTGTATTTAATATACATTTTAAATGGGGCTTATATCCTGTCCTTACTTTTCATTTGTTCGTATGCATGCCACTTACTTTTCCTCTGTTTCTATTGGTTGTTGCATGCCATTTCCTGTTGTTCTGCATGTTTTGCTTATCAGTGGCCCATGGCCCAAGTACTTCTTTTGATCCGCTTTTGTCCAGCTTCTTTCATATTTATGAGCACGCTTGTTAGAACCCCTGCTTGCCCCCTCCTCTCTAGACTGCTTACCCAGGTGCAGCATCTTGATCTCCTGGGCTGCTCCTCCCCAGATTCTTATCATCTTCGATGCTTGGCTGCAGCTTTATCCTTGGCACTCACGGTGCAGCCCATCCTGAGCCTCAGCCCCAACAGCTTATGCAGAAAGGCACACACCATGAAAGCATGATTTGTTGTTGCTAAGGCAGCACTAATAAATGAATGAATACATTATTTATTGCTTGATTAACAAAAATCATTGCAATTAAAACTTCTTAGAAAGAAGACAGAATATAAAAAGATTATCACAGTCCCATAAATAGTAGGCACCTGTATGAAAAGACAAATCTGTAGTTAATAGCCATACCATAACTATAAAACTATTTGTGAGCTTCTATTTAAAACAGCCACACAAGTATCCATAACAATTTGTAGTTACATTCATAGTTATACATTAAAATCCTACTGACCTTATAAATCATTGTGCAAATCGACTATAAAATGTATTAAGACATAGACGGGATCATTACATATTAAAATGAAAACGTACGATAAACAATAATTCCACTGTGCAAACAAGCTCTAAAGGTGCATCAGTATCTTCCATTGTGCAAACGAGCTGTGAAGGAGCATCAGTATCTTCGTTGCTTAAATTTCTAATAAATTACCATAGCAGCATAGATACTAAGGGCCCGATTCACAGAACTAACTTAAGACAAAATCCTAAACTTACTACTTTTGGTATTCACAGAAGCTAGGATTTTGTCTTAAGTTTGTCCTAAAACAGACTTAAGACAGACTTAAGACAGACTAAAGTTAGGATTTTGTCTTAAGTTTGTCTTAAGTTCTGTGGCTGCCTTTGAATCTATAAAGGTGATATTTAGATTTTGTTTTTTTCTCTGCTAATAGAGTAAGGGCCAACAAGTTGATAATGGTAGATTGACCCTTAATGGAAACCTGTTGGATGGAGTGGAATTATACCTTGGAGTGGAATTATACCTTGGAGTGGAATTATACCTTGCTGAATTGCCCATAGACGTGAGGCAAAAACCTTAGCGTCGACATAAGTTAAAGAAATTAGCCGGTAATTAGCAGGGTTGTCAGCCGGGCCGCTTTTACAGATAGGCTGCAGGATACTGCCTTGCCATGATATACGCACAATTTCCGTTACCAATACCTTGTTGATCAATGGGGTTAATATTTCAGCCCACATATCAATGTTGGCATGGAATAAGGCATTGGGAAGCCCGTTAGGACCCGGAGCAGCATTTGAACGAAGACCATGTAGGAGAATGGCTATTTCATAACAACGTATAAGATACAGGCTGTTCTTCAAGTCAGGGCTGCTGTCGCTAAATTTCACAATATTGTTCGTATCCAGGCTCATACCACTCTCAATCTCAATATATGGTTTACTAATTTTTTCATAGTTAAAACACGTCTTTTTCACAACTGGGACGACCATGCCGTACAGATTGGCGATAAAGTTTATCCATTCAGTTTCTGTAATTTTAATACAATAGGCCCTACTGCCTCTCCTTTCAAGTTCATTGATTATTTCCCAAAACATTTTTACATTATTTTGTATGTAGGCATGAAGTAAACTATTCCAAAGCCCTGTATGGTAATATGATTTAGCCACCCAAACTTCTCGTCTATAAGATCTTCTTAGTGCCGTCATTTTATCCTTATAGACATAGTAGGATTGCTGGTATCTATGTGAAAAGGCATCCCGTACAGCTCTATTAAGTGATTGTTTTTGATTTGAATAAACCATTTATTCTGGGAACTTAGTGTAATATTAGTTTTCTTATGATTTCGTACTGAACATTTTCCCACCAGGTTGTTAACCTGCCCCCTCCTCGCACTGGTCACTATCCTTTATTATTGCTTTAGCGGCCTGTATTATTTCTTCGTCTTTATCCATATGCCAAACTAGTCTCTTCAGATTATTTGAAGAATGGGCCGTATGGGAAGCTCTTTAAATCTAGGATTATAATTTATTGACAATTGTAGTATAACTATCTGAGGGTTGTAAACACTCTCAAGTTGAACTTATGTTTTCTGAAATAAAAGTATAGTCAATAATTGAGCCATGTTTAGAATGCTTAAAAGATGGACCAAACCTGGATTTTTATTTTAGCAGGGTAAACCCAAGCTGGTACATTTTGTCATAGCGCTCTTTTGCAGTAGAATTACTCTTTCCATTTACGGGATTCAAAGGGACCAATCCAATTGAAAGTTAACTACTTCTACTGTTAAATTTAGTTCAGCCGAAATATAACATGAGAGCCCGCACTTTGCATGGCCTAATTTATGAGTGCATACTGCTGGGAGATTGAACTCATTAAACCTAAGCAAAGGTGTCGCTTGTTCTCTCCACATTTCTTGGAATAGTAAAATTGCAAAGGAATTTAAAAATAGAATAGTATCTGATCAGACAATAGATGGGCCAGCCCATGCATATTCCATCAACATATCCTCAATTGCACATCTTTATCATTTACAACAGGCAAAGTTAAATTCTCATCTCCTTGATGCACATTTGCAACGGTGGCTGAAAGCCCAGACAAATCCTCCAGTTGCATGATATTTTTAGGTAACAATTCACAGATACGCACTCCTGTTAGAGTATTAGTAATCAGCAAGCCTGTTTCGCAAGGGGATTTATCTGATGGGCCAGTCGCACCTCTAAGTAATGGATTCAACTTTTTACTTTCCACCGTCATTCTTTCTTTTTCCACATTTGGGGCTAATACCTCTAGAATCAAGGGGTATTTTAAAGGAATGCAATTCTCGACCTTAATGCCACATTCCATAAAATACGCACATAAATCTAGGATTTTGTTCACTATTTCATTAGTAGTCCGAGTTGTTATAGTGGACTCACGAGATAAGTTAGGATGTATTTGTTTGAACTGCACAGACAGAAGATAAGTGTTTTTAATAAATGATACATCGGGAATGGTTGAATTTATTTTTAGGATTAGACTCCGATTGAGACTGTCCTGAATACCCCTGGTTCATATAAAGGATGAAAAACTAATTTCACTCTATTAGAAGAATTATTTTCTGGTATAACACTTGGAGGTTTTATTAAGCCTAGTTTGCTATCCTTAGCTAAATAGTTAATTTTGTGTTCTTTAAAAGTCGTTAGACTCTGAGTGGCACAGGGCTTTATCATATCGGCTTGGCTTGTCCCATGCATGGTGTTAGTTGCATGATCTTGGGGCAGGAGTGTGATCTCATTGTGTACTAATAATTTGGTCTCGAATTATGGGTTACAGACTGTTTCTTTACATGCATTTCCCAGCATCTGCTTACTCTCACTCCAGATCTGATACTTACTGTCATACTTAGGCACAGTGCCACTATTAAGGCCGACTATATCAGAGGTCACTGGATCGACAGCAGTTGGAAACTCTTTTTTACCGCCCTTTACAGAGAGTTGAACCTCACTCCTCAATTCATGGTTCTCATATTTTTGGCTCATTTAGTCAGAGGGGGATTCTGCACCCCTTTGGGGGCAGTCCTGACCTTGAAATGTCTGATTACCTGATTTAAAAATAGGGCAACAGTCCCTTGGTTTGGCCACTGAGGCCACTGAAATTATTGACCTCTTGGTTTTATTCCGAGCCTTACGCAACCTTTTAGTGGCCCTTTTTGATAATCGGAGAATACCACTAAAACTATCACCTGAACCTATGGAGTTAGCAACCTGGTTTATCTCAGCATTAACTTTTCCCTGCAAAACGTGACATAAAACTATTGAAGTGGCTGAACCCAAACATACTTTTGACTTCCCAACAACCCCCGCAGATGCCCTTGTTTTATAGGGGGGGACACATCTCGCTGGGTCTATTGCAGCTTTGTGCCCACACTTGTTACGCCTAATCCCAGTACATTACTACTAACTGGGGTTCATTCTGGGTAAGATTGCACAGCTATTTTTTGACTTCTTCAATGAGAGAACCTACTATAGTCGGGAGGTCAGATTCTTTGTCTAGGATATGTGAACACGTGCATTTGATTAGTTGATTGTTAACATCGTCTGAGCTTTTGCCACCAGGTTGGTTAGGTTATGTAATTTTGTGTCTATACCCGCCACATAAAGACCTAGAGTATTGAATAATTTCACCTGTACATCAAGCTTATTTGAGTGAAAATGTAATGGTCGTTTTTGCGTCCATTGTATTCAACAGGTTTTGCCCCGCTCCATTATTATCTGTACTTTGATGTTTAGCAGGACACACATCTGTTATACTAGGAACATCATATTTATCTAAGAATGAGAGGTTTGCAGAGTTTAAAGAGTTATCTACTTGAGCTAAATTCTTTTGTCCCTGATCAAAATTGATAGATTTGCTCTTTATAGGAGGTAAGGGTGGATAAACATCAGGGACCTGTTTACGTTCACATATTGCAGGACTAAATGGGTTTAAAACAGTCTTATTGTTCGGTGACTGAGTTATAGAT
The DNA here is from genome assembly GCF_964204655.1 of Triturus cristatus. Taxonomy (NCBI): domain Eukaryota; kingdom Metazoa; phylum Chordata; class Amphibia; order Caudata; family Salamandridae; genus Triturus; species Triturus cristatus. Next base: position 541,109,181 of record NC_140584.1, read on the forward strand.
ATCCTTTGACTCTCGCAGTCACTCTCCTTCCCAGTCTTAAACAACCGGGATTTAGAAGAGCTATGGTTGATTTGAAATTCACCCAAGCAAATAACAGAGACATCACAATCGTTTGAGTCCTTATTACACTCGGTTGTGACCCAGGGTTTATCTTCCACCTGTAGAGCACAGTTCCTTTGAGGCAACAATGTAGTTTGAGTTGACGGCATGTTTAGTTGACAAACTTCAGGAGCATGATGGACTTGAGCTTTAGCTACCACTACATGAGGATTCCCCCTTTCATATGGATTTTATTTTTTACAGCAAATGCATTTAAACTTAAAGAAGTAGGAGCAACAGACTGTTTCAAGCATTCACTAATTTCTTCACCCTGGGATAAAATACCATCACAGACTGTCTGGACTATTGGTAGACACATATTTGTAGATGCAGGTGTGGGTGAAAACACCTCAGCCTAACATTGGGCTTTCTCTGACTGTTTAAAATACTCCATAATACTGGGCTGAGAAAAGTGAATCCCATAGACGGAAGTTCGATTGTGTGTTTGATCCACAGCAGTTGATGCACACTCCAAACTTGATAATGACCTATTGTTGGCTGGCAATTCTTCAAGGTCCATATCATTAGCATGTAATATATCTCTTTTAGAACGGGTTTGTATATTCTTTGAAACCTTTTGCATTTTTGTGATTTAACTTGTGACGAAAGTTGCGTTGATTCCGTCGTGCGATCTGATCTCTTGATGCAAAGTTAGTTACTTCGAGAAGACATCAGGGAAACAAAACCTCACCACGACTGTACTCCTGTTATGGACCTATATGTTCCTCACAGTCCTAAGGCTATACAAGATGCAATAAGTTAATACAAATATATAGCGATGTAAAAATAAGAATGGCTACCCAATGGCCAGGGCTCAAAAATCCATGTTACCGTAGCTCCATAGTCAACGAGAGGAACAGAATAGCCTTAGAACTCCCCTGAGATGTAACTATAAAACAGGAGTGTAAGATGGTAAAGGGATAGATGCAGTGTGGCAAATGTACTTTGATATAAGTAATGATATGATATGGAAACAACAGACTTTGAGACGCAGGTTAACTCAGAACCTCCATAAATTCCATAGAGCCACAGATTACAGACCTCTTCCTTTCGCTTTTTCCCACATGCCCCACTTGGTACAGTGTCTTATACAGAGAGAAAAAAAGAAAAAGAAAAGAAAAAAATATAAATCCAGATATAAAATACTGTTGCCTGGCTGCCGCAGGCGGGATTTTGCAACAGCGTGTTTATCCAATCAAGTGAGAAGAACTTGTAGGGCTACAGCATGGGGTTTGGCCCGGGACCTTGGTGATTAATTAGGATCAGAATGTAAAGTTTTAATGGAGGGAGGGCAGCGTGCAGCAAATAGAGGGAAACAGTCAGCGTTACCGAGGGGAATGTGGGGCCTCAACAGGGGAGCAAGTCACACAAGCCTACCGCTGGCCGCTACCTGGGGGGACTACAGGGCTCTCAGCCTTACCTCTTGCGGTACGCTTTCCTGGTATCGCGGTTCCCATGACCTCTGTGCTGGACCTCAGTGCCCCACATCATGTTGCGTCGCTCCTTTACCGCTCCTTCACCGCACCCTTGCTCCTCTATACTCTCCTCCTGTGCGCTCCTATATGCTTCCCACCTGGGAGCACTGATGTACAAAGCAGCGAACCAGCCGTGGTCCACAGTCCGGAGCCCTTAAAAAAATGTCAGGGATCCAAGGAATGGAGGGAGAAACGGCGGTGCAGGCGAGAGAGCAAGAGGGCTTAGTTAGAGTTTAGCAGCGGGGGACCTATGGTTGCAGCTGTAGCTCAGGGCTTCATCAGGAAATGCTGCTGTTAACCTGAGGGTTACAGCCGCTTACCCCCCCCCCGGCCGCAGGCTCCAGCCGCCCACCCGCACTCCTGGATGTGTGTTGAAGAATTGAGTTGTTTGGCCCCTGCTGGGAACACCGAGAAGCAAAACCAGCCACCAGATTCTTCTTTGTTGTAGTTGTAGTTTTTTGATGGCTTGGCGGGTTTCGGGATCAGGCAAACCGCTGCTGCGGTCCTCGGACACCGAGCCTGCTCCCACGGCTTTCTCTGCCTTTGTCCCGCTCCTCCTCTCACTGAACGTGCTCTCACAGTGTCACGTTGGGAGGGATGGGGGGGCAAGCCACACCGACACCCATTTTGTGTGTGAAAAAGGCCGCTTTATTTTATTAACCCTGGCACTTTGCCTTACAAAACTAAAACCTCTCTAAACATAAACTACCTGACCCCTTGTCCCCCTCACCCCTACGATCCCCACATCATAAACCCCCACCCTGCAACATACAATAAATAACTTTCCATAACACTAATATTACACAATCTTACCATATAGCATTTCTAAATCCTATCCTCCCCTGACCTAAAATCCTACCTGCCTTTATGCAACTGTAACTAACGAACCTGTAATGTAAACTTTTTGCCTGTTTACCCTTTCCCTGCTCCTGTTCACAAACTCCCCAAACTTAACAAGAAACTACAAAACTCCAGCCAAACTTGGCCATCTTCCTAACAACCCCGCCAGCACCTGTTCCAAGCGACAAGTCTCCAATATATCCACCCCTTATAAACCTGTTCCAACAAAACTCCTCCAGAGAAAAAACCTGCTCTGACTGCCTCCCACAAAAAACACCCATCCCCAGGGAGGGAGGGCGGGGACAAAAACCTACACTACCGCGCTCCCAGCCACCAGGTCACCAAACCTAAAATGGTGGCTGGGACAGCGCGAAAACCCCTTAAATCAATTGGGCTCCTTTCTACATTTTGGGCTGCCCCCAATGTAGCCCAAATGCCACAAAATGGCCGCCCCTGGCTGGCCCCACCCCCTCCCAATCTGCCCGGGGGGCAGACCTCGCGGTGCTCGGCTGCCCCCCAAATCCCCCTTGGGAGGGATAGGGGGGGCAAGCCACACCGACACCCATTTTGTGTGTGAAAAAGGCCGCTTTATTGAAACAGGTGCATATCACAATTTTATTAACCCTGGCACTTTGCCTTACAAAACTAAAACCTCTCTAAACATAAACTACCTGACCCCTTGTTCCCCCCACCCCTACGATCCCCACATCATAAACCCCCACCCTGCAACGTACAATAAATAACTTTCCATAACACTAATATTACACAATCTTACCATATAGCATTTCTAAATCCTAACCTCCCCTGACCTAAAATCCTACCTGCCTTTATGCAACTGTAACTAACGAACCTGTAATGTAAGCTTTCCGCCTGTTTACCCTTTCCCTGCTCCTGTTCACAAACTCCCCAAACTTAACAAGAAACTACAAAACTCCAGCCAAACTTGGCCAACTTCCAAACAACCCCGCCACCCAGGAAAAGGCGGGAGCGTAGGCGGAAACGCCGCCTCCCCATTTTCATGCCCCTTAGCCCTAGCCCCTGCCCCCTTAACCTCCCCCAGACCCCCACCCTTTGACAGCCGTCCAGACAATTTCCCGTTCAGCTCCTAGGCACACCCAACATTCTAGCCAGTACTTCCCACAACTCCAACAAATACAAGTCCATGCCTATCCTGGACAAATGGACCCTATCCCCCCCAAAAAAACTCCGGTGTGTCGTACCTAACATCTCTATGACGAATTCTGGCAAAACCCAACTGGCGGCAAAACGCACCATCTCCACGTTAACCTTACTCCTAGCCTTGTCCACGGCCCCTGAATTCACAGCACCCCTCCAAACCCTACGCAGCACAAATTCCATCCACACAACTGCGCACCCTGACCACTGCCGCTTTATCATGTCCAAATCGCTTTTCATATACCTCATCAGTACCAAGCCTGTCTCCCTCACCATATCATTTTCGCCGAGGTGAATGACTAGTACATCGGGGCACCTACCAGCCACCAACATCCTATTCAACACTTGCAAAAGTTCTTTCCAGAGCATTCCCCCTCTCCCTTTCCAACAAACATTGAAAAGTTAATTGTTAAAACCCAGGTTCTCCACGAAATAGCTGGTGCGAGCCTGGACCTGAGCCCATTTCACGAAAGAATGACCCACGATCCAAATGGCCATTTCCCTGGCGAGGGGACCCATCACGGAACCTGAAACGAAAAACAGGAATGAACACAGGGAAAACACATAACCGCGCCACAATGGGCCGGGAGCGCTGTGCACATAACACTGGTAACAGTCGGAGGACCACCTACCCAATCTCATTATGTCCTTACGCCCCCAACCCCTATTGTTTGCTTCTGATGCCACTCCAATCCTGAAAGAGTGAGTTCCGAAACATTTGCCATCCAACCCCAGCTGGGCTAAAGCCTTCCGCAATACCGCCAACAGCTGGGTCCCCTTCGCCACCCGACCATCCGAATGCCTGAAAACGAATCCCCGCTTGTCTGCGGCGAAGGCCTTCCATCTCATCCCCCACCTATACGGGCAGGTCAAACCTGAATCGGCTGCCTGTAAAGAGACCCAACGTCCCCCGCCCCTCTGATCCGTTTTCGATTTCCTCAGCCACAGGCAGACCCTGTTCCCCTGGAGGGAAATCTCAGTCCATAACAACCCCTCCCCCCATTTGGAACTCAACAACTCTGAAACCCGAAAAGCCCCGAAAAACATCCACGGCATCAATGTGGAAAACAGGCAAAGCTCCGAGTCATCCCTGTACACCCTTGTCTCCAGCAGATCCCACGATAGTGGGTTCCTGGGATGAGCCACCCGCCCACACTCTCGGGCCCACCCCTCCAACATACGCGATCCTATTTCCCCCGCCGACAGCGCGTAACCCCACAAAAGCTTTCCCATGAATGCGATCCATGCCAATTTACCCGCTATCGTCACCCTCGTGAGCCCAGTTTCTATCAAAGCCCGTATAAACTGTATCACATCTTCCTGCCGCCCCACCAGTAAAGCCCGCCGCTTTGCCCCAGAGCCTAAAAACTCTGTCCATGCCGCCGTGTATGCCACCTTCGTTGATTGTGCCAGTGAACTTAGAACCAGCTGCAACATCCTGTGTTGCCTACGTACCACAAATGTTGCGGCATGCTGGCCTGGGTCCTGTCCACGTCCGTGGCTAGCCCACGGAATCTCCCCCACTGCGAACGAGACAAAGCATCAGCGATGTCATTGTCCACTCCTGGCACATGCACTGCGCGAAAGGCAATATCATGCCGCAAACAGCCCAGCACAAACACCCGTAGCAGCTTCAAAACGTGCACATCCCTTGCAGACTGCCGATTCACAATCTCCACCACTGCCATGTTATCTACTCTGAACGTCACCCGTCTGTGAGCCAGCGATTTCCCCCCCCCCACAGTGATATCGCTACCCCCAGCGGGAAGAACTCCAAAAAGGCAATGCTTCGTCCCCCTCCCACCCACTCAGGAGGCCACTGTTCTGCGCACCATTTCCCCTGTCAGTACAGTCCAAATCGCTTGCTACCTGCCACGTCAGAAAAGATCTGCACATCCCAGACCATGTCGTCCTCCCGCATCATTGGTAAGCCATTGAAATTCAGTAAAAAGAACTGCCACATCTTTAGGTCCTCCCTCACCCCTGCTGACAGATGCACGTCATGATGCAGAGGTTTCCGTCCCGCCAGTGCTCTGCCCAGTCGTCTACAAAATATCCGCCCTACTCTCACCACCCTACATGCAAAGTTCAGATGACCCAAAAGCACCTGTATGTCCATCACTGTGACTTTGTGTCGTGCCTACATAGCTGCCCGCAACTCCAGCATTTGCTGCTTTTTGTCTGCAGGTAGGCGTGCCTCCATCGCCTCAGAGTCCAATTCAATTCCTAGAAACGAAAGTGCAGTACAAGGCCCCACTGTCTTTTCCGGTGCCAGCGGCACGCCCAATTCCCCCATGATCTCTTGGAACCTGTCCAGCGCCTTCTGGCAGTCCACGGAGCCTGGGGTGCCCACAAAGAAAAAGTCATCCAGGTAGTGCGTTACTCCTTGGTGACCCGTCTGTGCCGTGAATAGCCATTGCAGGAACGTACTGAAACATTCAAACAGTGCGCAGGACATAGAGCAGCCCATTGGCAATGCTTTGTCCACGTACCAGCGCCCGTTAATCTGGATTCCCAGTAAGGCCCAGTCGTCTGGGTGGAATGGAAGCAGCTGGAAAGCCAACTTAATGTCGCACTTTGACATCATGGCCGTTGCGCCCGCTGTCACTACTAGTGCCATGGCTGCGTCAACTGATGAATAGGACACTGTTGCCTCTTTCTCATCAATAAAATCATTTACCGAGCCACCTTCGGGCCACGACAGATGCTGTATGAGGCAAAACTGCCCTTGCTCCTTTTTTGGCACCACTCCAATGGGTGACACAATCAAATTTGTTAGCGGCCAATCCTCAAAGGAACCGGCCATGCGGCCCTCACGTACCTCTTTGTCTAATTTATCTTGCACCACCTCGGGGTGCTCCTTTGCCGACTTCAAATTGTCTACCCATTGTCGTGTCCTCGGTCCTCCGTACCCCAGACGAATCCCCTCTAAAAACCCCCTCCCCCCGCAAACGGTCCGCAGCACCCGCGTCCGGATATCCCCACAGGGCTGCGATCAAAGTGTCCCTCTTAACCGGCGTACGAGCCCTTTGGCCCAGACCCTTTGGCCCCTCGACCACCCGCGGACTGTTGCTGAGACCCATACCAGAACCCCCCAGCCTGTCCTTGTCCCCCCTGCTGCTGACCATGACCTCCCCAACATTTGACCACTCTTTCCACACCCCGAGCACTCGTGGCGAAACCTACAGTACTCCCGTGTGCAGGGACCCTTATTATAGTCCCAACAGGTCCCTTTGGATCTAGACTGTCCTCTCCCCACTCAGTCAGTCAGTCAGTCAAAACCACTTTAATCCCCAGTCCTCTCACCCCTCCTCAGGTGGGGTGGCCCTGAAAGGGCTGATAAACTGTGGGCAGCCCGCTGGCTGTAAAAAGGGTCTTCCCTGACCCAGCTAAACCCATCGTATGCTGCCACAGGTCTGAGTCCAGCTCACCCCATTTTGCCTCCAGGTCCCATGCCATGCGAGCCCTAAACTCCTCATCATACTGAGCCCTGGCATATCCCCCCCCCCCAGTAATCTGGGCCTTTCTAACCACGTCCATGTACTTAAACATGGCCACCGACCTCTGCGGGAACTTTTCACAGTATACGCTGGCATAAATAAGGAACACCGCTGTCCAGTTCTCTATCGTAAGCGGCACCTTTGGCCGTTTCTGTAATTCGTATTCCTCCTCTTTTGACCCTTCTTTGGCCCTAACCTCCCTATGCAGGAGCTTCAGTATCTCCACATACTCTCCCTTCCAAATACGCTCCTTGGTGGACAACAATAAATGCGCCCCCAAAGGTTTCGTGACCCCCATATACGGCAGACGTTTTATCTTCAGCTCCTTACTTTCCAACTTGACTCCCCCCTCCTTGGACGGTACATCGCCCGACCCAGTCTTGTCCACCCCAGATCCGTCACCCACTTTGCCCCCATCCGACTCCTTGTCCGCAGACCCCTTTCCTGGGCCATCCTTCCCCCCGGGCACCTTACCTGCGTCCTCCGGTGCCCCCTTGTCCGTGTCTTCTGTCCCTACCCCAATATCCATCACATATGTACCGTTCCGTAACCTGCCCCTCACGTCCCCTACACCCCTACCCCCACCAACACCATAAAAGTGGCCGCACCGGCCACCTGTTTACCTGGAGCTAGAGATTCCGCTCGCCGTTCTTGCGGTCTTCCCCCGGAGGGGCCGCCCTGTCCTCCCAGCACGATGTCTGACCCGTGCGCTCTGCCTGGTGTCGTGACACCTGCAATATACTACGCACAGCGTTACTCGGCCCCCCTCCCCCTCTCCTTCTCTCAACTCTCCCTCCTCCATAATATCCTCATCATACATCAACTCCTCATCCTGGGAACAGACAGCCCTCATGGCCAGCGGTGCCGACTGCACCCTCTTACAAACACGCAAATCAACTTTCTCGACATTCCTCCTCCGAAGGTGCTCCCCGGGCCGTTGTGGCCCCGTGGGTGTTGGGGCTGGCGAGCCCGCTGTGGACCTACTTCTGCTGGCCTCTACGGGATCCCCCACCGGTACCGGGCACGCTGCCCGAGGCTCAGCCCTCCCTTCTCCTTGGCGCCAGTGGGCCGTACCCAGCCCTGCCAAGTCTGGTGCCCCGAGTCGGTCCGCCGCTTGCAACATAAACGTAAGGTCTGGTGTGCTGGGCCCTACTCTTCTCCCCCTACCTATCCCCCTCTGCCTCGCCCCTACACCCAACGTACTAGCCACCCGCGCCTTACCTACCACGCCAAGGTTGACCCCGTCCCCTACGTCATCCCTGTCCCCCTCCTCCTCGCTCCAGACCAACCCCCCACCCTGACACCCCCCTCCCGCTCCCCCCGTACAGCCTCCCCCTCACTGTCCGCCGCACCCCCCAACCCCCCGTCCTCTGGGGAAGGGGAAACCACCCACCCCAGGCTCTCTGCTGACCTCCCCTCCCCGTGGGTGTTCTTGACCCCTCCACCCAAGAATCAAACCCATCCCAGTCCCTCTCGCTCCCCTCCGATTCCAGCAACAACGGGGACATGTCCCCCACACCTGCGCGCCAGGCTCCACTCCCTCCGGCCCCCTTGAGCTCTTGAAAAGTGCCTCCCTCCAGGCCACCCCCAAAGTGACCCCCCATCGCTTGCCCAGGGCCCTCCTCCCTCCCCTTCCACATCCCCCTACCTTGACTATAACCCGCTGCCTCAGCCCCCTGCCCTGCAGATCCCCCGTTTTAGCCCCACACTTTCCCCTGCACCTGTGGCCTGCCTCGCCATGTCCACCCTGCTGCTCACAATATGGGCCACTCTCCTCCCCTGCGGGCGCCCCCTCTCGTCTTGCATGCGGGCTGGGGAGGGGCTCGCCTCCCTCCCCCACCGTGTCTCCTGTCTGCCTTATCGAGGCCCAGCCGCGAGGGTCCGGGCCTCCTCACACCCTTCTGCATGCTCCAATTTCCCCCCTTTTCCACCTGCGGCCGCTCCTTGCAATCCGGAGTGGCCGGGTCTCTCCTGCTGCCCCGGCGGGGATACGTGTGACGCGCTCTCCCACCGGGCCTTCTTCCCGCCTACAACCAGGGCCTCCTCCTCCCCCGCGGCCCCTCGCTCTGCCTGCCACACCTCCAGGGCCGTACTCCTGGCATCCGCGCTGCCCTGTGCGCTCAACCTCTTTTTCGCTGCTTTGCGGGGGGCGAGCAGGCCAACACGGCGGCCGCCACCCCCGCGAACGTGCGCCTAACAGGGCGCAATCCCCCCGATGGGCCCCGCAAGAGCAGATCCATCCGGCCGGCTTAGCTAAGGAGGCGGATTGCCTCCAACACCCTATAGTCCTCAGCCGCCATGCTCCCGCTAAATCACAACCACGAAGTACCACTGAAACAATGGGAAAAATCCACACCGCAGAACCAGACTAGGCCTAACTGACAAAAACCTACACTACCGCGCTCCCATCCACCAGGTCACCAAACCTAAAATGGTGGCTGGGACAGCGCGACAACCCCTTAAATCAATTGGGCTCCTTTCTACATTTTGGGCTACAATTGGGCTACCCCCAATGTAGCCCAAAGGCCATAAAATGGCCGCTCCTTGCTGGCCCCACCCCCTCCCAATCTGCCCGGGGGGCAGACCTCGCGGTGCTCGGCTGCCTCCCAAACCCCCCATGAGCACCAGCTCTAGATACCTGAGTGGCTCTATGAGGCAGAGCCTGTTCTCTATAAAGCCAGTACAGAGGCACATGTAGCCAGGCAATGGTAAGAGAGAAGGTGTTGTGAACACGTCTAAACATCTGTTTACTCATATATTCCACAATGTACAACACATGTTGCAAGTAAAATCTGCTTCCAGTAACGAACACCGGCGAATATAAACATAGCTCCACTACTGCTCACTTTTTCACCTACTCATTGTTGTCTGTTAATCAAATCCAATGAGATTCAGGTACAATCAAAAAATGCACAACAGTGGTTGTCCCAGGAGTTAGTGGAACTGTAATTGTGATTAGTTCTAGGCGAGTGCCCGCCATGTGACATTGCCTCTTCGATCCCTGTACAAATAGTCATGGTCCGTGCAGGTAACAGCGGTGGGGCTGCGTTGGGGTGGGATGCCCCACCGCGGCTGCATTGGGGGGGATGCCCCACCGCTGTTACCTGCATGGATCGCGGCTGTTGTACAAACATGGTGACTTTCGGAGTGAGGTTTGAAAGTGAAAACAGTATTGAGAAGAGAGGGGCTAGGCGCAGCGAGAGAGAGCGTGAGCATCAGAGCATAAGTAACTTTCAGCTCCAGAGCTGCTTGATTATCACTGTGGCAGAGACCCAAACGAAGCGGAATACAATACAGCAGTGGTGGTCCGTGCAGGTAAAAGCGGTGGGGCTGTTTAAGGGGGGATTTCGAGGGACGATGCTGAGGGAAAATTAATCATTTACAGTAAGGTTTCAGCATGCCGTAACATGACAAGCAGTGCTCAGCTTGTCTTAGCTGTTTTTATTCTGCCTATTGTGAGCCACCTTGTATCCACTGTACAAGAAAGAAGAAAGGATACTGGGTCTTTACCAGCCCTGACAGGTTTTCCAGGTCCATACATGACTGACTGCACCAATCAAGGTTTTTCGTTGAATTCTCGGACTTGTAGATTTGTTTATTTATTGAAAAAACAGGACTACACGTTTCAGAAATCAAAGGCAAAAACCTGGCCTGGAGCAGCTCATCGCGCACGGACCTGGGAAACTTGGCAACTATGCTTAACTTTTACAGGATCTATACTTGCATAAAGTTTTTATTATACAAATGAAGGTGCGTAGTATCCCTGGCATTGTTGTCAAGTTCTCAAACTGCTTATGTGTGACATTTCTATGTTTCGAGTGTAATTGCATGTGACACTATATTTGACTTGGGTGTGACTTGGAGTGACACTACAGCAAATAGAACCAAGCATTTAGGTCTTGTGCACACACCAAACATGGGTTTTCTACAAGTCTGCATCACTCACTCTATATACACTGAATTATAAATAAAGATATGATTGAATTCCATTCTCTATCTTCAGATATAGATGTTTCACACACTTTGAATGTTTCTCAATGTAATTACATTTCTTTAGAGAAAACATTTGATCCTAGCAACATTACTGTATCACACTCTTTCTGTGAAGTAAGTTTTTTATTCAGATCTTGGCACCAGTCAAGACCACCTGCTTTCAACACAAGGAGTTGTAACTCTTGACTGCTGCCTTTGAAGTAGCATTATGTTACGCCAAGTAAGGGTGGTGGTTTGCTGCTCTTATGAAATGGCTGCCAAAAGTAACCATGTCCCCCTGATTGTGATATCTTAAGCCAGTAGTGGATTTTTAGCTACCAGCATATTGCATTATGGGACTTGTAGTTGTATTTTTTCTTTTAATATGGGCTATTGGCATATACTTGCTGAAATTCCATTACACACCTTGCAGCCTTCATAATATATATTACTAAACTTTGTTAATGCCAAAAAGCAGGTGAGGGGACTGTAGCAGCTGCTAAACACATTTTAAAAACAACTCAATTTATCAGCTGACTTTTCGCCCACACCTGCTTCATCTTCTATAAAGATATCGCGCTTTCTAAACACTAGCATATGAGCCATTCATCTGTTTGTTTTGGCTGGGTTTGTTTCTCTTAAAACCAGGCTGTGGCTATTTCTGCAGTCTGTTTCTTAAGCTCGATGTATCAATTACACTAAGCAATTTCTCAGGAGTAACGTTGACTGGGTAACCAGTACTGCCGCCACTACAATCAGCCCTGAGACCCCATTAGCAACTATTCTTACCTGTGCATGTCTTCATGTCAGGAGCGCAACAGAGCCCCCCCCCCCGAGTCATCCATAGAGAGTTTAACCCCTCTCGACAGAGGATTAACTAGTCTTTAACTTGCATACAGCTCTTGTGAAATCTCTTGCCCAATAAAGCCCTCCCGTCCGGCACAAAAAACATTAAAAAAGCCAAATAGCATTCGCAAGAGCTATTTTGGCTTTGTTAATGTTTCGGTTTCTCCTGAGCCAGCGCATAAGCTGCTCTGCGAGACATTTAGTACGTGGGCTTTTAAAAGTGCTATCACAAGCTTTTGCTGGCCTAGCGCTTGCGGTTAAACGCGCAGGCACGTGCACAGCCACCTGCCTTCAGCGCCCAATCAGGTGCCATCTGGCTTTCCTCTCGCTTGCTCTCTCAACGCTCCTCCGCCCCTCCCCGCCACGTCTCGCATTCATTGGAAACATATGTGCAAACGCGCTGCTTTTACTGTCGCCGTGGCAGGCACCTGGCACGCACCACTTTCGAAGCCGGGCTTGTCTTGTTATAGTTAGGCAATGCCTATTCCATTGTCACTCCAAATTCTGTTTCATTGCCACGTCTTCGCGCACGCACCACTGGCGTGCTTGTTTTCTTTTACTTTCGCGGCCACGCGGCCGCTTGCTGGATTGTGATTTCTGAGTACCTCTCCTCCATTTTAAATTCCAGCCCGTGCTAGTACCTCAGTCAGCACGTCTCGTGCCGACACCTGTTCGAGACAGCGTTGGTCTGAAGCGGCGGCTCCTAAAGCGCGTTCTTGGGGTGCTGTGAGTGTCACAGGCCTTCACCGAGCCTCCCAAGCAGCATGCCTCTGACTGAGAGCTCCACTTTCTGCGCGCGCGGAGAGCAGCGAAACATCGTACACCACTTTCCGTTCTGGATACAGTAACATTTTGTAAGGGGCGAGCAACAACATGATAACTGAGTGTTTCGACGCGTACTTGCTCGGCGCCTGGGAGCTGTTAAATAAACAGGTGGACCTCGCTATTATTATCTGTAAGTAAGGCACACTGTGGCCTCGCTTGTCTTATATCTCCTGTGCCTCTGTTCGACACATTCCACGTCATTTGCTTGTCAGAACCATCCAGAGTGAAGTCTCATTTGTCAAGAGAACTGCGCTGAGATACAGCCAGGCGCAAATATTAAAATATGAGAGGAAACACTCAATGGAACAACTGTATCCAGCGTAACTTCTGAAACCCAGATGTTTCTCGCCGCACTTGGAGTTTCTCACTAACAAAGCGCTGGGCTGAAGTGCGGCGCACGCTGAATCATTTATGGCGTGTCACTTTAAGAGGAAGTAATCAACAACCCAGCCATAGTGAAACAAGCGTGTTGTAAAAACCTACAACAGGGCAGTGGCCTTAGCATTCCGACTGGTTATTGGCGCATGTTGGGATCAAGATTTATATTGTTCATTTGTTTTCTGACAAGTGGTGGACAAATTGCATTGGTATGCTTAAAAATAATATATTTCTTTCCCTCTATAACCTTACATTTTCTTTAATTGGGTGTTCTAAACTTGGGTTGTGCACTCTGACACAACTGCATGTGATGTTCTTGCCACACTTTCATTTCTTCATCTAATACACGTTCTCACAGCTTTGAGACGTGCATTTCAAACTTTTTTCCATGAACTTTGCACATTAGTAGCAATAACAATGAATACGATAGCACAGGTCACTGTGCAGCCCCCGCCCTCTCTCCAAAACAGCATTTCCCGACAATTGCTCATACACGTTATGTGATCGATCTATTAAGTACGGCTTTACGAATGGGCGGTGTGGTCTAAGTTTTAGTTTTGGGTTGCTTAAATAGTGTTAAAATATTTATGTTTAAATAGTGTGTTCCTTTCATGGTTGTTGCTTGTGGTGTCCATTAACACACGTCACTAATCAGCCCCCACCCGCCTCTCCAAAAGGGCTGTCCCTGACGGTTGTACACAAAAGTTATAGGATCTGCCTATTAAAACCAGCCCTGTAAATGGGCGGTGTGGACCACTTTTTAGTGTCATTATGCTTAAATAGTGTACAATATTTCTGCCTAAATGGTACTACATTCTTGCCGGTACTGGTTACTCATTAACAAAAGGAAATACCGGTCCCATGTAAACTTTTAGTTTCAAGCCAATCGGAGGATCATTATAATTAAATTGTAACCAAATTCTAATTATTTGTAAAAACGAGCACGGGTTTTCGCAAAAGCTCAGTTAGCATGTGTGTTAGCTATTGTCCCTGGAGTTTGTTTTTCTAGAAGGAGATAGGCAGTCTTGTACAGCTCTTGTTTCCATTGCTCTCACTACTCCGCTCCGCTTTGACGTCATACTATCGTTAGATAACATGCGCTTAGGGGTTGAGCGTTCACGCAGTGTTGACTCACCTTCTTGGCTGTGACTTCCAATATAGAACAGTACAGCGTCTCCAGGTACCCTGCCACTCGCACAGAGCTCCAGCATGGGTCTCTAAGAGGTGCGGCACCCTAGACTGCATAAGGTGTGAGCAGGCAGCGTCCTAACGCTCAGTGTCATCGACTGCATACATGTATATTAGTGTAGGTAAACATTATTCTCCACGGAGTCACACCTGCATCTGCATCCCGTGCATCTCTCAGCTTTACTCTGTGTGGTTAGCTGCTTATTTCTACTCTACGTTGGTTTTCGCTGCTACTTGAAGACGGTTACAGGAAAAGCTATTTTTGTGCTTTCCTTTCTTTTGTTTTTGTCTCAAGAAACTGCTTCATTTTTTTTTTTAAGAATGCTAGCCATTTTCTTCCCGTGGTTTTATAGCAGGGATGTTTATATAGGTGCTGAAAGTCCCCATGAACAGTTTGCCTTTTGACTGAATCAAAATGTTGGACACATGCCTTCGGATGTAATAACATACTCTGTGCTAACTTTGTACTAGCCAATTTAGCCGGGGATGCTATACATTGGAGTTTTTGTTTAGTAATTTCGAAGGCTGAGTAAAATTTGTTTTCAGTCTCTAATTTTAAGACACAAGAAAGGGCACTGGGTGGCCAGGGGAGGTGAGGAAGGATTCTTTCTGTGAAGCATCTTAAAAGAGGTCACACATCTAATTAGAACCAAGCTAAAGTAACAGGCATCTGAATTGCTAGGTTGAAAGTGCATTGAAAATCAAAGTGTGGGATTTGGTCATCTTTTATTTTAGTTTGTGGAATTTCATATATTTCTAATGTAAGGCGCACATAATCTAAAACTGATTTCCCATGGCTACAGGTTAGTAATTTATTCATCCTACGATGCTATCCTCCCGCCAACATTGCCTGTGCTTGTCCAGTCCCTCCCAATATAAGCACAGCACCATCTCAACATCAACACAGCACCACCTCCTCATCAGTGCACCACCAAATCAGCATTAGCGCAACACCATGTCTGCAGCAACAACTCTGCACCAGTGCATCAACTTTGCACTAACGCAGCACCAACTCAGCATCACTGGGCACCACTCAACACTACCTGAGCACCAGCACAGCACCACCCGAGCACCACCACATTATCACTTGGCATCATCTCCGCACCAACTCACCACCACTCAACACTACCTCAGTATCATTCAGCATCACCTCTGCACCAGCACACCACTACTTCAGCATCACTTCCACCACCTCAGCCTGCCCTCGGAATCTGGCATCTGTTGATTCTCCCCTAGTGTCCATCTGCTGCTCGTGTTGTAATTTAGGTACTATTGCCCAATCTCCACCCTCCCAATGTTTATATTTCGCCCGCCCCCCACATAACAAAAATTAGTTATAATAAGCATTAGAAAAGGCAGGAAGACGTTGCCAGCATCGGAAAGAAGAAAAAAAATGACATTTTTAATGTTCATTCTTTTTTTAATAGGGTCATTTAGTTGTACATAATGTCTTCTGTGTTATATCTACTGTAACAAAAATACTTATAACACTTTTTTATTGCAACTTTTTAACATGCTGCACAGCAGCCACACTGCTCTACAACAATACAATAGCTCTGGCTAAACACTTATGAGGACCTAAACACGAGACCTATTGGCTATGCCAATGCTTGTTAGATATATTGCACAGCAGCGCAGACTGCTGTGCTGCACGGCTTAAATAAAGAGGGCTTTGCTTTTCTTTAATTTAAGCCATACTGCACAGCAGCCCGCGCTGCAGTTCAATATGTCTAAAAAGCATTATAAAAACTAATAAATTTAGCATAGGGGAAAACCATTTGCTTTCCCAATGCTTTTTATTTGTGGTGGGGTTTTTTCCAGTTATTTATTTATTTTGAGAGGGTTCAGAAAGGGAAGGTAGGACATTTCTACCTTGCCCCATAGACTTTCAAAAAGTGATTTCACGCTACTTCAATTTCATATATATATATATATTTTAATTGACCCATTTCCGATCGGTAAATAAAAATAAAAATGGCGCCCAGGTAATTCTGTAGACGCACATGTATGGTGGGTGCATGTGTTTGTATATAAAATTAAGTGTCTGGCCACATCACGCAACTTTTTACCTTAAGAATTTAATTTAATTTTTTACTTTTGACGTGCTGAATGAAGCAGTACAGCACGCCCCAAACGAAATTATCAACGCTTATAAGTTGTAGGTTCCAAAGCAAGAAATATTGGCTGTGCCAATGCTTGTTTCCCTTTGCTTTCTTAACCACGTTATTTCCAGCTGCCCCACCTTTATTCAGCCACCTGGTTTCGTTTCCTCCCATTAAAAATCTGCTACACATATAACTGCTTCTCGCCTTACTCCAACATGTTCTGTACCTCATTTGTCTTCTCTTTTTCGTCCGTTTTTCACCCTGTCTTGTTCGTATCTTTATTTCAGTATCTTTTTTTCTTTTTCTTTTCTCCTTTTCTTTTATTGTCTTCACTTTCCCTAATTTATGTTCACATTTTACCTTTCATCTTAGCGTTCATTTTGTTGCTGTAATTGAAGACGAAACAATGCTGGTAATTCTGTACAAGCAAAAGTGTGTATGTGGATTGCACAGATGTGGTACAATTTTGATACCGTATTTACTTACCACACAGATTATACTGGTGCAAGTTTTCACTGACATATGCGCTGCCTGACAAAGGCAATAGGGGCATATTATCAAGCGCGTCGTTACAGTTATCGCCGCTTTAGCGGCAGAAAACTCCTGCTAAAGCGGCGATAATGGGCTTGATAATATGCCCTTGAGAATTCCCATAGAAGCCCATGTTGACACCAGAACATGGGCTTCTATGGGAATTCTGCCGCTAAAGTGGCGATAATTGTAACGCCGTTTCTTGATAATATGCCCCTTAGTCTGTGCTAACACGTGCAAAAAGCATTTGTTGCATGCATGTTTTTTCATGTATTAACACGTTAAAGCAGGCCTGTTGGCTTTGCCAGTGCTGCCTCGTAACAGCTGAATAATTAATTATTTAGAAAGCGCATCAAATACCCTACTAGTGTATCCAAACGCTGCTGGAGAAAAAAAGCAGAAGTCTGTTGTTAATTAAATAGCCACGTTTTGTTATATTTCATAAATGGCAAGTAATTATATTCATATTCAGACTTTGGCCTCACGACTCAAGGATGTGATATATAGTAAGACCATAGATGGAGAAAAGCAAAACAGTAAAACTTAATAAAACACTACATTCTAGGATTCTACAGTCAAGCTTAAGAAACACTTTCTAATGAAACGAAAATCTGAACATATGTATGTGGTTCAGTTGGCATTCTTGGACTTCGTATGCTATATGCTGGAACTATAGGATAGTACAGTTCATATTGTTCAACTCTTTATATTACTTTTCTCTGGACATTAAAACTTATGCAGTGAAACTGAATAATGGCAAGTGTTTTTATACCCTTTTATAGTCATTTCTTTTTCATAACCTCCCACTGTTTCCTGTTAGCTAAACTATAAGCACCTTTCTGTTAATTTATGAAAATTATTATGGAGAAAGCACATTATCACTGATCTGCATGGCACTTCCAGCATGTTAGAAGCAGAGGTCCGAGTAATATAAAACACATCACAATATATTAATGTGATATTGATTATTTTTTGGATAATTAATTTTATTGCAGATCCTTGAAAGAGATAATGAGCTTCAAACGGAGAAGGCGAAAGAAGCTGAAGAAAAAATTCTACATCTCCAGCATGAGCACGAGAACGCTCTAGTAACTTGGAAAACGGATGTAGGTGCATTTTGTTAAACATTTAATAAAGTTCTAAGGTATGCTTTACAGCCCCAAGTACCAAATTAAGTTGAAGGGGATTGAAAATTGCCAGAATAAAATGTAAAATTGTTTTTTTCCTGTGCAGTGAAAATGTATAAAACATTTTAAAATGTTGGAGTTTATCCAGAAATTGAAAAATGAGTATTGTTTTCATCGTAACGTGTCTTTAACTATCTGACGATCCATTCATTCAATTGGAGTGGCTTGGATCTGCCTTAATGGCTTGATGCTATTACGATGAAAATATGTAACCTTTACACACTCTGCAGATATATCATCTCCCGATGCAAATTCATAAACTTGGCATTACTTCATTATCTTGCACCGTAGAAATCACATCCTCCACAGGGGTCTGTTACTTTAATTATTTAGTAGTATTAAGGGGACTTTCAAAATGCTCTGCTCCGTGCACGGCCTTTAGGTTGGTTTTGAAGGCAGGCACAAACAAGCACGGGTACCTACGCGACTTGAAAACCGATGAGTAGTGGGTCAGATACATACTAGTATTTGCAATCCTCCTCCTTCCAGATGTACCAGTTGTCTGCGGTCACCTGGTCAGCGGTCTGGAGGACTTTTATCCAGCATGAAAATGATCTATCTGAAGTTCAGGCACACATGCGGCACCCAGCCTCAGCATATTAATATTCTGACTTGTACAATGTACACTCTGGGGCATATTTACTCCAAAATTGGTAATGCTGCGCTCTGACAGTTTTAAAATGCAGGATTGCGCTGCATTTTTAAAAATATTAAGCACCCCTGTATTTCCCCTAGCGCTAAAAAAGCTGCCTTGTGACAGCGCAGGCACCCTAGCGCCCTTTTGCTACAGTGCCTGTGCTGCAGGGGCGATTTTGTGTTCAGGAAGGGTACACCTTCTTGCACATGAATAATCTTAACAGGCGATTTGCTGTTTCTATGTGTGCTGCAGAATACAGCACCCGTGGAAAGAGCAAAATATGAGGAGAAATTAAACATTGGGGAGTGCCAAAAAGAAATGGGTGTTTGCAGCGGAACGCCCACTGCTGGACTCTTTGAACACCCTTTTCACACTAAGTGCTGCGTGAATTGGGTCATTATTTACAAGGCAGCGTTAAGCCACATTAAGTGGTTTACCGCCGCCTTGTAATAAGACGAAGGACTTAACTCTGCAAGAATGTCGCAAAAAGTGACGTTCTGGTGGCAATAACTAATTGCAAATGTGCACCTAAGTGACGTTCTGCTAGCGTTAACTCCTTGTACATTGCCCCTCTGTTTCTTCTCTCTGCAGCAGAAGCCATCCATCGTTTAGCTAGCAGATGTTAGCTTTCAGTGGAATGATACACTCCGCCCCCCAAAAAAAATCTGCTTTCCTGACATTGCTTTCTTACAAATATTGCCGAATCACCTGGTTATGTTCCATGCCCAGAATACTACTGAGCCTCAACCGTAACCAAACATCTTTTAGCTATGTTACTGTAAACAAACTGCCCCAAGGATCTTGGTGAATTATCTGGGTCTCCATTTTGGCACTACACTTAGGTCCATAGATCACTCCTAGTCCTATTTCTTAGGCTATTATGGCTTTGCCCTTGGCTCCAATGATAATTACAACACTGCAAAGCTGACGCCATTATGGTAGTGAAAGATCGGCCATGGTCCACGACTGTGGTTGTCATGGAAGCAAGTGGCTCCCTCTATAGATTTGCTTGTTGGCTTATGTTCTGCTCTCAAATGTGCATAGTAAGCTGCAAATTCTCTTCAGAAAGATATTATGAAACAGATGTTCATAATTTATCAGAAGCTTTAGTTAATTAGTCAATCAATCAATCAGTGTCTTGTAGAGCGTGAATACTCACCCGTAAAGGTCTCAAGCTGCTGGTTGGGGGTTGCTGCAGGTCTGTTGAGGAGCTGTTGTTCAGCTGAAGAGCCAGGTCTTGAGGTCCTTCCTGAATTGAGGCAGTGATGGTGATTGCTTCAGGTGGAGAGGCAGGGTGTTCCATGTCTTTGCTGTGAGGTAGGAGAAGGATCTTCCTCCAGGTGTGGTCTTGCGGATATATGTGGGACAGTAGCCAGGGCCAGTTGGATGGAAGCGGAGGTCTCTGGTGGGTTCGTGGAATGCGAGGTGGTGGTTAAAGCATGCAGGTCAAGCATTGTGTAGGGCTTTGTAGGCATGTGTGAGAAGCCTGAAGGTGATTCTTTTGTTGACTGGAA
Source organism: Triturus cristatus (assembly GCF_964204655.1). NCBI lineage: Eukaryota > Metazoa > Chordata > Amphibia > Caudata > Salamandridae > Triturus > Triturus cristatus. Next base: position 541,129,454 of record NC_140584.1, read on the forward strand.
GCCAGTGGAGGGCTCTTATGTGGCTGGTGATGTGGGTGCAGCAGGGGATGTTGAGGATGAGTCTGGTGGTGGCGTTCTGGATGTTCTGTAATTCTTGAGGAGTTTCTCAATGATGCCGGTGTAAAGTATGTTGCCGTAGTTGATTCTGTTGCTGACGAGTGCGTGGGTGACCTTTCTGGATTTGGTGGGGATCCATTTGAAGATCTTTTGGAGCAGGCGTAGCATGTGGAAGCAGGATGATGAGACGGCATTGATCAGGTGGCTCATTGAGACCGAGGAAGCAGGATGATGCCACGGTTCCGCTCGTGGTCTGTAGGTGTGGGGGAGGTTCCAAGTGCTGCAGGCCACCAGGCGTTGTCCCAGGTGGAGGGGTGGAGCACATGATGAGGACTTTAGTCTTCTCTGAGTTGAGCTTGAGGCAGCTGTTCTTCAGTCTTTATCCCATCATGAAAGTTGTTCTTGGTGACTGTTGGTTCATTGGTGAGGGAGAGAATCCGCTGGGTATCCTCGACGTAGGAGACGATGTTGAGTCCGTGGTTCCTGACGATGGCTGCAAGCAGGGCTATGTAGATGATGAAAAGTGTGGGCCTCAGGTAGGAGCCTTGAGGCAATCCGCAGCTGATCTCTGTGCATTCCGAGAGGAACGGAGGCAGTCTGAGTCTCTGAGTTCGGCCAGTGAGGAAGGAGTGGATCCATTCCAGAGCTTTGTCGTGGATGCCGACCTTGTTATGTTACAGAAATTTATAAAGCGCACGTATACCCTGAGGTGTCTTGGCGCTAGACCCAACAGTGACCCGCTACAACCTTGCCCCTAATGCTGAAAGAGCCAAGTCTTTAGTTGTTTCCTAAAAATGGTCAAGGAACTGGCATTCCTAAGAAAAAAGGGAAGGGAGTGCCACAGTTTAGATGCTCCGTGATAAAAACTGCGTCCATCCCAGTGGGCTTTAAAAATTCTTGGAACAGCGAGTATTCGTGCTCCCGTGGACCGCAGCTGTCTGGTGGGAGGATACCATGAAAAATGATCCTGCAAGAAAGGACCAATGCCATGCAAGGCTTTAAAAACGATGCACAAGGCTTTAAAATCAATACGCTGGGATACGGGAAGCCAGTGAAGATTGCAGATTTCGTTGGAGACTGAGTGGTGTTTAGGTATATCCAGTATGAGACGAGCTGCTGAGTTCTGAATCATCTGGAGTTTACGCAAGTGCTGCTTCTGGACGTTAAGGAATAAACCATTGCAGTAGTCCAGCCTAGATGAAATGAGGCAAGAGACTACTGTTCTCTTGATGTTATCAGGGATGTAAGGAAACATTTTCCTAATTTTTTTAATGAGGAAATGCGATGCAGACACTACCGCATTTGTGTGGTGATGGAAAGTAAGTTTATCATCCATAAGCACACCCAAGTTCTTTGCCTTAACCACCGGATTGGGCGGGGAGCCCAACTCAACAGGCCACCACAGATCATTCCAGGGAGGCTGCACACTGCCGAAGATCAGGACTTCCGTTTTGCTGGAGTTAAGCTTCAGGCAGTGTGCTGTCATCCATTTATTAATTGCACTCATGCAACTTCTGAACTGCGAAGCCGAAGATTGTTGGGATTTAGAAGCTGCCACCACAATCTGGGTGTCATCGGCATAGGTGGTCAGGCTGAAACCAAATTCCTGAATAAGGGGCGCTAGTTCAGAGACGTATATATTGAATAGTGTGGGGCTCAAAGAGCTACCCTGCGGAACACCACATGGAAGAGTGTAAGGATTTGAATTAAAGCCATCCATGGATACGGTGGACCTTCGATCAGTGAGAAAGGAGGCTATAAGTGCTCGTGCTGTCTCTCCTAATCCTAGCCTCTCCAAACATCTCTGCAGAAGGAGATGATCCACCGTGTCAAAAGCCGCAGAGAAATCGAGGAGCACCAGAGCTGCTGCGCCTCCACCGTCCATAACTGCTCTGATCTCCTCAGAGGCTTTGATCAATGCCAGCTCCGTGCTATGGTCCTTGCGAAAGCCAAATTGAGTGTGATCCAGTAAACCATTAGCATTAATAAATAGTGAAAATTGGTTGTTCATTATTTTGTCCACTATCTTTGCTGGCAGAGGCAGTCTAGCAATGGGCCGATAGTTAGTAGGGTTGGCCGCGTCGAGAGTTGGTTTTTTTAAGAGAGGTAAAATGGATGTCTCCTTCCAGCTAATCGGGAAAACACCGGAGGAGAACATCAAGTTAAAAATATCGGTGAGTTGAGGACTCATCAAGTTTGTCAGTTCTTGAAGGAACCTCGGGGGGCAGGGGTCTGAAGGTGAGCCCGATTTAGCTTGAAGGACATCATTTCTCACTGTGTCTATCGAGAACGGAGAGAACACAAATGGTAGGTGATTGTTGATGCTTGGACTGCTTGGGCATAATAGAGGGCTAGAATCAGAGACCTCTCTGAAAGCTTTAAAGATGTCTAGGACCTTGGATTTAAAAACATCAGCCACCTCGTTACGGAATTTCTGGTTAACCCTTCTGCCTGAGTTGTTGGGTATAGAGAGCTTATTAATCACTGCAAACAGTTCCTTGGAGGAATTAGCAGCTGACTCAATCTGAGAGGTGAAATATCTTTTTTTTTCAGAAATAAGAAGTTTTTTGTATTTTAATAATGCTTTTTTGTACACTGATTTCTCTGGCTCGTCATATTTTACCCGCCACCGTCGTTCTAAACGACGACATTGCTGTTTTTCTGAACGGAGACAATCGGAGAACCAGGGGGCGGATGGTGTAGACCTGTTAGCTGAGAAAGTTCTTAATGGGACTGAAGCATTAACTACATCCAATATCCAATTAGTGTAATTAGTCACATCCAGGTCTACCTGATCCTGTGGGAAGGGGCAGGAGGTTTCTAACAAAGCATTAAAGGACAATAAGTCTACTTTGTTCCAAGCTAACCCGACAGAGGCAGAACATTTACTGGTGACATCCTTACCTTCCCTAGGAAGAGGGAGCGTGAACTTAATTAAGGAATGATCTGACCAGATTAAAGGATGCGTTTCCTTGATCATAAGGCCCTGAACTGAGGAAAACACGCCATCCAGTGTATGCCCAGCTGTATGTGTGGGGGATTGCACCAATTGAGTGAGTCCAAAGGAACTAAGTGTGTCCAGTGTCTTTGTTTCCTGCATCCTCTAAATGAAAATTAAAATCTCCGAGAATGGTAAAATCAGAGTTTAAAATAACTGATTCAGCAGACCGTCCAAATTAGTTAAAAACGTAATGCGAGGGCCAGGTGGGCGGTAGAGAAGAGTTCCCTTAAATGTTAGTTTGAGATGAAGTGTGAGCGAGAAGTGGAGGCCTTCATAGAAAGGGGTGGAGATGGAATGATGAACTGCCGGGAACTGATCCCTAAAAATAATGGCAACTCCACCGCCGCGCTTAGCAGACCTATCTTCTCTAATAGCTCTGTATCCCGTGGGTATGAACGTAATAAAGTCGGGATCGGATGCAGCGTCAGCCCAGGTCTCTGTTACAAATAATATGTCTAGGGCCAAGCACTCTATCATGTGAGCAATTTCATACTTGTGTTTGCCCAAGGACCTGGCATTAATGAGTCCACCAAGGAAAGCAGGTTGGACCTGTGCCAGTGTATCCTCTAGCCGCTCAGGGACATGAAATGCCACCACTGGTCTGGGGGGAGGGAGAACAAACCCACAAACACAGCTGGTTGTAGCAGCCCCCGGATGTAAAATACGACATGTCACCTCCCTAGGTTGTCTCAGGGCGTGCAGAGAGCTGCTAGTATATTTTAATATTGAGGATGTAAGGAGCGGGGCCCTGGGCACGGACTTGGCGCGGACGGGCGCAGACGGGCTTGCCTTAGGCGCGCCTTTGGCGCGCCAGCTGCCTGTCCGCCCCTTCTATGCTTTTAAACCCTTCCGGTGTGCGCCGATAGCTTGATCACACCGGAAGCGGAAGGGAAGCTGCGAAGCTGTGTGTTGCGGGGTCCGCACTCCGCTCAATCGGCACAGCAGCCGTGACGGAACGGGGCGGCCCAAATACCAGCAACAATAAGCAGCGCAAAGACAGCTGATCAGTGAGTAAAAATACAAGCTAAAACGAAGTTTAAACAAGGTTAAAATATTCAGTATAAAATGCTGTCAATAGCCCCAGACGGCAACAGTTCCCACAAACTTCTTGTAAAGTGCAAAATAGCAAGGTAATGTGCAAAATAGCAATAGATTAGCAGCGTTTCCAAACAAAGTGTGGTAGAGTAGAGTAGCGTTAGGAGGAGCGCGGTACGTGCAGGGCAAAGTTGTGTCCGCTGCGCGTCCGCCCCATCTATGCTTTTAAACCCTTCCGGTGGAGTCTTGTGCATAGGGTCCAGTGAGAGATGGTATTGAAGTCAGCTGAGAGGTCGAGGAGGATGAGGGCTGCAGTTTGCCTCAATCCAGGAGGGTGCAGATGTCGTCTGTGGCAGCGAGGAGGGTGATATCAGTGCTGTGGTTGCTTCGGAAGCCGGACTGGGAGAGGTCCAGGAAGTGGTTTGCTTCGATGAACTTGGAAAGTTGAGCGTTGATGGCCTTCTCAATGACCTTGGCTGGGAAGGGGAGAAGCGAGATGGATCTGAAGTTCTTGAGGTCCGTTGGGTCTCTGCGAGTTTCCAGTCTTCCGGGAAGGTGGCAGAGTTGATGGAGCAGTTGATGGTGCAGCAGAGTTCTGGGCAAAGGTGATGCCTGCTCTGTCTAAGACACCAGTCTTATTCAGGCCAAAAGTACCATTCAAGAACTATGGTCCCTTCCCCCATTGACAGGACACTATAAATGTGGAAACTGTGTAGCATGCGATCTCACTATAGAGAGCAAATATTTTATCCATGGTAACATCAAACTGAAACTCAGGGATCATACCAACTGTCTAACATCTAATGTGATCTATTGTATATGGTGTCCTTGTGACCTCATATACATAGGTCAGACCACACAACCAGTGAAAAAACGGATTGGCCAAAATCGGAGCCGAATCCGATGTTCAGTAGAGAATGCCCCTCTGGTAGAACATTACAAAGAGAAAGCACATTCCGCCAATGATTTGAAATGGCAAGTGATAGAAAAGGCCACAGTGCCTTCCAGGGGTGGAGACATCTCACACATTTTACAAACACTAGAGTGCAAATGGATTGATAAGTGTGGTTCGATTCAAAAAGGATTAAACAGTCTTGAGGAATGGCGCAAATTTATTAGTCTACACTAAGATACTATGTTAGAATAGAACAGGGCCCTGTTCTTATCCTGTCTTATACATCGTATGTGAAAATGCAATATCTGAAATATGATCCGTTAGTATATCTCAATGTTTAATTAATGTACATTTTTCACTGTAAATATTTGTCACTTCATTCTAAATGTGTTAAGTGTGTTTTTTCTTTTGGAATTGATGCAACTATTGTGTAAAACTTTCTCTCTAAAATGAAAGTAACTCTCTCTTATATCTGAAACCATCACAATTTCGTTCTAAATACGTGAACTGTGTTTTGCATTTCTTATTCTATTTGATGAAATTCATGGTGGGAACAAATTCTTCTGAAATGTATAATTTATTATTATTGATATATTATCATAATGTAGAAATTGATAATGCTGAATCATAAATATGCAAAAAACCAGTCACCCCTTTTTTTCACGGATGGTGAAAGGTGCCCTATTATAACCCGTAAACTGTAGCCTGGTTATGTGTGCCTGAGTATCAATTGCTAACTCGCAATATATATTGGCCAAGTACAAAAGTGATTTACACCTATCCAAGATGGCTCGTTAAATTATACATTTGCGCCAGTATAACATCCCCGGGTTAAGAGAAAAGTTTGAGTTACATAACAGCAAGACGAGCAGGTATAATCTTGTTCCGCTAATAAGATATCTACAATAGTAACTTTAATTTCAAGAAATTACAATTGTACATATTTCACTAATATAATTAGATTAGATGTCTTTTAGAGAGAATGAATTATTTTTAACCGTGATTCATTAGTTTTAGAAATACATACTATCATAACAGCGGTAGATGAGCCATTAGGTATACCTATTCAAAGATGGCCGAAACGATTACCATCACTCTGATTCTGCATACGGTCATGTGACACTGTCCGGCCTCGCTCCGTAGTTATTATGCCATTACCAACAGTGCAGCGTACAGCGAGCACTGTCTACACGGAGGTCTACGCTAAGACGATTAAGTAAGTGACTATCAGTGACAGAGAGAGCCTAACTACCCCGTTAAAAATACGGACAGCATTAAGGTAACCTGGCGGTCACATTAATATTCTTTCAGCTCGTCTCGATACAAGATTGGTCTCCATTAGATGGGTTTTCGGCCATTCTAAACAACGCTCCTGGTATCCATGGAAGCGAAATAGAGCATTGCGCTTACGGAGGTTTATACAACGACGCTTAAGTAAGTGTTGCAAAGTTATGGAGAGTACCAACACTCGTTTTTAAAAAAATACTGGGACAGCATTATCGTAATCCTGGCTGTCACACTGTTATTATTTTTTCAGAACACCCTGGTATTGCAGCCAGTAGCCATATAACTTCAGACCCCCCAGAAGGGTTCTCCGTCGAACATAATAGCGCTCCTGATCGTCATAGAAGCGTATAAAAGTGAGTTCCTTCTTCCAAACTTACACAATTTAACCATTTGTGTATTTTGAAATTAGTTAATACAAAGGTATTTTATATTATTTATTTATACTACAGGTACAGCTATTATACTGTCCTGTCCGTCGATCTCTTGTCAGTAACACGCTATATTCAAGACTCTACATGAAATAGATGCTATGTGATGTACCGGTAAGTGGGGTACACGCATTATTTTAGCCCCAGTCACCCTTACTACGTATTATTATTCCACAATGTAATTATTTCCCTCCTTTAGTCCCTAGAATTGTTGTCCTGAAGAGACCCCTTATCAAGAGTGGGTCGAAACGCCGTCGACTATAAGAAGAGAGAGCCTAATGCAGTGGCTATTGTAGATAGCTCTCCTTCTAATTTCCCCCAATAACCTATTTTTCACTCTTTTTTATTTTTTTCACTGAGCTTGGTTATGGTTATCTCACTGGGACTCACAAATCACTCACAATGTATATATAAAAAATGCTTCTATGTGTAATATATTAAACGTTTTTGTGGTATAATTGACAAAATTAAATAAAGGTTGCTTACTTCGGCTGAAGTAAGTAATAGGTGATTACTATTGTGATGGGCTTTTTCTAGTTTGTTTAAGATTAAATCAGAGCAAAAAAATTTGAATTTTGCTGATATCTTTCAATAATGAATGAATGAGTTCCTTGTGAACATTTGTTGCTTTAGCACTAAGATGTGGTGCGGGCAGGGGTCTGAGGGTGCTCTGGGCTGGATGGTCTTCATGATCTTGAGGGTGTCGTCCTCTGTGAGGCTGGTCCAGCTGAGTAGGGTCTGTTGTGGTGGAAGTAGGTGCTAGGGTTGTTGCAAAGGTCTTTTGAGGGGGGATGTCTGCTGTCTCTGAGCTGGGTCTCGCAAATTCTTTGACCACAGCGAAAAGTTCCTTGCTGTTGAGTGTGTTGATCCTTTCTTGCAGGGCCGCTTTCTTCGTTGTTCTGATGAGATGGTTGTGTGAGGTGACAGCGGGTGTTGAAGGCTGAGTGGTCTTCTGGTATCTTACTGCTCCTTCATCTCTTCTCGAGCCGTCTACATGTGTGTCTGGACTCATGAAGGGCAGGAGAGAACGACTGGCTTACTTGGAGTGTCGCTCGCTTGGAGCTCTCTTCAAGGGTGCCAAAGTGTTGCGTGCTGCGTCTGTGGATGTCAGTGGATGGCTTTCGCTGAGGGTGGTGGTGAGGTGTTCTACCGTGACCTTTTTCCAGCTTCTACGAGGGTAGCGGCGGGCATGGTGGTGTACGGTGGGTTTGGTGAAGGCAAAGTGAACGCAGCAGTGGCCAGTCCACTGGAGCTCAGTGGTGTATCTGAAGGTGATATTGTCACTGGCGGCGAAGATGGGGGTCAAGTTTGTGTCCTTCTGAGTGGGTTGGGGAGGTGACCTGTTGTTTGAGTCCGATGTTGGTGAGGTTCTCCAGCAGGCAGGAGGTGGACTAGTCTGATCTAGTTGTAGGTTTAACAATTGATGTGTACTTCAGATCATTCACAGACAAGCCCATCTTTCTGGCATCCACACTCTGGCCATGTCCAATGTGATGTGGCAGGGCTTTCTGGCTAAGGAAGCAGGTGAACGGCCAAAATACTTTCTCAGCTGCTGTTAGCGAAGAAAGGAAAGACTTGTAAGCCTAGCACACAAGACTAGAGCACACAAATGGCTTCCAAGCACAGCATCTAGCTGTAATAGCTTGTGAATAGAATATCAATTGTTGCCACGCATGTCCAAAGAAAAACAATAAAGCAAAAGGAGCTTTCAATTTCAATCAATGTCCTTTCAATAATCCCAGGGATTATATTCTTCTCCAACCCTTCATCCAATAGTCCTAATCAAGGTGAAAGTACCAGACTTCATCCAATAATCACGTTCCAATTCAAAGTAGAAATTTTGGAGTCTTGTACATATCTTGGCATCCAATTTTATTCAAATAATGCAATTCGACAGAAGTAATCCATACACCCCAGCCAAAGTGTTTCTTCCCACATGGGACTTCATCAGGGCTACATATTTAAAACACTCGTCACACGTTTGATATTGTATCAGTAGTCTATAAATCCACACATGGACCCGTTATTTACATTCCAGAATAAAACCTCCACAATGCCTCCCCACAAGAATCCCTGCCTATAAACAAACTCATACAACCATCGTTAAAACTAATTTTATAGAATCACCAATTGTAATCTCTCCTCCCACCAACTGGTCCACTAACAGAGTCAAAAACACCCACAATTTTGATGCTTATTCCATCAATGTTATCCTAGTGAAATCATGAAGATCAAATGATGTCTACTAGTGAAACCTGATCATTCCCGTTGTCCCACCATGACCTATCACACTCCCTCCCTTAGGATTAAAAGCCTTAGCCTGAGAGTTGTACGCTCACTTCTCAAATCCTCTTTTTCAATTGTCATCGGTATTCAATCCTTCCTTTATTATATCATTCTTCATAAGAGGGAATTCCTCTCACAAAGGTGGCGTGCTGTTTCCAGTCTCATCTACAAATGTACTAGTATGTATTTAGTTTTATTCTACTTCCCAATCAATTTAATTTAAACCCCACATACAATCCAGTAGCACGAAAAATGGCAAAATCTATTCTCTTACTCTTTACACCCCCAATTCTTTCCCAACCATTTGAATTTTTACCCACTTGCATCTCAGCTACAAAAACACCTTTTACCCAATTCTCAATATCCTGACAACAAAAAATAGACATCCATTCTATTATGCCCTGCCTCCATTGTCCGATTCATGTGCTCAGCTTCACCATACTGACCTTCATTATTCTGGCTTCCCTGTCAAAGTGCCCATCAGGCCCACGCCTATCTTCGTTCATCTCGGACCACCAATATTTATACTAGATTGCCAACCAATCACAACACCTGAATCACTGAATTGTTGCCTGTTCCCTCTCTGGTCCTCATATTGAGGCACCAATCACACACCGGCTTGTGTTCCTCCAGTCAGCAATTGACACGTATCCCCAAGGACCCATTAGAGCCTTGTTTTCCAATCGAGGGAACCTCTGCAGTACACCACGTTGAAGACAAGCATTGGCATAGCCAATAGATCTCGCCTTTGGGACCTTATAAGTGTTTAGTTATCCAGCACAATATCCTTGGTTCAACAACATCAACTGTTGCATGGCTAAACACTTATAAGGTCCCAAAGGCGAGACCTATTGGCTATGCCAATGCTTGTTATAGATGGAGATGATTACAGAGCTGTTCCAAGTGGGTGAGGGGCCTACCTTAGTCAAAGCGTTGAATACATTGGTTAGGAGAGGGTCCAAAAGTTCGGATTATCTAAGTAAGCATCTAGTGGGGCCCCACTGGACTTGGCGCCTTACCCTTCTTACCTTCCACCAGTGCCCTACAAACCTCAGGGAGCTCAAAGAACCAAGGGTGAGCTAATTGTGTCCGTAATATTCCTTGTTCTATCATCAATCAATGCCCCTTCGGAAGATGAATGGTTACTATAGATCAGGCTAAAGTGCTATTTCCAGGTATGAGCTGGAATGTGGGACTCTATGGACGGGCCTGAAGGATCACTAAATCTAGAACACACCAATTTACAGCCTTGCGCGCTCACTGTTATCCACGTATACACTCTTGATGTCTCCCGCACAATGTGCTCGCACTCTCTTACTCATAATCTAAGCCACACTCTTAACCACTAACTAATTCTCACAATGACTCACATATTTGCGTACTGAATGGCACTTACTACTTACGATGTGTAGCACACTGGGAGATGGGTTTTTGGAAGAGCGATTAAAATGTGTTAAAGTTATAAGAAATTTAAGAGTTCAATGCAACACAAAAACCACTATCATGCGTGAATTGATGTGCATTATGGTGGTAACGAGCACTCGACAGCTCAAAGAAAGATAGGAAAAGTTGAGCATGCTGCATGCGCTGGACCCTTTTTTCCTTCCTGGTGGAGTTTTGAGAGAGTCCTAGACTATCCCGGAGCGCTATGAATGAGTTCCAAGGCCGCTTCTGCCTTGATCCGCCTAGTAACAGGTCTGCTACCTTATTGGCCTTTGCAAATGTTTCCTCCAGTGGCCCCACCCAGTGCTTGCCGTGGGCGACGGGGCAGGGAGAGACCTCCTTGAATAAGAGGCACATTTTCACAGGGTGTGGGCGATCAGTGCTCAGTGCCAAACACAAGCAGAGGAGACCCCGTGGACAGGCCGCAGCGGCTCTCGTTCGGACAGCAGGCGGCCCCTGAGCCACACAGGCAACTTTATAAATGGAGGCTGCGAGTTTATTATTTAAGCTAGTCCAGGCACGCTTGGCCACCTAAAGCACTGTTCAATACACTGAATGAAAGCGTGCACCCTACCTTTCCGGCAAATTACAAAGGTGTATGTAATACGGACCTCGTCGCAATGATGAAAGATGTATATTACTTGCGGGACACGTGCATCTCTGTTCAGCCTGAACTGATGCACACGTGTATGCAATCTGGTGGATGTATGTCCATGCTACTTTACATATAAATCGGTTTAGTGTGGATATTATCCAGGTACATATATAGGTATATTGCTGCAGATATATATTGATAAATATATATGGGTCCGAATAGTTATTTCCCAATAGAGTTTTTTCTGGTTTCAAGAGAAGACGTGACCCCATCGATGAAATGGCAACCTCTTTGATTCTAAAACGTTCATATTTCTCCCCCTGTCAACCCCCACACATAAATTCCCTCTTGTTTAAGTGTGCACATGCTTAGTCATTTTTTTGACATCACAATGGGTGTGTTTAAAGGGTGTAACAATCACCACACTCTACATAGTGCTATCTCGCTGCCAGCAGAAGAACAGGCTAGAAAAGTTTGTATAGGCAAGGGAGCACCCTCCCCCACTAGGAGACACCTCTGAGAAGCTGGTTGTTGAGCATGCAGACACATGGCAGCTAACAAACCAGACGGCGACATAGCCGCATGTTTCATGGCACTGGTAAAACCGCAGCTTTGCAAAACACTAGTAACAAGCGCGGCCACGCGGCCGCGAAAGGAATGTGAGGTATGCAGCTGGCACCCAGCCACGCTGCTTCTCACTCCCAAGCTCCCTAGGCCAGGGGAGAGAGAAGGCGGGACATGCACCCGCCTTTGGCCAATTGCGTGCTGTCTTTCTTAGAAAGACGCACGCAAAGGCCAATAGCGCGTGATGAAAACAAAAAGCACACGCACGAGCGTATAGTCCGTGTTGAAAGTCCTTACTAGAAGCCTCGCAGAGTAGCGCATGCGCGCTGGCTCAGGCAAGACCTAAAAAAACGAAAACTTTATTGTTGCCCCCAGTGATGTCAGTTCACATTGGTGCAGCTACCCAATCACAACAAGCATTTGCAATGCAATAGGTCTCACATTTACGCAAGTTTATGCTATTGGCATTGTAAATGACAATGCTTTTATGTTTCAAACCCAAAACATAAATAAAAGGCATTGTGATATACAATGCCAATAGCTCAAACTCTCATAAATACGAGACCAGTTGCATTGCAAATGTTTTTTTTTTAGTAGTTATTACTGTAGCCATGGTAAACCATGGAGAGGGTTCCAGTGCTGTACAGTTGTTGTATGCGAGGATCATCCAGCTTGTCAGGGGGGAAACATGGACTCATGCACAATCCTTAACAACGTGACTGCTCATTCACGTGCATGAAACATCCCTAAGGGGTGCATCGAGGGACCCTGCAAAACACTGTCGGTCTGCCAGCAGTGTAGGGAGACGAACCCGAGTATGACTCGGGGCTGCTGTTTGCCATAAGAATTATTTGGGTACTAACACTGCCACTCTGGTGCTCATTCTCTGTAGAGTCAGAACTAGAAGGTAAACCGCTCTAGCAGCCTTGGCATTACAGATGTGTTTTAGTGCACATGTTTTGCTCTTAAAATGAGGAATTACGGCAGCACAAGAACCAGGTGCCTTCCAGCATATATATGCCCTCCCATGAGCACCAGTCGTTTCATTTGTTGGCTTGAAACAATTTGTCGTGTATTTTCGTTTTGCGACATATTTTTGTTTACCGTCATCTCTGATGCTGTAAGCCTGCACTTGAAAAGTGGGTTTACCACAAAACCTTTACTGGTTATGGAAGTTGCTGGATAAATGGATTCATGTATAATAAAAAGGTCTCGGTGACTTTCAGACTGTCCTGACGAATACCCGACTGTGTTCCCAGAGCCCATTTGCTCAGGATGAAAATGGAAATGAAATGATTGCAAAACATATGAGCACTAACTCACACCATGATGTACATGCAGTCTTTCTAAAGTTGATCACACGTCCCGTAATGCGTGAGTAGCTCAGTCCAGGGTAATTCTTGTTATTATTGCTCCTGCGTTCTGTTTTATCGCTTTCTAAATTCAGGACTGCAAGTACCCGAACACCAAGACTCCATAAGCCAGTTACTCATGGACATGGGAAACCCGAGAGCACTGCTTCTCTTCTCCTGGCTTTCTTTCTTTCCTATGCGGAACTCTCTCCTTCCTGAAGCCTTTTCTGTGCTTCTTGCTCACCTCAATACCAAAATTCGAGTGTCCCTGCTTAGTACATTTCAGTCACTGCTTTAACCCAAGCATCCCAAAGGCACTTGTTTATCTGGTAATGGATCACGTAAACATCATAATGCCTATTGAATTTGAATTTGTGCAGTCCTTCATATTAGCACTAAAAAATGTATTTTCCGTCTTTCCATTGCCAATTCAATAAACATGTTTTTGCGTGATCAATTAAAATACAGCCAACAGCTTTTACAACCAACAAATTCAAATACTCCTGACACAAAAATGATTAGTGATCAAGGCCAACACCACCGACAAATTCAGTTTTGTGTCAACAATATTTGAATTTGTCGGTGGTGTTGGCTTGAACGCTAATCAGTTTTGTGTCAGCAGTATTTGATTAGCGATCAAACCAACACCGCCACCAACAAATTCAAATCCTGCTGACATAAAACGTATTAGCCATCAAGCCAACACCACCTACAAATTCAAATCCTGCTGACATAAAACTGATTGGCGAACTCCCCTTCAAACATCTGAAGATGGAAAGGTTAAACAAACCCTGGGAGAAAAGTCGGGGGAAAAGTCACCTCCGCTTCCACACATGGGCAAACGGCCGCCATTGTCCCCGCTGCACTCCGAAAGTGAAAGTGGATGTGCCCACTGAATGTAAGCAAGGCACGTCGTGGTGCCTAACGGGACAAGCAATGGCAAAGCCAAAAAGTCGGACATTCACGGCCAGCTTTTGCGCTGCCAAGACTTCTTCTGCTCAGTCTCGTTTTTTGTACACCTTTATTTTGGGTATTCTGCTAGTCCCTTACCATTATAAAAGAAGAGGATGTGGTCTCACAGCCAGAGCTGCTGATTTTGGAGCTGGGAATCCAAGGTTCTAGCTTCAGGGTTGACTCCACATCCTGTGATTCTGGACAAACGCAAATCACTTAATCTCCCTGTGCCTACCAAAACACAAGCCCAATCCTCCGTAAACTAAAGCCCAAAACCAAACTAAGATCCTACTAAAAAAAAGCCCAAATGACGATCAACAGCAAAGATTGCCGCATGGTAAAAGAAGTACCCCCAATACAACTGTGGAATTAGGAGGAGGTGGGAGGGAGGAAAACTGTATTTAAATGTAATCATCTATGGTGCCGGAACTACACCCAAGCAAACAGAAACAAAGCAAGAAATAAAGAAATAAAGTAGACCCCCAGAGAACAAAGAACTGTAGTGTGATGAGACAGTACTTAGTCCCTGCTGCATCAGAGCAGCGGAAGAGAGAAAGGAGAGACAAAGTGGCAGGACTGACCATTGGCTAGCAAGGATTTTTGAAGGACACTGAAACAAACAAATCAAAAGCTGGGGGATGGCTTTAACCCAACATAAGAAATTGCAAAAGGTCTCGAATACTCTACCTAAAAAGGATCGTCCCAGAATGGAAACCCTCATCTGATCCTACGTCTAGTGTTTCCACCAATCAGAAATTCACCAGTATCTTAAATGAGTATATTGAAAAAGTATTTTGACCTGCCTCCCTCCTGGAACCTTTATTATTTATTGTTCAAGAAAAAACTCCATTAATTATTGACTCACGGCCAATAATAAGAGTGTGTTGCACTATTATGGCTGATTGTCTGCCAATCATATACGCGATCAAAAAATGCAAACCTGCCGGATATCTGGAGTACAAAAAAGCAGAAATAAACACATGAGTGTAATCTCCAGAAGAACTCACGCCGGATAATCGGTGAACAAAAAGCGGGGATGAGCACATTCACGTTTCCACCAATCAGAAACTCCCCAGTATGTTGAATGAGTATATTCCAAAAACAAAAATTCAGTAAATTATATACTCGCGTCCATTTAATAAGAGTATGTTGCACTGCTACGGCTAATTGCCTGCCAATTAGAGGTGGGCGGAATTTGCGTAATCGCGTTACGCAAATCTCCGCGAAACGGTAAAAAATCTCCGCGAACAAGCAGAAATTCCTCAAACACGCGGAATTGCTTGTTCGCGATGCTTTTATCCTGTTCGCAATCGCTGTTTGTGTGCTCGGGGAGAAATATCTCGCGAACACGCATTTTGAGAAGGCGAACAAGCAAAAATTTCGCGAAGTCGCGGAAAGCGGAATTTTGTGCAATTTTGCGTTCTCCGCAGAACGCGAAATTACCCAAATTCCGCACATTCCGCGAACGGAACGGAATTTACCGCCCAGGCCTACTGCCAATCGTATACGGGATCAAAAAATGCGAACCTGCAGGATATGATATCCGGTGAACAAAAAAACTAAAATACACATTTTTACTATTCACAATCACCCAATTATCAATCAATGCTCTTGAGTTACGACAGATTGCTTGCCAAGCATGTGTGTAATCTGTTGAAGAGCTCCCACCGGAAAAATCTGTGAACCAAAAGCAGATATAAGCACATTCATGTTGTCCACATAGTTTACAGTGTCCTTTTCTAGCCGAACTGCCAGTGTGCTTTTTTGTTCGTGTTGCCACGCATGTATTTACCACACATGTCTTTACCGCACCTGTAATACAATGAGTTAACCTTTACAAAGCGTAGTATTATATCATAGTGTAGTGAGGAAATGGGGTTAACTGCAGACATTGCTAAATTAACATAAGTAGTATATGCTTAGCTGTCATTCTGCCGCTTTTGCACACGAAACTGCATGGCTCTGTTCTCGTGAAATACTTTGCTGGCGCTGCTTCACATGAGAACCGTCTACATTTCACATATCCAGGTGGGCAATGTGCTCTCTGTCTGTGCAGCGTGTTCAAGGTCGAATAACAATGTATGCTGTTGATTCACTTTGGTCAGTCCCACGCACCTAGACATAACATGAAGCACAGCGGCCCAACTGAAACTCGGGTGCTTTTTAATATGGCATTACATGCATGAGGAGACACTTGGAGAAAACTATTCCAACATAGAAGAGCTGTGCCGATCCTGGGATGTAATTCATTGCATCTGATCTCGTAGGTATAGGGTCTCGCTGACAAAGCCCAGAGGTCTTTTATAATTATTCTAAACTAGCTCATGAGCATGGGGAGGGTGGTAAAAGGCGCTATAGTCCTGTTTCCGCTGTCATTATAATATGATTTCCCCTTTTGTGCTTTATGCAATAGTAACAATGCTGATTATATTGTTCTTATGCATTATGCTGCTTGTATTGGCTAGAGTACTGCACCTTAGAGCACGTTAGTTAAAAATAAACATTTTAAACTAAACAGTGTCTCTGATTACTCACGTTGTGGACAAGTATGAGTGTGAACGAAAGAGTGTTCTTGTTTCCCACTATTCCTGAGAGTTTACTAAGTTGCATGTTCTAGGTTGTCTTATCATTGGTAGCTTCGCTGTAGTACGGAGAACGAATGAGACACTATTGCTAGTCGGATTGGGGTTCTGGGCACTGAGGTGGCTTTTTTGGTACACAACAATACACCGAGGTCCTGGTTTCCTGCGTATAGTTCTGTGCATGAGCAGAATCCCTGCAACATGGCGCCCTTAACGTTTGGTCTGGTACTTATTTACGAGACGCTTTAGTAGTGCTTCTACTTGTCCACAATACCCTCACTCCTATTTTCCGGTAAACAGTGGTGACGGCATAGCCTACCTGTATTGATACTTTATAGGTCTTTTCAAGCTTGATATTATAAAATGGTTTTCTCATTCATATGAATTACGAACCTGTTGCGCTGCCACGCTTTTGAGTTGTTTTGTTTTTCTTAGTCCTTAAGGCTGAAGTCGATCTTGCGGCGCATAGCCGCACGCCAGTCCGTCATCATTTGGCCGCATATGGAGTGCCGGACGCAGGCATCGCACTAATCTTTGTGGTTGGAGCCAATCTAGCTTTCCACTTTGAGGTATTTTACTCTTGGGTAACGTTTCTGGCAGTTAATGGAGATAATAATTTGTTCCATACATACACTCCCACTGCAGTACCTGTAGTGTATCGGCCATTTACGACTCTTGGGGTTCCGATTTCAGCATGGCAACACCATATTTGGTTTAATGGCGCCCTCGCCCACACAGTGACTCCGGTCCGATTAGGCCCTTTGTCGATTGCAGGGGCTACTACTTGGCCAGTTTTGGCCGGGTACACACCACATCCACGTTATCTAGTAGCCATTGTAGATGAATTGCGTGTCTTACACATCTCCTTAATTGAGGTGCATAGGGCTCTAGTACAATACGTTTCCCGCAATATACAGATAGGAGCACCTGGGGTTGCGGCGCAACCAGCTGGCCCGGCCGGGATGTCCATTAGTCCTGTCATGGTTAATTCACAGCACTATCGAGGCACTTCCAGTCCACGTTTTGCAGCACGCCAGCAGCATCAGGAGAGAGAGAGAGCAGAGCAGAAGCGGAGCGGAGCTGTAACGGCGGGTATCTGCCGCCACCGCCACCGCTACCGCTAACTGCTAATCAGAGCCGGAGCCGTAGCACCAGCGGAGCTCCACCGGAACCGCAGCACCCGCAACAGCACTTGCGCTAAGCAGTCACAGCTATAGCCGCCATCGCAAGCCGCCACTACAGCCACACACCAGCCGCAAAACGGGGAGCGGGGGACCAGCCTGCACCCGACTCCTTCATCAGTGGCAGAGGGCGCAACGCAGCAGCAGCAGGGGGGGACGTTTTCCCGTACGTCTCCTCAAGACAGATTACAGCTACCAGTGAAGGGCCCACTCCAATGAGAGGGCACTAGCGAGCTGCTTCTTGCAAACGCCAGAAGCCGTAGTAAAACCGCAGGAATAAGCTGTTCCCGCTGCTCCCACTGCAAGTAATCCACGAACCCCTGGGCCTCAGGCCTCAGGCTTCAGGCTTCAGGCTCCAAGCCTCGGAGGGCTCCAGGTATTGGCACTCTCCCCCCTGCGTTGCCATCTGCGACTGAGTACCAGAGCCTGGAGATGGATGAGGCACAGCGGTGGAACTGAACTTTACGGTGAGCGCAAAGGGGGCAGCGCAGCGAAATCTTCTCATCTGAGCAGTAAAGTGGGTTAAGTCCGAGACAAGCAGCTACCTGCTTTAGCGTCCTCGCTTCTGCCCTCGCGCTCAGTCACCAGAAGTGAGATGAGGAGTACGTAAAGAAATGGCGGAGGGGGCAAACTAGAGCAGGAGGACCAGAGAGGAGCTCTCAATGAAGGACACCGCGTGTCAAAGGAAGCGCTGAGTTAGAGCAGGTTTTGTAGTGAGGGCTTAGTTGTGGAAGAGCCACTACTGACTGAGAACCTATTGATAGGCATTAGGCGGCAGAAGCCAGAGGTTCGCATTAGGAACGCCGGCCGCTAAAGCGCCACCATCCCTGTTAATTGTCAAGCTAACTGCCAAGCATCAGTCAAATTGCTCGGACCTCTGAGGCTGTGTAGGAAGGCATCAACCAATACCACATTTCCCTGGCCGCTTGTTATAGGGCAACATTGGACGCGATCTAGACGGCCGGACAGCCCTGGCGATATGAGATCAGGGCGTATTCGTGGATGCTCCACGAACAAAGGGGGGGCAAACAAATGCACGAATAAACGCAAAAGATCGCCAAAAGCGCTCGATGGGACAAGAGAAGAGCCACTGACCAAATCCAGGCAAACAACCCAGAGGGAAGGCTCACTAATTGACATAACAAGTGTCAACCCTAACAGCTCGAGTAGTGAGCAATTGACACAAGCAAAAAAGAGTAGCAGAACAAAAACCGGTCTCGCAATGCTCCAACCGAAAATCTACACAAAGTTTCATTTTTTTTAAAATGCGGCGGACACACTACTCTCAAACACCAATGAATCTCTAGGTTTACAGCAACCCATTGAACCATCTCAGCTTTCTCAGTCAGCGCAGTACACTGGCTTACAGTCAGATAACAACAGCAATGGAAGCCCCAGCCCTATGGCTAGGGGACCATTACAAGTGACATCAACCCCTCAGCGCGACAAAAGCTGTACCACAAGGGGCGCGATAACCAAAGGGATACAGCCAGGAATGAAAATTATCTTAGAAGCAAATCTTATTCAAGTGCACAGAGCAAATAACAATAATAAAAAAAAATCAGCCAACAAACATACTCCACAAAAGCTTCACAGACCCCGGCATTTCTTCTAATGAAATCTTTTGCGAGGGCAATACATTTGGTAATGGAGACGAAGCCAACGGATCTATGAATTGTACTGCGAAAAACCAAGAACAAACTAAGTATCCCAGCGACCACAACGATGCAAATGTAAACACCAAAAAGGAGCGATGGGAAGCAAATGATCCAACCTTGAGAATTCAAACCTCAACTCAAGTCGAACAAGCAACGGATCATGATAGTACGTCGAGGCCTGGGAAGGACATGGCCCACACAGTCAGGCCTTCAACCTCGCCGCTAGAGGCAATAGAAATATCCTCATTCCTGGGAAAGGAAGAGTGGGAAGATCTACTAGCTGCATACACTCAAGACAAAGGCAAAAGCGAGTCAAATACCAAAATGTCGAATACGCCTATTACAATAGGCGATACCTCACACGAACATCCAGTGACGGATGAGGAGGCACCAAAGATGGGTCAAAAAAGCCCCACAACTTCTGACAATCACGATGAAACCCCAAAGCATGAAAACGCCTGGTGCAGTTTGCTTAAAACAATACAACTCCTGGTAGAAGCCCTCAACTATCAATCGGATAAAATGGACGCTCAATTGACGCTACTTGACACACTGGCTGTATTTGTGGTTGCCATTGATGGGAAGTTGGGCACGCTAAACACGCTTCTTCAAAACAAACTGGCTCAGCCGAACCAAGGATTTGGGAACACTAGAGAAGGATGCGGATGCGGCCCAATCATCGACAAATTGGCGACTTTACCGACAATATTGAGCAATTTGTGTACACAGCTCAGAAGGCCATCCAAGTGCAAACAATGCAATCCCCGTAACAGCTCCTTCGAGGCTGACACAAATAACTCAAGGTTCAAAGAAGCACCGGTGAGCAACAGACAAGACAACTCCAAATTAAGGGCCCCTCTATCTATAATACCAACAAGTACAGGGACCAGTGAAACCGGAACAACAGAAATTCCACTCTTTGAAAACTCTGAGGAAGAAAAAGCAAGCACAAAAACGAACGCCAAACAAAGACGAGCAAAAAAACGCAAAGGCAGGAAACACAAAATTGTCTCTCAACGTAAATGCTTTATGCACCTCTTTGGGAATGTTCCAACTCTGGAACAAAGCGCAGCTCAACCCGAGAGTGCCATGTGTCTTTTGGAAATTGAGGAAGCCATCAGCACATCTGAGACTCCTACCAAGGTAACAATCCCTAATAAGACGGGGTGCAACAGTAAGTCCAAAATAAAAACTATGGAAACACACGGGATCCGAATACAAAAAGAGCCCGAAACAGGAATACAAAATTTATGTCTCCAAACCGGTGAAGCTAGCAATATTATCCTTGAATCCAGCGCAAAACAGGTGCAAAAAAGTGACAGACAGCCTGGCCCCAATCTACAGCAAATAAAAAATCAAGAACACACTTGGGGTGCGAAGCCTGGGAATAAACAAGGATCAGAAAACGCAGAGACAGGCAAAGGGCAGCCAGCAAGCTATCCACTGATAATTACCCAAGAAGCACTGCCCACGAAGAGAGAAGAAGAAACATCTACTATAGAGTCAGCGGACTTTACACGCAACATCTCCAGGCCCGGTGACAATTGCCACCCGGTCGGGCAACTAGCATGGAACAAGCACACTATCAGTCGAGATCTAAGAGTAACTGCACTTAACGTAAATCAGGCTAACACAAATGCAACACGACTAGTAGAGGACATACGACCCAGCCTCCGCAAAAAAGAGGGAGGGTTGTCAAATGAACAAAGAAACGCTGAGTCGTCCGCACGAAACCAGCAAACACCTGGCCGAGAGCTAAGAGTCACTGCACGTAATTCTAACCAAACAAAAACAACTGCAACAAGACTAGTAGAGGATATGCGATCTAGTCAATCAAAAACAGAGAGTGAGCAGACAAGTGAACAAAGAAATGCAACAGGCGCCGTTTGGTTCAACCCGAACTACTGCTCGCAAGGTGGACATGATATACTGAACAGGGGTAACATCCTACGGCTGCTATCTCATATCCCCTCTTTGGCAGAAGTAAAAAGCTCAGACCTGGTATCCATTGAATTTGCAGTCGATGAGTACACAGGAAGAGAAAAAACAAAAGCAACTTGGACAACCTTGGCAATCTCACAAAAAATATATGCTGAAGCCGAAACCTTTAAAAATTGGGGGATCACAATAAAACCATATATAAAGTTTAGATACCCTGAAATTCTTGTCCCGGTGGAAAATGAGGCAGAACTAGTTACCACGAAAAGCCTTAGAAATTCGGTCCTGAGAGGCGCGGTAGGGCCAGGGGGCAATAAAATCGATCAACATAATGAAAGCGCCCGACGTATAGTAGACGAACACATACAACCATCTGGACTGCCTGACTCAAGATGGATAGCCAGAACTTTAAATAATAACGAATGACAAACCGGCCTCAAACCAGGGGAGGCCGCACATGACTCTTTGAGAACATGCTCATGGAACATTAATGGCTTGGCCTCCAAAATATCTGACCCAGAGTTTATGACATACATTAGAAACTTCGATGTCGTGGCATTCCAAGAAACATGGCTTGCAGACCCCCCGCACCTTCGTGGCTACTTATCTTCTTTTCCGCTGCAAAAAGGTCAGCTAAATACGGGCACCTTCAAGGTGGTCTAGCAACTTATATAGCGGCCACAAGCATTTTGACGGCAAAAGAAGTCGGACCAACTCTTACAGCCTTTCTGGCGGTAAATATTCACCTGCCACAACTTATAACAGGTTCCGTTGAAAATGACTTTACTCTAATTAACATCTACATTCATCCGAGAAAGAAAAGAAAAGCAGCTAAAAACCTTTGTAGTTTTATGGAGACTTGCATAAGGGAAAGACCCACAACAAATGTTGTTCTCACTGGGGACTTCAACCTTAACCTAATGGGTGTTACGCAAGAAGACGAGCCACTAATCCAAAATGCAATCTGGGATATTCCATCACAAGCGACTTCACAAATCTCCAAGCAAACAAAGCTAGGTAATAAGATTCTGGAAGATCTGGTACACTTTAACATCAGGGCCTTAAATGGAAGGACCTCTGGAGACAATCCCCCAGCCGCAACTTTTCACTCAACAAGAATAAGCAGCATCCTAGACTATACCTTCATTTCATTACCATTATTCCAGTTTTTAAAATCATTCCGGATAGGCCGTAGTGGAGACAGCGATCACTGCCCCCACGAAACCATCTTTAAGATTGCAAAACCCAACTTTGAGCTCTCGAAAGAACCAAAAGAGTCAATCCACACCGTCAACTTCAAAAAAATTAAGTATTCAGCAGCAATAGACGGAACTCTAGTGGAAAGAGCAAAACAGCATTTTGGGAGTTGCACTGGATATAGCGAAATCACAAAATGGGAACAATTTACAAACACTATGTCCACGTACGCTACTAGACCTAAGCCACAGTCACAATTAGGCAATGAAAGATCGAGCAAATTCTCTCAAGAACATAAAGGAAAAATCAGAGGCATAAAAACCTCAATCTATCGCATTATGAGAGAACTTCAACAGAAACCTACGGACTTAGCAAAGCGTGATCAACTACGGACACTAAAACTAACACTGAAAAAATCAAAATGGGAAGCAAATAAATCCGCTGAGGATAACCTATGGGCGAGACTTCACTCTGACATCAAACGGAACGACGGGGCAAGGTTCTGGAAATCAATAAACTCATTTATAAGACATACGCACCATGGGGTCTCATCTAACATCACAGAGGAAAAATGGGCAAACTATCTTGGCACCCATTTTCACCAGGCTGCGGGAAACAACCAGGACCACGAGCTTGACACTCAAAAATCTCTAACGAGCAATAATACAAGCTTTACAGAATGGCAGATGCGAGACGATAGAGAGAATCTGCTGAACTTACAAAACCTCATTCAGCGTTTAATCAAGAAGGAAAGAAGTGAGGGAGCACCAGGGCCGAATGGAATTCCGCCAATTCTCTATAAGCAAGATGTGGTAGCCTGGGCAGCAGCCCTGGAACCGCTTTTTCTGGAGATAAGACATTACAACATCCTGCCAAGCTCCTGGAAGGGCTCAATTATCTCCCCAATTCATAAGGCAGGAGACAAGGTTTCCCCTCAAAACTATCGACTGGTGGCTTTAATTGAGAATGAGGCAAAATATTTTGCAGGCATCCTTCTAGAAGAGCTGATGGCCTGGGCAACAGAGAGATCCTTAATCCCGGCTAACCAGACAGGCTTTGCCAAAGCAGTAGGCACAATGACTAATATTTTGAGCATGAGCATGCTAATAGACAAGGCAGAATCTAGCAAAATGCCCATTCACTTTTGCTTTATTGACTACAAGGCCGCTTTTGACCACATAAATCGGAACCTTTTATGGTCTAAACTGAACGATTGGGGGATACCGAGACCCCTTTTGGACCTGCTAATTAACCTTCACACAGAGACTTGGGTACAGATAAAGGTGGGGGACGGATCCGTCCTGTCCAGGCGCATACCGACCATCAAGGTCCTGAAACAAGGCTATGTCCTGGCCCCCACCCTATTTAATCTGTTCCTAAGCGACCTTGTCCCCATTTTAAATGGCTGCAACTCCCACGCTCCCAAATTAGGAGGTCTGCAACAACCTTGTCTACTTTATGCTGACGATATCGTCCTTATAAGCTATACCAAGGTAGGACTTCAGCACCTCCTGAATGCAACACAATGCTACTCAAGTAAAAATGAGCTTACAATAAACCTGGAGAAAACCCAGTCAATGACCATCAGCAAGAAAAGAAGCAAATTAACATCATGGTACTGGGAAAAGATAAGAATTGGAGATACTCCAATATATAAATATTTAGGAGTGAAGATTGACAACGGAGGGCAGTTTTCCGCCCAAAGAATGAGCATTCGAGGGAAAGGGATATCCTTGGCAATTTCGCTGAAGTTTCTAAACAACAAACTTTCTGGTCCGTCTCTTCTGCCCTTGACGCAAGTAATCCGCGCTAAACTTCTCCCAACGATTACCTACGGGAGTGAGGCACTTAGAGGAAGGGACGCCAAGATCCTTGATAATACAATAACAGCTGCCTACAGAATCATCTTCAGTCTGCCCAAGCTAACTTCACCAGCTCAAATCAGGCTTGAATTTGGCATTGATCAACAGGTCCTGGCAAGGCAGGGAGCCTATATGATAGCCTGGGACAAAGTGAGGAAATCGAAAAAGGAACATTAAATGAACATCTGTGGATAGAGCTAGCCCAACACCCGTCCTCAGCAGCAGCCAAGTTCCTATGGGACAGCCTGAAGAACACGGGATTAGAGCAGCTCTGGGATACCCCAGTAAATCACATAACATTCAAAAAATTGGTCAAGAAATCGATCAAACAACTATCATGGGTTCAAGATAAGGCAGCCCTCTCTAAAAGAACGCATGGCTGGATGATCCTAAACTCGTACACAACAAAGGCACCACAGAGCTATTTTGGTGAGGGTTACTCTAAATCCGCCAAAACGTGCTTTTTAAAGCACAGGCTGGGCCTGCTCCCCTGCATTCAAAACCTTCCAAACTGGATTAAAATAAAAACTGATCCTCTTTGTCGGTTATGTGGCTTGGGGCAAGAGGACATGCTGCACTTGATCTGCTCTTGTGAGAAACTACGCGATGAACGGAAACACTTGCTGAAACACCACTTCAATCAGCAAGGGATCCACACACGAAGGAAGGCAGTTCTCGCTTGCTTTTCTCCCCATGATCCTCGCTTGAACTGCAGCTTCGTAAAATTTATGAAGGCAGTGGGAAGAAAGATGCCAAAAATTAATCTATAATGGTCTCTGTATTATCGTCTTAACATTGCTTGTCGGTTGACATTACTGACCCTATGAGCTCATGAGGAAACCAGGAAAGAAGAAATAACCTCACTAACATGAAGTTGATCAATCTTTTTAAAAAAAAAAAACAAAAAAAAAAACTTTTATATTCAAGAAGCTGCCGTGTGTACAGTCGATTTAAGGAAATGCGATTGTTTTTATTCTGATTCTATTTAGAATTGTACTTTTATTATACTTGCTCTTAATCTATTTTGTATAGCAATGGTTTTTAGTAACTATGCTAATAAAATTACTTACTTACTTACTGTCATGGTTAATTCGGTTATGGGCAAGCGACCACAGAATAAGGATGATTTACCTTACTGGCTTGCTGAGAAATATGACCAGCTGGAAGCGGTATTTCCTAATTCCTCTCCTGGAGTAACACAGGATATTAACAATAAGTTTGCTGAAAGACTTAATACCAGAGGTAACTGATTGTGGGAATCGGGGTAAAGTGTTCGCAGCAGTGTATGCAAAGTGTTTTGGCACAACTTCTATGACTGTGCTGCCCTCCGTGATTAAGCGTGTTCAGGATGAGCACGGCCCGGAGGCGGCGGTGGAGTTGGGGATGAGGCTTGTCGCAGTGTTTGTCGTATTTGCCGATCTCATACTTGAGAACATCAAGGGGGATGCGGTTAACGTTCAGGTGTCTAATGCCTTGCGTCTTGTCCCAGAGGAAGAGAAACCCCAAGAGTTACTGAAAATTATTGCAGATGCCTATAAGACCATTGGACGTAATAGTTTGTGTTTTAAGCCATTTGCTAAAATACCGGCACAACAGCAAACTAAGATGCCGCAGTCTAATGAAGACCACCGTCCTATTTTTCCTAAAAAGAATTGGAAAAATAAACAAGCATTTGCAATGCAAATAGGTCTCGCATTGTGAGTTAGAGCTATTGACGTTGTGTAAATGGCAATTTTTTTACCTACACGTTTTATTTTTGGAAGGAATGTATGTAGTGTGCAAAATCCCTTTTTGATAAGGTCCTGCACTTCGTAATAAATTTATTGAAAAAGATGCAAAGTGTGTTTTGTGTCAACAATTGCTTCGCACGTACCTCATGGTTGAAGTGTCGCCACACATCCACACCGTGGTGCCTTACTAATGCGAAACTCATTAATAAAAGTAGTGCTTACAGACTAACTAACACGAAAGGGATCAGAGCATGGGACCGAATCCCGGTTTCTCTTTCATTTTCTAGACTATTCGACTCACTCTCCTGCCTCTTGGTTATCCTCCAAATACTGGGAGGGAATGAAGTTTGCCAAGGGGGCGGGGGGCAGTGGGGCTTCGGGGGTACATGAAAATGAATTCATTGCCTAGTTGTCAAAGGTCGCCCGGTGCTATTAGTTAAGTGTGCAGATTTCATTAGGATAATAAGAGTACTTCACTCGCATCTATGGGAAAATCAACATTAACTAAACAAAATGCCAGAATGCGTGTCAGTTTTCACAGTGTTTTAGACAGTACTGGTTGCTTAGTTTCATTGCATTAATTTTTGTATTTACTCTTTTACACAGCATTCAAAGTAGGTTATCTAATCCCGAAGCCCCAAGTTATTAAATGACCCATAGAAATGAGTGTTTTACAGTTGAGCAAATGTGTCCAGATGTAATTTTGGTGGTGCTTGGAATGATCAGCCAATGAGGTACTCGATGAGCAGGTATTTAACTACACGTTCAAAATGTACTGTATTGTGGCTGTTGTTTGTTTGTACACAACCACCTACCAGACAGTGCTCACAGAGGGGCGACTAAAGCACAGAACAAAATGTATTCATTTATCCTGAGTGTGAAGGCACCCGGAAGGTTTAGGTGCCCGCCCGGAGAGGCTAGGGATCCCAGCGCTTCTACAGACTCTGCTGTGCTCCTCTGCACTAGCAGGCCACAGCTCAGAATCGGCCGCTTCTGCTAAGAATAGGTGAGGGGGATGAGGTTGGGGCATGTGGGAGTTGCCGGCAGATTTCCAGGTTATTGAAAGTGATAATTCTGACGTGAGGCAATGGAGACTGACTTTGTCTGTTTGTCTGCACCAGTCTATTTCTCTACCATCTACTGGGCTCACTGTCGTGTATCTATTCATCTCTCTTTGTTAGAGGTGCGCGAGCCAATATATTAATTAGCAGGTAGAGCCAACCAGAGACGAGCCAAGCGCAGACGAGCCAGTGGGCGAGCCGTAAAAATGATTGGCATGTTAATTGTACAGTAATTATGTAAATGTGCGATAATGTCTCTTCAGAATTCAAAAAAGTGAATTTCTTTAGGGCGTCACCTCAGTACACAAGATTATAGCACTGAATTGAGAGGAGGTTATTAAAAGTGCTCGTTTTAAGCTTGAGTTAAAACACTGCCGCTCCTCACGCCCCAACAACAATGCCATTTGTGAACTAAGAGGCGTCAGTTGCCATGCATACCCCGAATGTTGCCTAGAATCTTATTATATTTAGAGTAACATTAAAATCTAGGTCATTAAAACACGAGAAGTTTTTGTACAGCACGCATCTTGAACTCGCATATTTCAAGGTGGCAATAATAAAGATGAAAGCGGAAGTGCCGGCAGGCAAGAAAACACGAGCGGGAGTGAGGGGGGGGAGGGTGAGAAGTCACAGACTGAGGAAGGGGGCGGTGGAGTGGGGAGACAGGGAAGAAAATAGTGTTGGGAGTAAAGGGGCCAATAGCCGTGGAAGGATACAAATGATGAATGAGGAGGGACTAACAAGCCTCAAACCAATTGGAAGGCAGCACTTAAGGCAAAAGCCAATGGGCAGAGAGTGGGCAGAGCTTCCACGAAGCTTCCACACTACAGTATATACTGCATGCCTCGCAAAGTGATGGCAACGCATTTGTGCTGCAACTCTAGGCAAGACCTAAAAGAAAATAGTGTTAGGAGTAAAGGGGACAATAGCCGTGGAAGGATACAAATGATGAATGAGGAGGGACTTACAACCCTCAAACCAATCGAAAGGCAGCATTTAAGACAAAAGCCAATGGGCAGAGAGTGGGCGGAGCTTCCACACTACAGTATATACTGCATGCCTTGCAAAGTGATGGCAGCTTATTCGCGCTGCAATGCTAGGTGACACCTAAAAACAGGGGAAGCAACAACAGAAACAAAGGTCACGTGCAGTATCACCGGTACCCGAGTCCTCTGAGCGCACTTATGATTTGCACGACCGCGCATGATTAGGTCTCCTGACAGGTTTCAGGTCCCTGATCAGCGTTCTCCTCATTCTTCACAGGAAACATCGGGCTCACAAGCCGGTGGAGGTGATCGCCAAGATCGCGGCAGAGGTCGAGGTGCCCCGCAAGGACGCGAGCAACCTCGTCAGACTGACGGTAAAGGAAAGCAGGAAGATTTTCCACGTCAGCGCCCTCTGTTTCAGGAAAAGAAAGTTGCTGCTTTAACAGCGAGATATGCAACAGACGGTGAGAACCCGCCTTCGGAATCTAACTTGGGCAGTAACGCTGTTAGACAGCGCAGCGGAGGTTACAATAGTGCAGCAAGCACAGTGTTCATTTCTGGAGGCGACAGCAACTGACACTTTCATCACAGTAGAAACTGCTGACACCCGAGTGGCTCTCCCTGACAGATTATATGAAATTGTATTTCTAATTGAAGGTGATATACAACGTGTTATTAAAGGGATTTTTTGGGAAAATCTGACTTCTTCGTATGACATCTTGTTAGCTGAGGCAGACTGACCCCGGCCTTTTGTTTTAGCCGCTCCATGGGGGGGGGTAATCCTTCTTAGTTTTTCGTACAATGTAGCCAAGGAGCAAGCAATGGCTTTTGCAGAAGAGTGGGCTTTGGTGCTTGCACCGGCTCTGTACCGTACTCAGGTGGGCTGGGATAAAGCCTCCACGCCTCATGAGATACCATTGCGGTCTATGCCACAGCCACAACCCCAATATCCCCTCTGGCGGGAAGCTAAAGCTCCCGTTTCTGAAATTCTTGAACAATTAGAGTATCAAGGGGTGATTGAGACATGTGTGTCACCGATGAATAACCCTCTTTTTACAGTAACCAAACCAGATGGGTCGTACCGCTTAGTTTTGGATTACTGACATTTGAACTCTCATTGTCGTAACTATGCGGTTCAGAATACCCATAGCTCCGGTCTTGTAGATAGTCTTGTGCGTAAAAAATATAAAACTACACTTGACATTTCCAATGGCTTTTTTATCCACTATCTGTCCTGTATGAGTAGTCAATGGACAGCGTTCACCTTGGGCGGCAAACAAAAACAATTTACAAGATTGGCCATGGGCTACAAAAGCAGCCTGGGCGTATTTGCCGCACGTGTTGTCTCTTTGTTAGACGACATAGACCCTGATGCATACTCGTACGTTGATGATATTTATCTCATGGACGACAAATTATGGCCACATCTTTGTCGCGTGGACCGCATCATAGTTTTGTTTGCAAACTACGGTTATAAATGTAACTTTGCAAAATCACACATTGCAGAGTACACAGTGTTGTTCCTGGGCTACGAGCTCAATAATGAAGGTAGAGGCCCAGCACCTCACTTCTTGGAGAAATGTGCATGTTTGCGCTCTCCTACAACCCTGAAAAAATTACAATCTTTGCTGGGATTTTTAAATTTCGGACAAACTTACATTCCCGATTATGCCCAGCATATCAAGCTGCTGTATGCCTTGATACAACCTACCTTTACAAAAGCCTGCTGGCTTCCGGAACATTCAGCTATTCTGCAATCCTGGCAGTATTATCTTCTTGAATCTAAATACTTGTTAACGCGTGATAACCACACAAACCTGGTGATAAGAAGTGTGCCAGGGGCAGTGGGTTTCACCTACTTGACATTTAATGAAGGTGACACAGTACCTATTGCTTACAAGTCACATTTGTACACATTGGCTGAATTGCGTCTTTCAACTGTTGAAAAAGTATTGTCCGCAGTCCATATGGCGATCGATCCTGAAGGAACGTAAACTGGCGCAAGGAAAACACATGATGGTTGTAACACCACATCCTGCTCTTGAGGCTGTGACGAAAGCCAGTGTACCAAACTCAAAAGCTTTACATCCGCGTTGGATACAGTGGGCTACTTCGTTGACATCATCTGATGTCACCTATATCTTTGACTCCTCGTTGTAAACTCAGGAGTTCTTACAGTATGAATTTGTTCATCCCACTCCTCTGTCAATGCGCCCGCTCGAGGACTACCATTGTATCATTTATACCGACGGTTCTGCGCAACCGGGGACCGAATCTAAACAGTTTTACTCGGCAGCATGCGCTATAGTGGCAGGTACCACAGTGAACAGTGAGTTCAAGTCCAGTGTCGTGCACACGCAGGTACTACGGGACTGTACCGCCCAGTTAGCGGAGCTACGTGCTCTGGTGCTAGCACTGGAGATTGCTGATCCTAATGTGACTACCTTGATTGTGAGTGACTCTTACTACTGTGTACAGTCTTTTAATGACAACTTATATTTTTGGTCTCAGAATGACTATCGTGTTTCTAAAGGCAGCTCAATTAAGCATAAAATGCTTTGGGTTCGAGTCGCAGAGCTTAAAGAACGTCTGCCTCTCACACAAGTAATTCATACTCTTGGCCACCAGCGCATAGGAGTACACGCAGTCGGTAACAGTTTGGTTGATGAAGCAGCTAAAACAGCAGTAGCCACATATTCAGTTGCAGCATCTTGGCAGCTATAGCTGCTACAGAGAAGGGAAGTAATTACCCACAGGGTTTCCCTTTGAAATACTCTTATCATTTAAGTCCCAATAACGTTCCCTATGTGAGAATTAATGACGTTGGTGACAGGTTTAATCACAACGAAGACCGCAGACTAGCATTGATAACAGCCGCGCATGAAGGCATGGCCTCTGCTCATGCAGGCGTTTCAGCGACTGTCTGTATCTTGCAGAAACGTTACTGGTGGCGTGGGTTATATAAAAAACCCGTAATTATGTGCTTTCTTGTGACATTTGTCAGCAGATTAAACCTTCAACGGCAGCACGCCCGCCACAAACACAGCTGTACATTTCTAATAAACCATTCAATTGTGTTTATTTGGATCACTATGGTCCGTTTTCTTCAGAAACTGCGTAGAAGTTTATCTTGGTTGCAGTTGATTCGTGCACACGTTTGGCCACAACGCAGTGCTGACGCACGAACTGTCATCAGGGATTTACGTGTCTTTGTGGGATTTTTTGCATGTGGCACCTTTCATTCTGACCAGGATCCCGCATTCGCCTGTAAAGTGTACAAGGATGAAATGAGGTCTTTGGGGGTGCAAGTCAAATTTTCGTTTCCATACAGGCCTGAGGGCAACTCAGTTGTGGAGTGAATGAACCGTGACTTAAAGCAATCCTTGACAGCTAGAGTTATAGGTACTGGCAGGAACTGGTTTGCCCATTTGTATTGCATACAACGTGCACTAAATAATCTCCCTAGAAGATCTCTGGGTGGGCGAACCCCATACAAAATGTTTTTTGGCATGAAAATGTGTGTGCCAGACCTTGATGGTCTAGACATGGCGGCGACAGCCACATCCTTTGACGTAGATAATCATTCTGATGTGTTACAGAAACTATAAGAGACTCAAGATGGTCTTGCAAAGGAACATTTACCCTCCACCACTGAAGCGGCGCTGCAGATTCCGGTAGTCGGCTAGCTACCCAAGATCGGAGATCTGGTCCGTGAGAAGGTGGAGAACAAGAAAGAGTTTGGCCCCTGTTATCGTGGACCTGCCCCAGTGCTTGGCGTGAAGGGTACTCGTACAGTCATTTTACCACCACTGCCAGGTCGCAAAGACAACAGATACATCTCAGTGGACAGTGTCAAACTACAACGCCTGGCCGATTCCACATAGTATGACACCTGCTGCTTCCTGTCCAACAATATCCAGGAATACAGTTTTGGCCAATTCCAACAACATCAGGCCTGACACTGCCATAGAGATGACCACTGTTACTGATCCTTTGCTAACTCCTCCGGCTTGCAATCTTAATGAAGAAACTGAATATGTGTATCCTACTACAGAGTCTTTGCCTAGTTTACAAGACAACACCCTTAACCAGTCACGTTTTTCTTTTGACACATTTTATATTTTTGTCACCTGGTTTAAAAGAAATTATTTGGTTCCTCCTTGGACATACATTTGGTTGGTGCTCATCGCCATTTTTTTGTTCATGTCGATTGGATTTGTGACTTTTTTCTTCCTTTTAATAAATGGTCACTATCTCACTGAGCGCTCTGCAGTAAAAGTAATTGTTGGAACTTTGGCACCGCACTCCTCATCTCACATCATGAAAAGCGACCAGACTTTTGTCAACATCTCTGCCTGGCCAGTTGCGGATGGAATAAATTGAGATGCAGTAAACTTCCAAATTCATGACCCCACCGAGGTGGTTAATGTTCCAAATGTACTTCGTGTTTCTATGGGGGATGTAGTTAAACATAACATACGCTCTGATGATTGGGACGTTAAAGCCGTTCAATCTTTATTTTCTGATTTAAAGTATATGCTGCATTTGATGCTGAGGATTTGTATTTAAATACTGCAAATTATGGTGATTTATTTTGGTACCAGCATTATGGCCATCATTACCTGCATAAAGCTAATACATTTAGAAATGTTTTTAATTACACACAATGGGAACATTGCCTGGCTCCCATTGAAGGCAGTTCGAAAACTCTTTTGAAAAAATTTGTTTATTTCACGATTTCTATAAATCCAATCCGGATTCATTTTATTTTAAAATGAATACTACGTCCAATTCTAAAGTCATGCTCACCCACACTAAATTAGTATATTCCAAATTCTTTATTGATCAACTGGCAGTGGGTGGCTATCAGCTGTGGAAGGATACAGTAGATCTTAAGTCAGTTTGGGGTTCTAAATTCTGGCAGGTACAAGGCTCTGAAGCTTTGCATCGTGCGTGCCCTATCCCAATACAAATCCTATTCTTGAATAGTTCGATTTATCAAACAACCTGTTTAGGTTTAGCCACTGCAAAACAAATGAATGCACCTGGAATAATCATACTGATTTTGCCATTGATGATTTGCAATTGTTGCTTACCAATAATACTTTTAATATCTCTAGCCTGGACACCCAGGGTTGGTTGGTTTGGCAAACAAGTTCAGATTTTTGCCAACGCCGTTTTCTAGGCAAGGCCCCAGGATACATTCAGGATAGACCTGATCCACGTTTTTCTGACTTTCATTCGGTGACTACCTATTCAGTAGGAAAATTATATCAAAATTGGTTGCAACACTCGACCCTTACGTCAGTTAAACACCATTTGTCATTGTTGTCAAGTGACGTTGACTTGACAGATTTTATAAAAGGGCCTGCTGGTCCTAGATCAAAAAGATTAATTTATGCCACTTACAATGAAATCTGAAGCTGTCCCAAATTTAAGCTGCTTCGCGTCTAAGGGCAACAGACCAAGCTAATTTAGAAAAAGTGCTGGCTGTTGTTGATAATAGCATTAACACTCTTTCCTCCCGTATTTACACATTAGACAATATTGTTTCATCTGTTGTGGATATTGTTCATGATGAAGTATCTGTTTTGTATCATGGTCAAAATCAATTGCGTTCAATTATGCAGTTTGAATGAACATTGCAAACTTTGAAGATGGGGAAAGTTCCATGGGATTACGTGAACACGTCATCGTTCTTTACGCCATTTAACTTGACAGATAAACAACAGTTTATGTCCATGAAGGATTCCACATACACTGTTACATATTGAAAAATTAGAACCTTCGTCATTTTCTGTTGCTGAAACTAATTCAGCAGTGTGGCTCATCCATAGGGTAATAACTCTGCCATTTTCCTTGTTTAAATTTAGTTTATGTGTGAAACATTATCCCTTGGGCCACTATGAACCTTTAGGTAGTGCATTTCTTCACGAGGTGTGGTCTTTACCATTCACATACAGATGCTTACGGGATAACAGAGGTGTACGTCACTGGGAAATCATGCGATTTCTCGCCTGATCATTCTCTTGTGTGTAAGAATATACAGTTGCTTGGCGCATGTAATTTAATAGCACCAAATTTGGCGTGTGTTTTGAAAGGACATCCAATACCAGCTATCACACCTAGGTTTACCCTGCTAGCAAACGGTAGCTATTTGCTTTTGAATAATGAAGATTGCTGCGGCATGCTTGCTGGCATCCCTTACATTATAACAGTCTCACAACGTGTGGTTTGCTGTAATAATTTGCTTTTTCCACCCCCACATGGGAAGCTCGACATCTCGATTTGACCTTCCAATCCGACCTTGAAGGCAGAGTTCAATAAATTGAGCAGAATAAGAGCATTATTGCCCCAAAAAGAAGTTGCTCTCACATCTGCCCATAAGACATTCGTCCTTCACGTGGCTAACACCCGTACAGAAGTACATGCACTTCTTAATACCAATCTCCCACTACATTTCGGTGCATTGATTCACACGATCTTCAATGCTTCTAACACTACAGGCATTGCCCATTTTTTTAAAGCTGTGGGCTCTGGCCTTGTGACCTCTTTTCAAACTATATTTGGTGTGATACCAGCATTTATTCATTCTATTTTATCCAGCGTCTTCGGTGGCTTGCCACTATTACTTGTCCTAGCCGCTGGGATTCTGCTGTTAATTTGCTTGCTCCGAAATGGATGCTCTTCCTGTGGCCCCAAACAGCCGAGACCGGCTATTGCTGCTTCGTAGTCGTTTGCTTGAATGCTACGGTACTTTACCACTAGCCACTCTGAGTGTGGCTTATGGATTATCCTTTTGTTTTGGTTATTTCACTTGAGTGCAACCTGTCTTCCACTGCCTGGAATGTTCGTTTGAATGGGCATTGGATATTTGCCTCTCCAATACGGTGTCTCCTGCCCCGGATTATGACCTGCTAATGAGTCCTCTAGTGGTGCATGAGCTGGAATGTTCTGGTGTTAGGATTATGGCCTGTGCGGCTGCGCTTAGAGTTTTAGCGGGATGGGATGTCTGTGTAGTTGCACATGATTTCCTACAACTAAGTTTTCTTGAGGAACACTGATGAGGCTAGAAGCTCCCATTGTTGATGAACATGTATGTTCATTCTCTTTGCTGGAATGGATAGCTACTCTCTTTTCTGACACTATCAATGACTTCCTCTTGGAGGCTGTTGCAACTTACTGCTCATACACCTTAATCGATTAACCTGGATTTTTTTTTAGATCTTTTTTACGAATAAATTTTTTATGCACACATTTGTGCAACATTTGACTCTTTGCCCTAATATGACTGCTGCTCTTAATTCTTGCTCACTCTGACATGAACTCTGTGTTCTATTGATTCGAATGTCCGATGGCCTGGCCAAGGAGAGGATGTAGTGAGGAAATGGGGTTAACTGCAACATTGGTAAGTTAGCATAAGTAGTATGTGCTTGGCTGCCATTCTGCCGCTTCTGCACAAGACTCCAAATGGCTCTGTTCTCGTGAAATACATTACTGGCGCTGCTTCACATGAGAACTGTCTACCTTTCACCCATCCAGCTGGGCAACATGCTCTCTGTCTGCACAGCGTGTTCAAGGTTGAATAACAATGTATGCTGTTGATTCACTTTGGTCAGTCCCACACACATAGACATAACATGAAGCACAGCGGCCCAACTGAAACTCAGGTGCTTTATAATATGGCATTACATGCCTGAGGAGGCACTTGGAGAAAACATTTCCAACATAGAAGAGCTGTGCTGATCCTGGGATGTATTTAATTGCATTTGATCTCGTCGGTATGAGGTCTCGCTGACAAAAACCCAGAGGTCTTATATAATTATTATAAACTAGCTCATAAGCACGGGTAGGGTGGTACAAGGCACTATAGTCCTGTTTCCGCTGTCATTATAATATGATTTCTCCTTTTGTACTTTATGGAATTGTAACAATGCTGATTCTTTCTTTCTTTCTTTCAAATCTTTATTTCGGTTAATTCCAACCATAATAGATACAAATAAAATTAACAGTAAAATATATTCTTAATAAATCCAATAGTTTCAGAACAATGTAGTGGGGCAAATTGATCCGTGGTAATTACATGATCCCATTCAAGTTCGCCAATAAAACCTATTTACATCAATAAATAGTTTTTTAAAAATACATGTAAAAAGCCAGGCTTTCTTTTTTTTTTTCTTTTGGGAAAGAAAAAGAAACCAAACATTTAAAATCATGACTTATTCCAACATACAATTATTATACTGAGTATTTGATAGTTTTAATTTTACAACTGAATAACAAAACAGAACAGTATTATTGACAGACAGCAGAGGGAAACACAATTCATCCCTAAGGCAACCATTTTTCTAAAGTGCAAGTACAAAATGTTTCGCAGTTTAAGGTCATTAGTCCCCTAGTGGCTAATATTTTAGTCCCAATTTATTCCTTATAAGATATACATTGAATAGGAATCTGCTTACACTGAAGACAACTGTTTGTGACGTGTCTTCAATATACGTTCTGCCTCTTTGCAATGCCTAATGTTCAGGTTTTTACAGAGTGGTCTTATCCATTTTTCCTAGCCGCATCATATGCAGAACAGAAGAACAATATATGTAGGTCATTTTCTACGGCCATTTTTGCACATAAAGTGCACTGATCACTACTGTTATCATCATGGCTTTTGCCTCATCTTGATTTATTAATATTTAGCTGCAAAACCCCATACCTAAATTTCAAAAACAGGGATTTCGCTAGCTGGGGGCGCACCTCGTCTAAAAATGGTTCAAACTGCGCAGCATTTATAAAAGCTAAGAATCTTAATGTGAGAGACCCCACGGAGAAACCATGTAGCACCCTGTCATTAATGTGTGCCCAAAATAATAGTTTTAGTTGTTTCTTGCAGGCTGAAGTTAATTGGAGGGGATACTCCCAATAATGGGAAACACCCAATTTAGTCATCCATATTGCTACATGTTTGAACCAGGGAATCTCCTTACACTGATCAAAATTCATGATCTCTTCTAGAGCTTCTCTATAATGAAGGAGCTCTGGTGTTGACCAAATTCTCACTCAAAATAAAAGGGGTCTTAGCAATGCATGATGGTCAGTCCGTTTAGGATTAAGGTCCATGACCACTGGGATTAAAGGTGTTCTAGTGGGGATACTTAATAATTTCCGAATGAAATTATTTTCTCTCTTTTCAAAGTTATTTTTACAATAAGGCCCCCATATTTCCGCTCCATATAGTGAGGCTGATTGAGCGTTATATTTAAAAACCTCCAGTGCGGGGGAAACAGCTTTTGATGTACTAGCCCAATGTTTTTTTATAATTGGCGATGAGTTTTGGAGCAAGATTATTTTATTCTTTTCCATTTGCGGCTTCCAAGATAGTTTGGTATCCAATGTTATCCCTAGATAGTTAAAACTTTGCACGCATTCTAGTTTTTGATCTTTTAACACTAAATTCTTTTTTAAAGATTTATGAGGATTTATAGACATGTATTTTGTTTTACTGGAATTGATTTCAAGGCCTTTCGTAGTACAGTATACATAAAAAGAATCCACAAGACATTGCAGTCCCTTTGGGGTTTGCGAGATTAAGATGGTATCATCGGCAAACAATAATGCTGGTATTACTTCCCCCTCAACTTGGGAGAGTCATTTTTACAAGATCCCAGATATTTTGGGATATCGTTTACGTAGAGTGAGAAAAGCGTGGGTGCCAATACACATTCCTGGCGTACTCCTCTACTAACTGGTATTGCCTTCGTTAGTTCTCCCCTTGGTCCCCATCTTACTTTGGCAAAATTCCCTTCATGGAGCCTAATTAACTGTACAAGTAGGTCAGCCGGCACCCCTAAGCATTTTAACATATTCCACAATAAGTGCCTGGGTACCAGAACGAACGCTGCCTTTAAATCTACGAAGGCAATATATAAACTGCCTTTCTTTACATTCATATATTTCAAGCATATACATGTAAATCTGAAAACTTGATCGACCGTGCTGGTTTTAATTCTGAACCCTGCCTGATATTTTGACATAACTTTAGTCTCCTCTATCCACTCAGTTAATCTATTTAAAATATGCCTGGCAAAAACTTTCTGTAAAATGTCGATTAAAAAAATAGGGCGATAATTTGCAGGATCATGCCACTTACCCTTTTTAAAGATTGTCACAATCTCTGCCCCTTTCCACGATTCGGGTATTGGTGTGCCTGTAACTATTGAATTACATAGAAAATGTATGTATGGTCCCCATACCTCAGAGTCGTGTTTCAATAAATCTCCTGGTACTTTATCAGGTCCCGGGGCTTTCCCTCGTTTGATGGCCTCAATTGCCTTATTTGATTCATCCAGGCTAAACTGCATATTGGCAGCCTTTGCGGCTAGCTCTAAGTCTTTAGTTAAGACAAATTGGTCCCAGTTTATATCTGAGTACAGCCTAGAAAAATGTTCAACCCATGTTTTCTCATCTAGGAACAGGTCTTTATTAGACCTACCCATTTTATTCCCTTTCGCTATTATTCTCCAAAAGCCTGCTTGGCTGCATTTATTAGATCTGTCCAATTATCTTCATCCCATTCTTTTTCCGCTTTTGCGAGTGATCTTTTATAATTATATCTCTTTTCCCTTACTGTTAATATGTTGTTGCTTTTAATTGCTTGGATTAATTCTGTTTTAGCTACCCGACAGTCTTTGTTACACCAAGGAATAGCCATCTTGTTGTGCCCATTACCATCTCCGTTCCTTTCTTTAGGTATGTTATTAATATTTTGAGCTAGGGCATTTATCAAATTGTTGTGTAAGTCCAACACTGGGATTTTCTCAACTGGTAGCTCTAGGAAGGGTGTAATTGTCTCAGCAAAGGTATTGTAGATATTGTTCATAGATCGAATATTACCTAAAATGTTCGGCCACTTAACAGCTCGCCTATTATTGCTTATTAGAAGCACATCCTCAGTGATACTATTTTCTCTTTCACCCACTGGGCTAGATACAAAGAGTTCAGGTATTAACGTAAGCTTTAGAGGTCGGTGATCGCTCTCAGATCAAGGGTCAATTTTAGAATCTACAACATATGACCAAAACTCTACAGAAACCAATATGTAATTAATATTGCTCCGCGAGCTGCCTCTACAGAATGTATGTGCATTTGGCCTATCCGAAGGTAAGAGCCCATTACACGCTCTCAGATCATGACCCATCGTAAACTTCAATATTTGGGCCACTGCCACCGTACCCTTGACCTCCCTATTACTTTCTAAAGGGGAACAGCCATTACAACGCGGTTTTTACCACGCAGTGCAGTTACATTGCATGCGTTACAACGCATGCGATGTTACAACGCTATGCCATTACAACGCAAGTCTGTACATCGACTTGCGCTAGATGGCGTGCTAACATTACAAATAGTGTAGTTTACTATCCCAACACCTTCCCTACTGTTAAGTGGACTGGAGTTGGAATAGTAAATTACACTTTTTTAATGTTAGCACGCCATCTAGCGCAAGTCGATGTAAAGACTTGCGTTGGAATGGCATAGCGTTGTAACATCGCATGCGTTGTAACGCATGCGATGTAACTTCACGCGTGGTAAAAACCCGCGTTGTAATGTCGTACATCCCTTTCTAAAGCCGGGATATTTTTTGCCGTGTTTTGTTCTTCAAAGAGCTTGTAAAAACCTGTTACAGGTTCGAAATTACAATTGAAATCACCACCTACGATCATCCTCGATTTAGGACCTAAGCCATCTAAAAAGGTATCCAACTGTTCTATTACTAGTGATTCTTTGTTGGTACGACTTGGTCTATTATAGATGTTAAATAAAAATAAGTCTTCGCCATCCCTAGTAACCATTTTTAGACCCATCAGATCACATGATGGTATGTACAATGGAACAACATCAATTTCGAGTGTAATTCTAATCCATATTACCAGGCCCCCTGACGGTCTGCCCCTTAGTGATGGGCTAGCATCCACATTGAACGTCTTAAAACCAATTCTATGGGGGGGTTTCCAGTAACCAAGTCTCCTGGAGGAGAATGATATCCCTCTGTTCTATGTATTCATTCCATATCATATCAGTTAGATTCCTATTTAGCCCTGCTATGTTCCACGAGGTGAACTGCACTTCCAAATTCTTACTCAGTTCGATAGCTGAATATCGCCTAACTCCTATATTTTCATTAGATTGTATTACATTTTTGTTATCCATATGATAGTCCAAGTATGACTTTAAGTTAGAAACCTGTGGCATCAGTTCAGGCTCCGTTTCCCTCTGCCTTGATGACTCATTTGTCCCAACCATTGGAACACTCTGTACATCTATGTACTGTCTAGGTACTCCAAGGGAATTTAACCGAGGCACTGCATAGGTACTCGCTTTATGTAGTCAGTCTTGATCATCTAAAGACAACAGACCTTCAAATCTATTTACCAGTAGAGGAGTGCCCACATTATTAGTACTGCTCCCTATCAATGGTCTATAAAAATAGCCTAATGGGAGGGAACAAATGCAAGTGTTTTTGAGCGAGCTCTCTTCGTGGACATTTAATATGTCCCTAACCAGGTGGGGGCTTCTAAAGTTAATCACCACGCAATCTCCTCTTATGTTCTTCGGTGATTCCCCCAGCCACCCTACTCTGCGAACCATAAGAATATCTTCAGTATTTAGTGGACGGAAGTGTTTAAATTTTGATAACCAGTCCACTACTTTATTGCGTAGGTTAGCCCAAGTTTCCTTCTGCTCTCTTCTTAGGGCAGGCACTCCAGATGACACCAATACATATGGACATGATGCTGTGGGTAACTGTATAACCTCCTCATTAGGTATTAAATCTGTACCTTTTGGACTGTATATTACTGTATTAACAGAGTGACTGCTTGGTCTATCAGGGGCTATTAGAACCTGCAGTCTATTTATCAGGCTCGTTCCTGTTCCTGCAACCTGCCCTCAATATGCCCCTCTTTACGATGTTCCAAATTATTAGATTTAAGTAGAAGTGCATCTCTGGGCACATTACCCCGCCTGCGTGTTCCATCCTTATCATTGGTGACCCAACCCTCCATTTGTGGTTGCATTTGCAAATACGTCTGTACTTGGGGGCCTCCATCCTGAGTATCCATGCAAGTAAGGCCGATTATATTGTTCTTATGCATTATGCTGATCATATTGGCTAGAGTACTGCACCTTAGAGCACGTTAGTTAAAAATAAACATTTTAAACTATACAGTGTCTCTGATTACTCACGTTGTGGACAAGTATGAGTGTGAACGAAAGAGTGTTCTTGTTTCCCACTACTCCTGAGAGTTTACTAAGTCACATATTCTAGGTTGTTTAATCATTGGTAGCTTTGCTGTAGTACGGAGAACGAATAAGACACTATTGCTAGTCGAATTGGGGTTCTGGGCACTGAGGTGGCTTTTTTGGTACACAACAATACACCGCGGTCCTGGTTTCCTGCGCATAGTTCTGTGCATGAGCAGAA
The DNA here is from genome assembly GCF_964204655.1 of Triturus cristatus. Classification (NCBI taxonomy): domain Eukaryota; kingdom Metazoa; phylum Chordata; class Amphibia; order Caudata; family Salamandridae; genus Triturus; species Triturus cristatus. The sequence goes on from NC_140584.1 coordinate 541,171,020, forward strand.
TCCCTGCAACAGTAGTTTTTTAAGACTCATTCTTCATGGTAACAAATGATGTGCGTATTTAGATACATGTTGCCACCAATTGCCGTTTGTCACGGTGCGCTTGAACGATAGGGGGGGGGCGGGCACGATGCTAGCAATGCACTTCCTCTAGTTGCATTACCACCAAGACCAACCCCTGGCACACAAAGGCAATTTCCAATAGCAATATATTTTTTTAACGTTGTCGTACCGCGTTTCGACTGTGCCCAGCCTTATTCACTTAAGGGAGCTGCCATATTGGATACCATTTTAATAGTGCTCTCATGTTCAATCCCCAAATCAAAATAGAAAACATACTCCATTTGTGCATTACATCATACGTTCTCCTTTTTCTTTAAAGTAAACATGTATAATTCACATATTGATTCATTCTTACCGATTATTAATGATAATGCTAAACAGTTTCAAGTCTGCTTGGGCTTGATTGACAATTGTAATGTCTAAAAGGAGGTACCCTGGAAAATGACAGGCTTCATGATTTAGAACGAGTAGATTACCAATATGAAAGACAAAATGAAAATGAAATGAAAAAATTGCATAGGTTCACACAAATTTCGAAGAAAGAATTGATCAGGTTTATTTTAAGGCCAACATAACGAAATGCGTAAATGTAGTATTTTCTTTGTGTTTAGTTGAGGAATGAACATGTGAGCACCACAAAAACCACTGAAGACAAATCGGAGAAGAATGAATCAATATGTCAATTATTAATGCTTATTTTAAAGAAAAGGAAGAAAGCATGATGTAATGTGCAAATGGAGTACTTTTTCATGTTCATTTGGGGAATGGGACAGCGTTTTAAATAAATTATCTCTAATGAAAATTGTCTTGGTGTGCTGGTGTCTGGTCTCGATGGAAAGGCAACCGGAGATAGTAGGTATATATATATATATATATATATATATATATATATATATATATATATATATATATATATATATATATATATATATATATATATATATATATATATATATATATATGTCCCCACAAAGATCCAGTAAATGCGCTCTCAGTCACCAAGAAAAGACGTGATCAAGACTCTGCAACGAGTTGAAACGCGTTGTGAGGAATAAACACCTCTTTCGGCACAATCCCGGATTTTGTCTTTTCTTGGTGACTGAGAGCGCATTTACTGGATCTTTATATATGTATATGTGCGTATATATATATATATATATATATATGTGTATATATATGTATATATATATATATATTATCTACTGGCGGTCGCCAGTAGATAGTTATAGTTAGGATCGTGTTTCCATAGGAAATCCGCAACATTCTATTTGGAATAACTTTGGCGCCGATTGACGAATCCTCGCGAAATTTTCAAAATAGGTGGGGCGCTCCGCTCCGCTCCTTCCCTGAAAGTCTTGGGGGGATTCGTCAAGCGGGGGCTGAGAAAACGCGTTTTCCCCATGCATTTTTCCATAGGACCTTTAGTCCAAGCTACAGCCCGAACGGCTGAACAGAATTACTTGAAATTTGGCCGAGAGGTAGTCCTCAGGTCAGGGATGTGCCTTTTGCAGGTCTGGTGTAAATCAGTTCAGTATTTCCTGAGAAAATAGCATTTAAAAGCATATATATATCTATAAGCGCGCACCTTGCGCATACGGTAAAACTTACCGTACGCGCACGCTGCCGTGCGCGAGCGCGATTCTGATTGGTTGTTAGATCTTAGTAAACATTCGAATCGGTCGAAACCAGGAAGTGTCGGCCGCCATTTTGTCTCTCGCAGTCTGAGGGGGTGAAAAACAAAGGTGGAGAACGTGAAAAGGGGGCAGGGTGGACAGTTCCTGACCCCCCTAGCCTTTGTCAGGGGGTCCCAGAAGGACCCCCAAGGGCCAAAATTTCCGTAGCGTGCGCGTACGGTAGAAACGGAAAAATTCCGTGAACTGCATAACGTGGGCGCACCGTGCTCGTACGGTACGCGCACGGTGAAAAACCTTTAAAAAAAAATACATAACTTAGCATTTAAAAAACCGTACAAATTCACTGAAAAAACCATAGGTTTCACACACGTTATAGTTAGGAATTAGCATTTAAAAAACCTTGCAAATTCACTCAAAAAACCATAGGTTTCACACATGTTATAGTTAGCTGGACATTTCACTCGTGAAAAACCATTGAAATTCCCCCGTTATAGTTAGTGCAGGCAACTATAACTCACGCGACCGCAATCCTCTGCTGATGACGTCAGATATTACATCACTGATGACATATGTGTCTTTCTGAAAAAAAAATATTTGTAATATATGTATAGCTAAAAATTAATGGAAGAAGAGATGGGTAAATAAATGTCTAAATACAGTGATGTAATATCTGACGTCATCAGCAGAGGATTGCAGTCGCGTGAGTTATAGTTGCCTGCACTAACTATAACGGGGGAATTTCAATGGTTTTTCACGAGTGAAATGTCCAGCTAACTATAACATGTGTGAAACCTATGGTTTTTTAAGTGAATATATATATACCTATATATACACATATATGTGTGTATATATATATATTCACTGAAAAAACCATAGGTTTCACACATGTTATAGTTAGCTGTACATTTCACTCGTAAAAAACCAATGAAATTCCCCCGTTATAGTTAGTGCAGGCAACTATAACTCACGCGACCGCAACCCTCTGCTGATGCTAATACTGTATTTAGACACTTATTTGCCCATGTCTTCTTCCATTAAATTTTAGCTATACATATATTACAAATATTTTTTTTTCATAAAGACACATATGTCATCAGCAGAAGATTGCGGTCGCGTGAGTTATAGTTGCCTGCACTAACTATAACAGGGGAATTTCATTGGTTTTTTACGAGTGAAATGTACAGCTAACTATAACATGTGTGAAACCTATGGTTTTTTCAGTGAATTTGCAAGGTTTTTTAAATGCTAATTCCTAACTATAACGTGTGTGAAACCTATGGTTTTTTCAGTGAATTTGTACGGTTTTTTAAATGCTAAGTTACTTTACGCCATTCGTGGCGTGCGCGCCCAGTTAACGCAGTTCGTTCCGTGTGCCCACATTATGCGGGATGGGCCATGTACCCACGATGGGCCATGTACGCACGATGCGCTTCGCGCACCGTGCGCACATTTGTTAATTTCATAGCTCTTATATGCCATGCACAAATGGTGCCCTTCGGGCACCATTTGCACACGGGGTGGGGAGAATGTGGATAATTTTTTTTTTTTAAAATTTTTACCGTACGCGTACGGTAAGCGTAATCGGCGATTTTCCGAAAAAAAAAAATTTTTTTTTTTGGGCTTGGGGGTTGTTTGGGGACCCCTATATCAATGCTGGGTGGTTAGGATCTCAAGAAACTGCCTCTTTAGACATTTTTGGGCTTCGTTTTTGCTGCCCAACTCAGAGAGCGAGAGAGAAAATGGCGGCCGCCGCTTCCTGGTTTCGACCGATTCGAATGTTTACTAAGATCTAAGAGCCAATCAAAATCGCGCTCGCGCACACCACCGTACGCGTACGGTAAGCTTACGGTAAGCGCACCGTAAGCGCACCGTAAGCTGCCACAGATATATATATTGATTTAAAGGCTATTTTCTCAGAATCTACTGAACAGATTTACACCAAACCTACAAAAGGCACTTCCTTGACCTGAGGACTACCTCTCTGCCAAATTTCAAGTAATTCTGTTCAGCCGTTCGGGCTGTAGCTGTGTCTAAAGGTCCTATGGAAAAATGCATGGGAAAAATGCGTTTTGGGACCCCCCTTTTATCTCAGCCCCCGCTTGACGAATCCCCCCGAGACTTTCAGGGTAGGAGCAGAGCGTAGCGCCCCACCTATTTTGAAAAATTCGCGAGGATTCGTCGACCGGCGCCAAAGTTATTCAAAATAGAATGTTGCGGATTTCCTATGGAAACGTGGTCCTAACTATAACTACCTACTGGCGACCGCCAGTAGGTAATATATATATATATATATACGTGTATATATATATATATATATATATATATATATATATATTGGGGGAACCCCCCAAATGCATTGATATTTTTGTAATCATCTATTTAAACCCCTCTCCCAATCCTGCTACCTTTAAAAACTCCTTACTACCATTAACCCATACCTTTACAAATCCCCCAATCTATAAAACCCTACAAACCTTTACAACCATTTACCCTTACCCATCCTTGAAACCTAAAACTCTTTACTATCTATTATCAATCCCGGAAACTTGAAAGCCCTTACACCCCTTTACTCGTACCCTTACCCATCCTTGAAGCCTAGAAACCCATTATCACCCCTCACATGTGCCCATCCCTGAACCCTAAAAACCCTTACTACCCCCTATATTTACCCATCCCTGAACCCTAAAACCCTTACTCTCCCCTACATTTACCCATCCCTAAGCCCTTAAAAACCTTTACACCTCTTACTTTCCCTTTATTCTCTTATTTAATGTACCTAAAAAATACACCTACTTGCATCGTAAAGTCCTGCATTGTAAAGTGACAGAAAATGGCATATGTGGTACTTACCTTCGTGGTAATGGCCGCATTGTAAATGTAGTATCTTGTTGTGCATACACTGAGACTGCCCACCAGTCAGAACACCGTTTAGAGGGCCATGGGGCAAGCAGGAGTTACTGGGCCCAGCCGTGGGGGTTGAGGCCTTTTATTCCTGATGTCCCAGGGCCCTGTCCACTTTAGATCTCAACAACTGGGCCAAGTATCCCTTCAGCACTTGACTGTCAGTGTTAGCGCCAGTCAAGCAGTCTCCTGCTTCTCGGTCGGGTAGGCGCGGGAGTATGAACATATGCTTACAACTCAAAATACTTTCAGTAGCAATAAATGATTCTCCAGTCAAATACATTCTTTTAACCGCTTAACCGTGGCGCAAATTGTCCCGCAGTGCGGGAGAATTAATGAGTGGGCGGGGCTGCGTCGGCCAACGGACGTGCGCAGCACCAGCAAGGTAGTACTTGCGTCGTCCGTTGGCTGACACAAGCACGGAACGGGTTAATGACAAAATCAGTATTTATGTATGACTACAAAGTGTAAGCCGGCATACACAAACAATAAACACTGCCCCCTGAGGTCATGGCTCTTGTGTTTAATTGGCAGTCCCCTGAGACCCACTTCCCTTTAACTGGCCATAGTGGTTATTCCCCATTCACAATAGGCGATATTCATATTAGGCCTCACTAGCAGTCTGAGTCTCAACAGCCGTACTCCCCCTCTATTAGCAAAATCAGAAGTGTTCCAGTGCGGAAGTGCTATCTGGCAGACAAGTTCCCCCGGGCATCCTGTCCCTTCACTCAGTCTTACCCACACCAGTAATAATTGTTGGACTGGAGTCTCCAAGAGCATTTGTCTCATGGGAGTGACAGCTGCACTGGTTGCCAGTAGTGAGTATCACACAAGCTGCTCTGCAGGGGCCATGGTTGGGTGTGCTCAGCACTCCTCCAGTGCAACAGTAAGTTTCCTTTGGTCTGCCCCACAGATGGGGGCGAGGGTGGTATTTTGGCAGCTTCTGGTTCCAATCTGATACGATCTATGCAGCAGCTGTTTCCTCACTCCTCGATACAGGGGTTCACTTGCCAGCATCCCCCACTGGACCTCGCTCCCTCCAGCGATCTTCTCTTTCTCATAGGACTCACTGGTATTGGCATGTTGGCAGGCATTTTTGCTCCTGGGGCAGGTGGTCTTGGATGTCCTTAGGTGATGTCCTCTCACCCAGCTGAGAGACTGGCAGGCCTCAGCCGTCAGCCTTTGTCACAGGCTGTGTGAATTAATGGAAAATGGCAACTGAGAAACCACATTGTAGGAAACCAAACCATGAAAAACTATTTTAAGAAAAGACAATTTTCAGGAAATAAAAAAAAGATCAAATGAAAGGAAACATTTTAAAGGAAAAATCTTTTTGAGGAAACATCCAAAATTACATTAAACTTGGGTGGAGTTTAGGACTGCGTGGGGTTTTTGCGTTCAGGGATGGGTAATGTTTAGGATGATGAGGGTTTTTTAGTGGTAAGGAATAATTGCTGCTGAGGCATCGAAAGGGGTTTTTAGGATTCAGAGATGAGCGAGGTGTTGGAGTGGTGAGGGGTTCTTTAGGGTACACTAATGAGTGGTGTGTGATTTGTTTTTAGGTTTCAGGGATGAGTGGAGTGTAAGGGTGTTGAGAGGTTTTAGGATTCATGAGTGGGCAGAGTTTAGGGCTGGTGAGGGTTTTTAATGTTCAATTATGGGTAGCGGCTGGGGTGGTGTTGAGTTTTTAGGGTTCAGGGTGGGGTGGCGTTTAGGGTGGTGAGGGGTTTTAAGGATTCAGAGATGGGTGGTGTTTAGATGTAGAAAGGGGGTTTTAGGGTTCAGGATTTTGTAGTTTAGGGAAATGAGGAGTTCTTATGGGTCATGGACGGCTGGTATTTAAGGGAGGTGAGAGAATGTTAGGGTTCAGTGGTGAGTGAAGTTTGTGTGTGCTGAGGTGTTCAAAGGGGTATGAGATGGGAGGGGTTTAGACATATTAAGGGCATTTTAGGGTTCAGGAATTTGTAGATCTGATAGATATCTAGCCGCAGATTCATTAACTTTGGAATTCTCCCCAGGTGCCAGTCTGGATACAAAAAGTTTTCAGCAGTATCTCTGTGAACTGGGGGACGGCGTCGTACTGCTCCGTGATGACGTAGATTCCAGTCAGGATGTCAGTGGAGACATATAAGTCCCCTCTAATGTGCGGACATCATTTTCTTCTTTTCTGCGCTGAAACGTGGATCCAAAGAAGTGGTTTCTTGGGTCGATTTTTACTTGACCAACTTCGACACTTTGTATCAGTGAAACAGTGTGCCTTTGTCTGGTGTCTACAGGTTTCAAACCTTGTGGGTCTTGTAGCCGACATATGTCAGTGACAGACTCGCTTGCAATTTGTATGCAGTGTTTAGGTGAGCACCACGATACTGAAGATTGTGGCTCCTGCCAGAAACTAAAACCGAAGTCATTAAAGGAGCAACGTTTGAAGTTGATGGCGGCGCGTGTGTCACAATCCTCGGAGACTTCCTAGCCTCGGTCTTTGTTGTCTCTGGAAGCTGAGTCGATCTAGGAGCCCAAGCTGGTCTGGCAGACGCTATTCTTCGGGGAAGTCAAAAGGTAAGGGGCAGTTGAAGTTGCGGCATTCTCAGACTTCACCGTGTGGAGGCTCCTTCTCCCATGGCTCCTCCCGATCTACGGTTAAGGAGGCCATACGCAACTCCGCACTGGTGCGTCAATGGCTCAGATGAAGGAATATTATAATTTTTTACACCTCATCTTTGGGACCCCATCTCCCTCTGGAGCGCCTTTAGGCCCCAAAGAGGTGAGTGGAGCGCCGTCTAAGGGTTTGACCTTGGTGACAGTTGAGCTATTGGAGTTGAGGGGTCAGTGCCAGTCAACGTCAGCTGGCGCTGCTTTGGCGCAGGTCCACAGTCCTTCGGGATTTCGACATACGACATGGGGCTTCGAACACCCGACTCCTTTACTGACGTCGGAGTCGTCGGTCGAAGTTGCTTCTACTCCACCATGTAGTCGACGTACAACGTCATTTGCGGAGTCGACTATTCAGACTGAGGGGGATAGACCGGTTTTGATTCCTTCTCAGGAAGAGGTTGTGAAAAGACAGCATGTGTCGATTGAGGCAGGGCCCTTTCATCCCATTTCTGAGATTTGGTGCCTGAGATGGAGGAGAGCTGGTTGTCTGCTCTGGGAAAGGCTAGTGACCCTGATTCTTCCCCAGCTTCAGGGTTGCTTCCTCCCCCTGACCTTGCCATGGAGGCAAGTTCCTCCTTTGCAGACATGGTAAGGAAAGTGGCTATAGTTTTAAACTTGTCACTTCCTTCGGTGCAAAGGTCCACAGACCCTTTGATGGAGGTCCTTTTTCAGGGACAGAGAGGGGAAGAACCTGTTCTTCCATTTGGAGAGGCCCTTTTTCCTGTTTTATTAGGTACCTGAGCCAAGCCTGAGTCGGGGGCCTCAGTGGACCGAGATATTGCACAGAGAGGGTATAAAGATAGAATATCGACGGGAAAATATCGACTAGCATTAATATCGTGGTAAGAATATCGACTGTGAAAAATATCGTAATAGAAAATATCTTTTTAAAAAATATCGTTTCGTGAGAATGACAAAAATATCGTTATAAAAAAATATCAATGAACAGAATATCGTTGATCAAAATGTCGTTTCATATAATATCGACAGAAAAATATAAGTTGTTATAAAATTTATAAAAAAATATGTATTATGTTTTTAAAAAACTTATAAAACTCCTACTAGTAATAATATGTGTTAAAAAATATTTTCTACAAAAGAATTGTTAAAATTTTAGTAGCGGGTTATTGGTATTATAGGGGATAAGGGTGGGTAGTAATTTAAAATTTGGTTTTTAAAAAATTTATAAAATATAAACAAATTAGAAAATATTTAAGAAATCCAAATTTTAATTTGAAATTTTGAATTCTTCACGAAATTAAATTTGTAATGAAATTTTATAATTTCAAATAAAAATTTTAGGAGCGGGTTTTTGGTATTATAGGGGATTAGGGTGGGTAGTAATTTAAAAATGTAGGGCCTCATGTAGGTAGCGAAATACCGGTCGGTAACGGCCGATTTTCGGTAAATATGCCGTTACCGACCGGTATTCAGACAAGTGAGATGTAGGAGTCCAAAAACCACTTTTCGGTAAATATGAGGCGGTAAATACCGATTCATAGTTACCGAATTCCAAAATACCGATTCATGTTTACCGAATACATAATTAACGAATCGGTAAATATGAAGTGGTAAATATGAAGTGGTAAAAATTTAAAATGACATGTAGGAGCAGGCGGTAATTAAGAAATCCAGGAAAATCGGTAAATAAGAGTCGGTAATTAACACGGATTGAAAGCAGGTGGTAACCATCAACAATGCACATAAGCAATCCCAAAATGCAACAGCGTGGACAACATGGCCGCCATGTACGTCATTGCAAGGCGCCTACGTCTACAGGCAGCAGGACTGAGGGTGTGGCGACGGGAGGAACAAATCTACAGACAGCGCATCACACTATTACAGCTGACTGATGCAGAGATACATGAGAGGTACAGGCTACACCCCGAAACCATCATGGACCTGATAAGGGACCTGCACCCACTCCTGGACCAGCCAACAAGAAGGGCGCACGCCATACCACCACATGTGCAGGTGCTCTGCAGCCTACATCTACTGGCATCCGGCAGTTATCAGGTGGTGATAGCTGCGGTGGGTGGTGTATCCCAGAGTTGCCTGTCCCGTTTCTTCAGGAAGTTCCTGGATGCCATGATGCAGAGAATGCACCACTACATAAGCTTCCCAAACACACAGGCTGCACTGCAGAAAACAAAAACAGACTTTTATCACATGGCACAGTTCCCCCATGTCATCGGCTGTATTGATGGTACACACATCCCAATCTGTCCACCAGCTGATACAGAGCACATCTACAGGAACAGGAAGTCCACCCACTCCATCAATGTGCAGGTGATCTGTGATGCAGGGAACATCATCACAGATATTGTTGCAAAGTCTCCTGGGAGCACCCACGACTCTTACATCTTCCAGAATAGTGGGATCTACACACGACTGAGTGCCGGCGAATTCGGAGAGGGATACCTGCTGGGTAAGTAACAGTGACGCCCCTTGAAACCTGCAAATCAGAGTGTATAGAGGCATGTAACTGATGGTTCCCTCTTACTCATCCAGGCGACAGTGCATATGCATGCCGTTCATTCATCCTCACTCCCTACCTACACCCAGCAACCCAGAGTGAGAGACGATACAACGTGGCCCACAAAACAACACGCAATGTGGTGGAGCGCACGTTTGGACTACTGAAGAGCAGGTTCCGCTGCCTCCACAAGAGCGGAGGCGCACGCCAGTACAAACCCATCACCTGCTGCAAGATTATTGCCACTTGTGCAATGCTGCACAACCTTGCCACGAAAAAAGGTACAGATGTGGAACTAACATATTTTGAGGACAACGAGGATGAGTCAGGCCAGCCAGAGGGCAGCGCAGCTAGAGTGCCAACTGCAATCGATGGGAGAGAGAGACGGGCAGAGATCACATGCAACTATTTCTGAGTAAGTGAGGGGACACAGCGAGTTGTGAGAAGTCATGACGTAGTTTAATGTGGCACCACGCCATGAACACATGAACAGGCCAATCTGGCAATATACCATCTATACAAGGAGTATGTCCAGGGTTACGTCACCCAATGGGAAGTGGCTAAGCAGGGCCACATCAATGTTTGCGCATACGCGCTGCAGTGGTGGATTGCACGGCCTGTGCATCCTCACTAGAGCCAACCCCAAGCCGCCTGCTGCTCCTGCGTGCTTCTGGGACGGGGGGTGTGATGCTGCTGCTGGTGTCGATGCGCTCCGCAGCATCCCCTGCAGCAGTTGTCGACGCCTGACTAGTCAATAGCACCCCTAGTGCACTTGTCACCTGCACCATCCCCCGAGACAGGTCGCTGCAGCACTGTGTTAGGCCCTCCTGCATCGTCACAGAGCGCCGGCAAAGTAGGGAAGTCGCAGTTGCCAGACGGTTGAGTGCCCTGCTGGTAGTGTCCCTTCTCTGGCGTTCCCGGCGCCGTGCTTCGATGTCAGCATCTAATTTGCTGCACAACTGCTGGATTGACTGGGACATGTCCCGAATGCCCGCAGCCATGCCGCCAATGTTTGTGTCCATGTTGACTAAGCTTGTCTTCATCACCCGCATGTGCCTCTGGACTGACATAACTGCCTTTGATTGCAGGCGCTGTTGCTTCAACATTTGGCCCTCGAGCCCCAAGAAGACACCATGGCCGTCAGTGGGTGCTGGTGGACTCTGGACACGCGACCTGCGGCGCCCTCTTGCTCCCGTCTGTGCTGCCTGTGAGGTGTGGGGCACAGTGGGATGGCTCCCTTCCTGGTGCCCGGTGCGGTCTTCTGGGCCCATGCTGTCGTCTGACGAGGTGTCGAAGGCTCGTAGCCTGGCTGCTGGACGCCTCCTCATTCTCACACCTGCAAGCGGAGATGTGGCCGGTGATTCGAACATGAGTGGCGATGCTGGCTGTGGTTGTGGTGATGCTGGCTCTCGGTGAGGTGATGCTGGCTCTGTGTGCGGCGAGGCTGGCTGTGTTGGTGGTGCGGCTGCCAGTGGGCCTGCTCCCTGGTCTGAACTCGTGCTGGCTAGAGGTGATTTTTGTGGCAGGTGTGCCGTCTCCCCTGCAGCATGCCCTGTACTGCATGATGTCACATCTGTGGACAGAAAAACAACATTGGCTCAGTGTCCCCGAAGGGCTGCATTGCAAGCGTCACAATAAATCATTTCACATTCCAATCTGTCCTCTGTCTCCTTGTGCCTCGAGTGCGTGACATGCCCTGTTGCCCTGTGACATTTACGTCATGGTTAGTGTTGCCCTGACTGCATCTCCCGGAATGCATTGCCTGTCTGCACTGACACGTGTGGACTGCAGTGTGATTCTCGTTTCACAATGGGGGATGTGGGATAGGGGTAGGGGGGGCTACATTGCTGTGCTTTCGTCTTACCTTGGTGTGTTGCGGCTCTGGCAGAGCTGTCGGCGTCCCCAAGACCCACGACGCTCTCTTGCTCGATTGTGGCCGCCACCAGCTCCTCCAGTTCGGTGAGGGCAGGTGCCCTGTTGGTTCCACCTCCGGTCTGGCTGGCCTCCTTCTGGATGTCGCCCATCTTCCTCTTGGTCACAATCCTCAGGTCATACCAGCGCTTTTTGAGGACCTCAATGTCCCTGTGGGTCACTCCCACAGCATTGACCTGCGCCTGGATGGCCAGCCATATGTTGCGCTTTTCGGCCTCAGGCACTTGCAGGGATTGCCTCCCAAACAGCTTCTGGTGCTGCTTCACCACCTCCTCCACCAGCACCTGGAGTTCCTTGGGGCTGAATTTGAGCTTCCTCCTCCTTTCCCCTCCGTCTTTCTGTGTTCTCTGGCTGGACATGCTGTTCGTTTCCCGCTCGCACATGCAACTGCTCCCTGCCTCTCCTCTGCACTCCAAGCCTCTCCAGGGTCGGCTAATTATGTACACCTGCCTGGGTGTGGCCACGTCGGCTAATTGTGTACACCTGCCTGGGTGTGGGCAGTTCCTGGTTGGGTGGGCTGTCGTTGCACAGGATTAGCTGTTTCGTCAAGTCATGTGATGTTATTTACCGAATCCGTACATACCGATTCGGTGTTTTCCGAATCGGTGGATACCACCTCGGTCTTTTCCGAATCGGTAGATACCACCTCGGTATTTTCCGATTCGGTAATTATCACCTCGGTATTTTCCGATTCGGTGAATTCCGATTCGTATTTACCGAATGTTACCGAATCGGTAACTGTTACCGAATTTTTACCTACATATAACTTACCGATTCTAATTTACCGATTCGGTACGGCTCGGTATTTAAGAACCGGTAAAATTTATTTACCTACATGAGGCCCGTAGTGTTTAAAAATTGTATAAAATATTAATAAATTAGAAATTTATAATGAAATCAAATGTTAACCTCGAAATTTAAAAATTTACACGAAATTTATTTTTTAATATTAATAAAAAATATTACATTAATATTGAAGAAGCGTTATTTTGGTATTATAGGGGAATAGGGTCTAAAAAATAATTTAGATAGAAAAATGTATATTGTTTACTAACCTGCACATTTCCTGACTTATGTTGGATTGGAGTTAGAATAGTAAATTATTATAAAATATAAACAAATTAGAAAATAATTAAGAAATTTAAAATTTAATTTTAAATTTCTAATTGTTTACGAATTTAAATTTGTAATTAAATTTAAAAATTTCAAATAAAAATTTTAGGAGCGGGTTTTTGGTATTATAGGGGATTAGGGTGGGTAGTAATTTAAAAATGTAGTCTTTAAAAATTGTATAAAATATTAATAAATTAGAAATTTATCATGAAATCAAAATTTAACATCGAAATTAAAAAATTTTACACGAAATTTATTTTTTAATATTAATAAAAAATATTAAATTAATATTGAAGAAGCGTTATTTTGGTATTATAGGGTAATAGGGTCTAAAAAAAATTTAGATAGAAAAATGTATTTTGTTTACTAACCTGCACATTTCCTGACTTATGTTGGATTGGAGTTAGAATAGTAATTTATTATAGTTTACTATCCAGCACTTTCCCTGAGTTATGTTATGTTTGGAGTTAGAATAGTAATTTATTATGGTTTACTATCCAGCACTTTCCCTGACTTATGTTGGATTGGAGTTAGAATAGTAATTTATTATGGTTTACTATCCAGCACTTTCCCTGACTTATGTTGGATTGGAGTTAGAATAGTAATTTATTATGGTTTACTATCCAGCACTTTCCCTGTGTTATGTTATGTTTGGAGTTAGAACAGTAATTTATTATGGTTTACTATCCAGCACTTTCCCTGACTTCTGTTGGATTGGAGTTAGAATAGTAATTTGTTATGGTTTACTATCCAGCACTTTCCCTGAGTTATGTTATGTTTGGAGTTAGAATAGTCATTTATTATGGTTTACTATCCAGCAGTTTCCATGACTTATGTTGGATTGGAGTTAGAATAGTCATTTATTATGGTTTACTATCCAGCACTCTCCCTGACTTATGTTATGGTTTACTATCCAGCACTTTCCCTGACTTATGTTATGTTTGGAGTTAGAATAGTAATTTATTATGGTTTACTATCCAGCACTTTCCCTGACTTATGTTGGATTGGAGTTAGAATAGTAATTTGTTATGGTTTACTATCCAGCACTTTCCCTGAGTTATGTTATGTTTGGAGTTAGAATAGTAATTTATTATGGTTTACTATCCAGCACTTTCCCTGACTTATGTTGGATTGGAGTTAGAATAGTAATTTATTATGGTTTACTATCCAGCACTTTCCCTGACTTATGTTGGATTGGAGTTAGAATAGTAATTTATTATGGTTTACTATCCAGCACTTTCCCTGACTTATGTTATGTTTGGAGTTAGAATAGTAATTTATTATGGTTTACTATCCAGCACTTTCCCTGACTTATGTTGGATTGGAGTTAGAATAGTAATTTATTATGGTTTACTATCCAGAACTTTCCCTGACTTTTGTTGGATTGGAGTTAGATTAGTAATTTATTATGGTTTACTATCCAGCACTTTCCCTGACTTATGTTATGTTTGGAGTTAGAATAGTAATTTATTATGGTTTACTATCCAGCACTTTCCCTGACTTATGTTGGATTGGAGTTAGAATAGTAATTTATTATGGTTTACTATCCAGAACTTTCCCTGAGTTTACAATTTATTTTTGATCAAAAGGGTATTTAGTCCTCTGGAACGCGTAGACCCTCGGTTTGAGTCGTCACATACTGTAACTACATATTCTGTGGGAAAGTTATGTCAATCCTGGCTGCGACATTCCACCTTAGCATCTGTCAAAGTTCATTTATCGAAGTTACATGACAAAATAGATTTGAATTATTTTGTTAAAGGTCCTGTGGGTGGCAGAACCAAAAGGTGGGCGTATGCTATTTACAACGAAGTGTGGAAATTTGCGCAAATTGAGGCGGCTTCAAGATTGAGAGCTATTGACCAAGCAAACATGGAAAAGGTTTTAGCCGTTATAGATAACAGCATTAGCACTCTCTCTTCCAGAATTTATACATTAGATAATATTGTTTCGTCAGTTGTTGATATTGTGCATGATGATATGTCTGTGTTATATAATGGTCAAAACCAGTTGCGTTCTGTTATGCAGTTTGCATGGACATTGCAGACGTTAAAGGCAGGGAGGGTCCCTTGGGACTATTTGAGCACTACATCGTTATTCATTCCTTTTAACATTACTGATAAGCAGCTATTTATGTCCATGAAAGATGCTACATATTCATTATTACATATTGAAAAATTAGAACCGTTACCTTTTTCTGTGGCGGAAATCAATTCAGTCACGTGGCTTATACACGGGTTGATAACTCTACCGTTCGCACTTCTTAAGTTTACGTCTTGTATGAAACATTATGCTCTGGGTAGATATGAACAGCTGGCCACCGCTTTCATACATGAGGTTTGGTCCCTCCCCTTTACGTATAGATGTACTAGGGACGGAACTGAGGTTTATCTGAAGGGTGAGGAATGTACCACGCCACCAGATCATTCCTTGGTATGTAGGCACATTCAATTACACGGTGCATGCAATGTACAAGCCCCGATTTTGGCCTGCGTCCTACGAGGTGTCCCAGTGCCTGTGATTACGCCTTCTTTGACGCTGCTTGCAAACAGTAGTTATTTAATTTTGAATAATGAAGCTTGCTGCGGGATGTTAGTGGGAATCCCATATATAGTAACTGTATCGCAGAGGGTTGTCTGCTGCAATAATGTTCTCTTTTCACCCCCACACGGGCGGCTGGATGTTTCCATCTGGCCTTCGATTCCAACCTTGAAAGCAGAGTTCAACAAGTTGAGCAGAATAAGAGCTGTATTGTCCCAAAAAGAGGTGTCATTGACTTCCTCTCGTGAAACATTTGTCCTTCACGTTGCTAATACGCGCACTGAGGTACAGGCGGTTTTGAATACTGACCTCCCCCTACATTTCGGAGCTTTGATCCTAACTATTTTCAATGCCTCGTCCACGACCGGCCTGGCTCATTTTTTTAAACTTGTAGGCTCAGGCCTCGTGACCTCTTTCCAAACTATTTTTGGTGTGATTCCGGCATTTTTTCATTCGATTTTCTCGAGCATCTTTGGAGGTGTTCCGCTGCTTCTGGCGCTGGTGGCAGGTGTGCTGCTTTTACTTTTCATACTACGGAATGGCTGCTGTTTCTGTGCCACACGAGCACCTGTCCCGTCTGCATCTTCTTCGTGATAGGATGCTTGACTTTTATGGTACTCTACCATTGGCGACTTTAAGCCTGGCATATGGATTATCCTTCAGGTATTCCTACTTCACCTGCGTGCAACCTGTATTTCACTGCCTGGATTGTCCCTTTGAATGGCCTCTGGATTTGTGCTTGACCAACACGGTGTCTCCGGTGCCGGATTTCGATCGACTGATGAGGCCCTTAGTGTCTCACGAGTTGGCCTGTTCTGGTGTCCGGATTATGGCTTGTGGTGCGGCGCATGGTGTCCTGGGTAATTGGGACATATCAACGGCTGCCTACGACTTCTTGGCTATGAGCTATTTAGAGGAACATTCCGGTTGCCCTCTGATTGTGCTAGAGGCTCCGATGGTTGAAGAACACGTATGTTCCTTTTCTTTAATTAATTGGATGGCTGAGACTTTTAGTGGCCCTGCAAACGATTTTTTGTTGGAAGCAGTTGCCACGTATGCTGCCTATACATTCATGGATTAACTGAACTATCCTCCTTTGCGCCTGTGCTACTGGACAGCAACCTAGCGCAGCATTCATTTTTTTTTTCTAATCATTGTGTTACTTATAGTATTTGGATGATAGTAGTTGTTAATATATGAAGTAAATTGTACATTTACTTAGCAAGTTTAAATAATTTTTGTCAGCTATCTAAGTAGACATGGATAAGGTAGTTTATAAATGTTTTTACATGTAAGTTTCTGGTCGTTGTTGATAAGTTCAACATGTTCTTTTTTCACTCTAAAGAAGAACAATTTTTAATTTAGGGAGTTTATCTACTTTATGCTAAGTTCGAATGAAAAAAGCAATGGGATTTTACTTACTTCAAGTGTAGTATGACGTTTTGTAGTTGTAGTCGTAGGTTTGTATTTTCTTCTCTCAGCAAGGTAACCGTTTTTCTCCAAGTTTGGCCCAAAAATGGTAAATTACGTTAAGTGTATAATTGTTTTTATATTAGTGAGTTAATTAATGGTAGCTTTTGATTGGTTCAATTAGTGAAATTTCAAAATCATTGGTCGAGAACGTTATTTTGAATTAGAAAACCGTTAAATAATTATATGTGTGAATAGTTTTGTAAAGTAAAATAGTTAAAAAAAGTGTGTAAAATAAAAGAATAGTGCATATCGAGTTGATAATAAAAAGACGATATTTTTTGTATATTTCTATAAGCAGATAGGTCGTCGATGTTAGTGTAGTCGATATATATGTCTAAGGTCATGTTATTTAAAATAAAGTCGATCATGTAGTAGTCGATATTAGTGTGAACGATATTAGGGTTGTCGATAAAAAAAAATCGATATTTGTGTGAATCCTTGTTTAAGTATAGGATGACGATATTAATGTAAGCGATATTTTAGTGACGATATTTATTTCTGACGATATTTATGTTAACGATATTCCATCATGGAACCCACATAGACACCTGCCTGCACATGGGACCCATTTTGTCTTCATAGACACCCTATCACCTGCAGTTTGGTGACTCAGGTTGCGACTTCTTCGTGGAATGTAGATTCTGTTCTTAAGACTCCAGTCGGTAAGGAGTCTAAGACTCGTGATGCATGTGGTAAACACAACATTGCTTCGGCAAGCTCAGCCTTGAGATCCACAAATACATCTTCTGTGCTGGGGCGATAATCCCATGCTTTATGGGATTCGCTACAGAATGTGTTACCATCTCTTCCGGATAATGTCCCTTTGAAGGTTGGTGATTTGATTAAAGATGGTCAGCAGTCTGCTAGGCTTACCATGAGGTGTGGTAAGAACATTACGGACTCTGTGGGTCACTCTATGGCACCAGCAGTAGCGTTAAGGCATCAAGCTTGATTGGCATTTTGGGGTTTATCGGAGGCTGCCCAGTCGACTTTGGTAGACATGCCATTTGATGGTGCTCATCTTTTTGGGAGTCAAGCTGATGCAGCGTTAAGATGCTTCCGTGAAAGACAGAGGCCTTCAGAGTCATAGCTTTTCTTTATACTTGAGATGTAGGTTTTTTCTTTCAAAGCGAGTAAGTTTTATTAGGGCATTTCACATGTCCGTTGTTAGTTTGACCACTTGGTGTCCTGCGAGAGCAGATGTTTTATTCTCAGTACCATTTTCTCCCTTTTTTAGGCTGGTATTGATTTAGATGACCAGGGGAGGTTTCTCTTTGTCCCTTGGCCTCTGAGTATGAGCTTTGTGATCAAGAAGTTATTGCTAAGAGTCATGCCTTCTTGTATGGAAGATTTTCTGATGCAGCTTCCTTGAAGCATTTCAGTATGCTAAAATGTGCATGGTTTCGACCTTTCGTTGTCTCTCGTAGGGACATGTTGGTATGCCAGTGGTAAGTCTGGTATATAGAGACGCTCTGGTCTTTACTCGTTAGAGTAATCAGCGTAGTATGTCCTCACTACTCTTGTGGTGTGCATATTTATCATGGCGACGATGGATTCAGGGCCTACATTTTGTATTCTCTTGAATACATGTTCTTGTGGTTCATCCTTCATTAAATTCCCCTTGGACTATGTGTTTTTATGGTGTAGGTTCCGGGCTGCATATCTACATTTTTTTAATATGTGCTTCACTTTTTGGAAAATTGTGAGAGTAAACTCAGAGTTTATGGTGTATTTTTCGGAAGACACACGTTAGTTGCCTTCTCCTCTGTGGAGGGGATAGGTAATTCATTTGTTCATTCCTAGAACATATGGGGTTAACACTATATCTTACGCTATGTGATAGGTAGTGTCGGTAAAAATCTAATGAAGCCTACTAGCCGCATGTTCCTTACCTGTTTTCGGTCATACAGTTTACGGTTGGAGTTTTTTGGCTTTATAAGAAACTCTTCTTGTTATTCTCGAGGGGACAACAGGGGTAGTAAGTAGCAGGAGGATGCAGGAGGGTCACGATCCATATGTATGTGTGAGCAAATAGTAAAGAAACCTTCCTGGGACTGGACAGAGGGAAAGGGGTGCCAGCAGGAAGTGGTGTGGTCAGGGATAGGTCTGGTTGAGAGCGAACCAGTCTGGGAGAAATATGGGCGGTGAAAGATGCTGGATCGGAGAGGTGCGAGTATCGCACAATGGTGCAGACAGCGAGATTTGCGGCTGAGAAAGGTTGGGCCGATAGGGGTGTACTGGGTACAGGCAGTGAGCATATAGAAAGGTAAATGCAGGGCGGGGTACAGGCAGGGATAGGTATAAGGAAGAAGACAAATCTGCACAGAGTAATCTAAACAAATATAAAAGAAAGCTTGAAAATGTGCAGTTAAGGAGAAAAATGAAGGGGGAGAAGACCAGAGGTTGCGATTTGGAGAGGTATAGAAAGGGAGACGTATGAGTGTGGAGAGGTGCAGCATGGGTGAAGACTGGGAGAGATGTGTTCAGGTAAGATCCAGGCTGCCTGAAATACAGACAGTGAGATAGATGTCCAGGAGGGAAGAGGTGAGATAAGGGAGCAGTGCAGGCTTGGAGAGGCGCCTGCAGTTAGTGAGTTATACAGGCAGGGGGAGGTGCTAGCTGAAAGGAGTGCGGCTAGGGAAGGCATGTAAGGCAATGGAAGGTGTGCTCCCGGCGGGGAGAGGAATGTGTTGAGAGAGGTGTGGGCTGACAATAATGCTGCCAGAGAGAGGTGAAGACATACATATGTGTGAGGTAGGTGCAGGCTGTCAGGAATGCCTGCAGAGAGAGGCGAAGATAGAGATAGGTGAGGCACAGGTGTAGGCTGACAGAGGGATGGACAGTAAGAGAGGCAACTTTGCCATATTCAAAAAAGAAACACAGATAGTTAATAATTAAACATCTTCATTGATAAATAAACGTCTTCATTGTTGTCTACAGTTGAAATACCACATATTTTAAACATGATGATTTCAACTAATGTAAACCATGATAACAATGTTTGCTAAAATGTCAAGTTTTGGTGCAATCTTTTTTTAAAGTGTCTGTGCATACGTCCTAGTAATAAACCCCACTGCATATCTGGCTTTAGTTTTGTTTCTAGCAACTAAATTGCAATTTGGCAGTAGCTCTGAATCGTGGGCAAAATGCCAGTCTCAAGTGCATTTTTCAGAAAGTCTCGCGTTGAAACATGCTTGATATAAGTGTATCTTCATTTAGCTTCTTGTAGTTTTTATAGACAATGGAGGAATGATATGCAATAACTAATGTGTTGGTTTACTGCTTAAACATGTTAACCTTTTTGGGTGAGAAAAGAACGAAGAATGCGCAAACAACAGAACCTAAGAGTTAATTGTACAGTGTAACATCTTCAGTGAAAGTCTTTCAGCTGCAAATCCAAAAAGATGTTATCATGGTAACAAATTAAAGCAAATCAAAAAGCAAGGTAGATAAGTGATTAGCATTGTTTAGTGGCTCTCAAAAAATGCATATTTTCTCCCAACTGCAAACTAACAAAATGTCTGTTTGAGTTCTATTACCAAAACATTATAGGAACACAAATGTGACAGTGTAACCATCCTCAAAATGTCATAACCCTGATGGACCGTCTATTCCACTGATAACTCAATGTATGGCCTGGGGGGACGCATGCGGCCTCTTTAACCTTTACATGTGGTCCCCTGGTCAACAGCAGCTCTGGGCTGCAGTTTACTCGTCTCAGCACTAACAATAACAAGCATTTGCAATGCAATAGGTCTCGCATTTATGCGAGTTTGAGCTATTGGCACTGTAAATGGCAATGCCTTTAATTGATGTTTTGGTTTTTAAAACACAAATAAAAGGCATTGTCATTTACAAAAGGTTTTTGTCATTTACAATGCTGATAGCTTAAACTCTCGAAAATGCGAGACCTATTGCTTTCCAAATGCTTGTTATATTTGAATTGCTTTGAAAACCCAGGATAATGAGAGCTTTTAGTTACAAGCATACTGGATCTTTCCTTTCCTCATGTGTAATCCCTGCTACTAATGATGCTTGAACGTGTAATTTTAAAAGCCCCTTGTTCCCTCCGAAAGAAGGCATCTGTGCGTTCTTGTGCACCTGTGCGTTCTTGTATAGAAAGAAATTCAGCTGTGCAAACTGTGAAGGAAGTACGTGTAGGAGATATATACATACACACCGTTTAATAAGATCCGATCCAAAGTTGCTATTGAGGGGTCCTGGTGAGATCATGAACCAGGAAGGTGATAGGTTTACAAATGTCACTAGAACTCAGAGATGGTAATATAGGACCATATTAAACATGTTTATCATTATGCGTTTTTTTTTTTACATTAAAGGCTTGTTTTGGGATAGTTAGGTTGAAAAAGCACTATTCTTCAAAGTGCAGGTAACATTGGGTGCTGACTGTAATTTGAATGTTTAGGTTCAGTTCATTTTTCAAGAATACATAGTTGCTAAGACAGCGGTTAGGACCAGTGCATATATGTGATTTTGTGGCTACAGCTTTTACCTATTATTTAGATAATCTACTTCATTGGCTACGTAAATTGCAGATTCACAAACAAAATGCTGTAGTTACCTTAAGTGGGTAAAAATCATACTGCAGAGAATTTACTGTATAATTTGCCTGTTTGCCTCATAATATAGATAAGTTTGCTGCCTAATTTGGTCCTCCAGGCCACATAATCGTTGCTGCTCTGACAATGGTGAAGCTCTGCAGAGGGGGTAGGGGCTTTCATTACGATAACTTAACCCATATTTCCCAGATAACCATGAAATATTTCAGTATTTCATGGTTCCCTGTAAAATACAGGTTTTTACATCACCGCATGTTGTGCAATAATAGCACAAAAACCACATTTCCTACAACACAACTCTATGGTCGGTTGAAAGTAAGCACTTATTTTTGCAGAAATCTCACACTGCCCTTGCTAATTGATAAATCTCACTGTACATTCTCCAAATATCTGAGCTATAGTCCAGAATGGTACCAAACTTCTCTTGTAGCACCTCCTCATCCAACGTATGGTGCATTTTGTCAGATAAAGTGGAATATAATACCATTTGGAGTAGCTCTGCCTTTCGTTACGAAATAATTACTAACTGAGCGAGTCTGAAATCTTTAAACCCAAAGGAGGGGGATCTTTCAATCTCTACTCGCTCACTACAGGCATGGATCCTGCCAAAGGATCCAAGAATTGTACTTCCGCATTTACAAGGCACGCTTTTTCCTCCAACTGTGCTTGTAGGGTACCAGGCGGTCAGGTATTCAAGACACAGTCATTCATACTCAGTAAAAGTAGCAAATTAAAACCACTGATGCCACAAATGCCTTGGCTGCAACCCACTGCTACAAGTGCCATTCAAGTAGAGACTAAAAAACGTAGGCATCAACAGACACTCTGGTTTAGCACCCATGGTGGTGCATAAAGGTAGAATTATTTTAATGGTTTTCTACACGCTAAACCAGAACTTATTATTAAAATCATTTTCAGAATATTGAGGCCCATATCCATTTAATAAGTTGTCCACAATTCCTCCCAGCTCAGCAAATAAAATGCAGAGAGTAATTTACTTGTTATATATGATGACATCCCCTCTATACATTACATTTTCTCCCCATATGCATCATCTATAAGTAATCTGTTATAACAAGGCCTGCATCAAAACCTTTCTGAACAAGACTCCTAAAGTTCTCTCTCCAAAGTTAGTTTTGCAATACTTCCAAATGTGTTCTTGAACATATGATGCGCAGGTGGCCTGCAGGATGTTATGTCCACACACAGATGTAACAGTGACAATCTCTTGAGCCATGAATGAGGTGAAGGGAGATAGGCTGAAAAAGCCATGATGCAGGTTCTTAGCACAGGGAGTCTGGGATCTAACAAAGGCTCAAAAACTTCAATATGGTTATATTTGGTCCAGAGGCTTTCCTTCATGAAACAAGACCAATTACTTATAAATAGTTTCTATGCGAAAACTATTTTAATCTTCAACAATATACTATCCTTTTCATCCCCGAGCACATATGCAACATTCTCACAGCACAAAACGTGTACGCTGTTGGATGATAATTGACATTTGTTTAGCATTACCTACTTCATTAAACATAACGGAAAAGAAGTTTGTCCACTTCTTCTCGTTCACATTTGTTTCAATGTCCGAATTGAATGAATCCATGCCTTATAAAGCACATCTCCCCCCCCCCCCCCAATTTTTCTTTGTCTCTTTGGTAGTGTCTTCAAAGTCAGCCAATCTTCTACTGAAAATGTTTTTTTTATTTTACAACTTGCAGATCTTTCCAAGAAATCCTTAGTTCTCTGGCCTGTTTGTGCTCTTCATCTAATCTGGTGAGAAGAGTAATATTCCCAGCTCTGGGTTCTTTTCCTGAGATCATTCCTCCACTTCTTGGTCATGGCCATACTAGTCATCCAGACATTCTCCCAGTGGATTGCAAAGCTAAAGAGCTGATTATAGAGTTGGGTGGGCTGACGTGATCCAGCCTGCAAGGTCTCCTGGCAACAGCCTGGTCTATAGTAATTTAACCACTATATTTGAATTACTGTGCTGTAAAATGTACGATTTGGGCCCATTTATGTACTGAGAACTCCCTGTCCTATTGGGTTGCATCTGTTCATTAAGCTCACTCGCACAGTGCAATATTGTGCTAGGCAGGGCTTTAAGTGGGCTGGGTCTCTCTGGGTCTCAGACCCAGTGGTAATTTAAAATGCCCATTGAGTCGGGTCCCTATCGAGCCCTATATTCAAGTCCTTAACTCTACTTGTAAAAACATTGACGATTTCGGAACAATTAATGTGAAATCATTAAGGTAATCCATGTCAGTGACCTTGTTCCGGTTTATACTTCAGGGGGTTTATTTACAAGCCTCTTGCGCCGCCGGTGCGTCACTTTTAACATGGGAAAAAGTGACGTACCGGCGGCACAAGGGTCTTGTAAATAAGCCCCCAGGTGTTTTACTTAAACTTGCACTCCATAAGAGTGTTAGCTGTGTCCAGGATGTTGTGTTTCTGTATTTTTATTTTTCGTGCAGCATAATTCTCTTGTACAGTGCATACTTTCAACTGAGACACCTCAAGGTGTTTATGACAGGCCACAATTGAGCTTTCTAGAGTTGAAGCTGAAGGCACTGTGAAATTCTCACAATACTTGTCACTGGGGCAAAAAGGAGTTCAGAATACATGGTCATCCAATCCTTGGCCTTTCTGCAGAGCGCACCAAGATAACCAATGACAAAGCCAATACTCCTGGCTGGTTTTAGGTTCATGCCGATTGTTGTGTTAAGTATCTGGATTCAATAAAAAAAACTTGGAGCGACACCAAAATACAAGTCGGGTGCAGAGTATGGAAATAAACAGAACATATGTATTTGTAAAGTGCACTTTCACCCCTACCGTGGTAGCTTGACGCTGAATAACAGATGTTTGTTGTTACCGACCTCAGATGGATGAAGGTAGCTTGGCACTGAATACCAGATGTTTGTTGTTACCCAACTCAATGGTACTCATTTTATCGACCTCAGATGGATAAAAGGCTGAGTTGACCGGCCTGGATTTGAACCTGTGACCATGAGGTCAAACACAGACCCCTGCAGTCCACTGAGCCACCAGACCCCACTCATATCACAGCAATGTAGTTTATATTTTAAGCCATGCCTATAAATAGTGTTCGTTCTCGTTCTCTCCATCTCCCTCTCCCCCTCTCTCTTCCCTCCCCCATCCAACCCCTGGGTGGGTGTAAACATTTTGTTCAGGGCTGTTTTTTTGTTCCCAGTTCAGCTGTGCTCTTACTTCCTACTTGCAAGGTTGAGTTCTCACTTCATGTAGATAATCTGACAAGAGATAATTTACTTGGATGAATCATGTGCATTTTGGAGGTGGGTAGTAATATGTCTATACAGTACTTTTTTATCTAAGCCAATATTTTAAATGTGATTCTCTACACAATTTAAAGCCACGTGCTGTTTCCACAGAATCGGGACGGTGTGGTAAAATGTAGGATTGCCCATTACTAGTGCAGGTGAGGAGTATTTTTTTTTTTTACAGCAGAGAGGTATCAGGGGTTAAACTAATCTACAGTATGTTGTTGGCATCAGTCTTAGGGGTGTTTTGTGGGAAAATAAGATCAGGGCTCTGGAAGATTCAGTCTTTGTTTCACCAGCATTGAAAGGGCCAGCAGGTCCCACTTCTGGGTCAGGCTTTTCTTAATTGTGCACAAGACAGTTGTACTTAAAAATGTATCTCCGAAGCTCTACATTCCTGGCTCCGATTTAGGCGGCAAATACAAGTTCATAAACACCCCTGTTCAAATATCGTTTGCTCGCGATATCAGGTATATTTTGACACATGATATCATAAAAGTGAGGTAAAAAATGAAATTAAAAAGCGAAGATCATGGCGAAAAGTGACTCTCACCTCCTTCTCAACTCATTTTAATCCTCCACCTAAATGTCAAGCAGATAACATAGACCTGGCTGCAATCTCGCTTGAGGGAGCGATAACATCTGCACTCAATAAAATAGCCCCCCCTCACGAAAGTTAAATTCAAACCTAGAACTCCACCCTGGTTTACGGAAAAACTGAAGGAAATAAAACTCTCCTGTAGGATAGCAGAACGGAGGAAAAGCAAAAGCCAGTTGGATTGTGATAGATATAGAAGCATTCACCGGAGCTATTTGGAGAATATCAAATCAGCCCCAAAATCATTTCTTTTAATTCGGGTAGAAAAGGCTGTTAATTTTAACAAGGAGCTTTATAACATCTTAAAAGAGTTTACGTCATCTCCAATACAGATATCTATACCCGTTTCACAAAACTGGGTGGATTCTCTCTCAGAATATTTTGATGACAAAATAAACACAATTCATAGCTCCATTCCACCACAAGAGTATACAATCATCTCTCGGAGTCATCTTTCCTCTCCCACCAGTTCTTCTCCCATTCTGGAAGAGTTCTCTCCATGTAAGTTGGAAGACGTGCTGAGAGCAATGGAAAAAATCAATTCAGACTCACCTGTGGACCCTATACCATCACGTTTTCTTCCAAACATCGCATCAGTACTTGTTGACCATCTCACTAATCTGTTTAACTGTTCACTATCACAAGCAGTGGTTCCTAAGACATCGAAGGCTGCCAGAGTGAGGCCTATTCTGAAAAAACCCAATGTAGATCCCAATCTTCCAATAAATTATCGCCCTATCTCGCTCCTCCCATGTTTCGGGAAGATGCTTGAGTTACTGGTAATAGGCAGCTCGTCGCTCACTTGGAAAGCCACGGTCTTTTGGACCCATCCCAGTCAGGTTTTAGGGCTGCTCACAGCACTGAAACTGCACTGGTTGAATTCACTGACAACATCAGGCTAGCATTGGACAGAGGTCGATCATCTATTCTCGTCCTGTTAGACCTATCCGCTGCTTTCGACACCATCTCCCACAGTATTTTATATCTAAGACTTTGGGAGATTGGTGTCCGAGGGAACGCCCTTAAATGGCTGAGGAGCTATCTAACTCATCGAGTTACAGCTATCCAGATCAAAGACACGGTCTCAAAAAACAGGTCGGTAAAGATGGGAGTGCCGCAAGGCTCTATTTTGAGACCGACGCTCTTTAATCTTTACGTAATCCCGCTGGCCAAGGTGATCAGATCCTATGGCTTTGATGTAGTGTCATACGCCGATGACACTTGGATCTTGATCACCTTAGGTCCAGATCCAGCAGACACCAAGCTACGCTTCCAAAATTGTATGACCCACATTGACAGGTGGATGAATCTAAATCATCTACAATTAAACGGAGGAAAATCCGAAATAGCTCTTTTTGGCAAAGCCCATGAACACTGGTCAAATGACTGGTGGCCTCAATCCCTAGGACTTTGTCCAGTGCCAAAACTATCAGTTCGCAATCTAGGCATCCTGATAGATAATCAATTGTCTATGAAAGACTAGGTTAACCACCTAATTCGTTCCTGTTTTGGCATTATGTGAAATTTACGCAAAGTTTTTAAATGGCTTCCGTTGGAAGCCAGGAAGCCACTAATCCAAGGCCTAATTATTAACCGCATGGACTATGGTAATGCTTTGCTGTCCTCAATAAACGAAGACCTTCTCACCCGACTTCAGGTTCTGCAGAACACTGCCGGCCAGACTGGTGTTGAATTTACCTCCAAGAGCCCCTTCAGCCCCTAGTTTGAGACTTCTTCACTGGCTTCCCATCAGGAAACGGATCCACTTTAAAATTCTCTGCCTAACTCATAAGAATTTACATGGCGAGGGCCCCGGATATTGGAAAAAGAAACTTACCTGGTACCTCCCAAGCAGGACTCTGAGATCTGGCAGCAAATTCCTTCTAACACCCATCAAAATTCGGGCCATGAGAATGGGAGGGAGATCTTTCTCTTTTGTTGCACCTGCCCTCTGGAATAAATTACCCTTATACTTGCGTGTCATCTCAGACCATCATAGTTTCCGTAAGGAATTAAAAACCTGGTTATTTGACTCCTAACTAGCTTCTACCTAAACCATACTTTTGAACCTCTATAAAGCGCCATGAGACTTTCGGGTGATATGTTTGCGCTAAACAAATATTCCTGATTTGATTTTTCATGTGAACAACAGAAAAGAACGTACACTCGACTTTGAGCAAAGCTTTACCTCTACAGCACAACTTTGTGCACGCAATTGTCTCCAAGTAAGTGGTAGGAACGAAATTTGTACTTTACTCATAATGGGCGCAAAGTGCAAATGCGGGCCGAAAAAAGTATTGCCGCCCTAATTTTCACATTGCACCCAACTCAGAGTGAGAATTTAAAAATAATTAATGAGCAGTGTTACTGTATAGTGTATTAATTTAACAAAAGGCCCAACACAGAAATTGCACCGATCTGGTAACAATTTCCCCAGGCTCAGTTAAGCATAAGCTACTATGACGCCATGTCACCAGGAAACAATTATTCCACTCCTAGCCTTCCATTTCACCAATTAGTATTTCATTTTTTGTGTTTGTTTGCCTAGTTAGTTAAAATGAAATGAAACAAAACACAAGTCATACAATGCACTGATTTTTTAATTGCAAGCCGGACGGAAACAAGGTGTTACTGTGACGTGAAGTCAGCTGGTAAACCTGCGTTAAGAAATTCTGTTCGAAAACAGTTGCCTTCATATTGGTAAATTTCTAGAGCAATTTAATAATTTTGTATGATTGCTTTATCACACAGATAATTCAGTAAACACGGTTCAAAGGATACACTTGTGAACCCTACCAAACATCCATGATTAGTGAACATGGTAAAAAAAAAAGTAAAGTAAAGGGCTGGATGCAAATTGTCTCAGCTAATCTAGTTCTTTTCATTCTACTTTTCATTTGAAAAGGCTCAGCTAAACAACCCGTAAATTGAGGAAATTAACTGATGAGGACTTAGGCATCTTTGTAAGCTATTAAAATCTTGAAATTTAAAATATCTTCTGCATATATTAGTTACATTATTGAACTAACTGCAGGGTGTTGCTTTATTGAGAAAATTTCTCACTCCCCTTGTAGTTTGTGCTGGAAAAACAACTGTCCCCTCGAGCCCACCCACGTACACTCGTAATCTTGTCCATTTCCTGACCTTCCCCAAAAACCATGCTTTTGTAATTCCTACCTGCTTTGCGTGGTCATTTGACCCCGAAACCTCTAACCTATGGTTATTTCCACCTCCACCTGCTCCTCCTGCACGGTCCCATAGAAGAGCAGAGACATGGCTTGTTCCTCGGTCGAAGACTCATCCAGGAACCCTAGTATCCGTCGCTCGTTCTCTCTGTCGTTCCGGTTCATCAAGTCCTCGGAGCAGGTAGGGTCGGAAAAGCTGAAGGCGGCGTACACCCGGTCCCACAGCCAGTGCACCTGATGCAGCGCGGCTATTATAAAAACCCTTTCCTTACGACACCAACTCAGAAAACCCTTACACCATTTGTTCATCGGTGGGGCCCATGACACCAAACACACATTCACTCAGTTTTCTGGATCAGTGATAAGCAGACGAGCTGTAAGACATATAGGGTACCTTGTTAATATTTTTACCTAAATAATAACTATATACATTATATACATTTGATTTTGGAATTGTCGGTTCTAAACATCAAGGTACTCCGCTATTTGGGTCGATGGACCAACTAGTAGGAATCAGTTGATGGCGATTAAGTCCAGCTCAATCACAATTTAAAACCTTTTAACAATTATTGATCATAACTTTTAATTCTAATAACCACAGACTCAGTTTTGAGTTAGCATAACATTTTATCTAGATTCATTGAATAAATTGATTAAGTAAAGATTTATTAGACAAATATTCTAGACATTATTACATAAGCATTTAAGTAAAGATTGAAGTAGAAACGAAAAATACTCATTACCCTTGGCCTTGGGGCGATGACGAGAATGATTCACCATAACATGAACCGAAGATCACAGGATTGGTTCCCAATACTGACCCTCTAAAGGACGGACGTAATCCCTCCCGAGATAGAATCCCGCAACGGTCTCGTTCCTTTTCCCCATCAACATTCGAAGTCCAAAATTGACAAAGTCTTTTTCAGCATCAGAAGGAAAAATCGTCTCGACAGACAGCGTGTCGTGTTGAATAGATCGATGTAGAATAAGCGCTCCGAACACATCATTGTAAGCACAAGCTCTTTTATACCCTATACACTAACTTGCTATACCCAAAATTGAAACCTTTTAGGGGCTACATTGGTCCATTGGAGGGGTGGTGATGGTCACCTCATTGTCCTCCTTGCTCGAACCGGTTCGCAAACAATTAATACAGACAATAGTCCTCGTGATTCATCAAGTCCAAATGTAACTTTGTTAATATATTTGCAACATTATTCGACAGTCATGAATTAGTTCATCTTCTGGAGTTCGAGTCTCCCATCCGTTCCCATGCATTCATGCTGAACTCTTGGCACAACTCTTATTTTAGGTCAGACTGGCCTTGACATCTCTCACTCCGGGCATAGGCCACACACTCATGACTGGAACTTCCACTCTGCTCATGCGCGGGGGCATTTTTATTCTGCCCGCGCAATCACGTCTCTCTGCAGCAGCCATTTTCAGGCGAGGCCTAGCAGGCCCGAACGGAACTAATATGAAAACAACATAGCAGAAATTAGACATAGAAAATAAGCCCTTCTGTTTACCACCCACCATTCTAATGACCCGTGTTAGGTGTTACCTAGCATAAGCGACATTAAAGCCATTTTACTTACCATCTGCATTCTTTGCTACAATATAATTTTACAACAAATGAAATGCATGCAATTTATGTCTACTTTCTACACGAATCACAAACCTATGTTTATTTAATTTTCACATTTGTAAATAAATTAGATTTTTTCAATGCGGGTTAATTTCCTGCGTGTAGTATCTAATTAAAGGTGCCTTTGTTGATTAATACATGCATTCAAACAGTTAGTATTTTTAAAGTTATGAGGTCATTAACTTCGAAGGGGTACAGAACATTTATGTATTTCCCCTGCTACATCAATTCCCCCCTTTGGAGATTTTTTAATATCACCACAAAAACCCATCTTTACCAATTTATCAGAGAGCATGTTTCTTGTCCTTTTTCGTTTGTCAGCTCAAACAATTGTATTCTTCACATTCTGTCTCTTAGACTTGTTGTCCATTTTCTCTTTAAATTCTTCTAATTCAGTCTCTCCCATTTCTTGTTCTTTGTTTATTTTTCTCATTTTGTCTTTTTACTTTATTTTCTTCTTTTCTTTTTCTAATACATACTATGTAAATGCTATCTCAACATCAATATCATTATTTTACTATTGTCATTGGTATTAGTATTTTCCCAACTAATGAACTACTGAACTACCTATTTCTGCAAACCATTTCTTTACTGAGGAAAAACTCTTACCAAGCTTCTCCAAAGCACCATCAACCTCTAGTGGGATAATTTCTTTATTCTGACTTTTATCAGGAATGTAAGTGCAACAATGTTTTACCTTCAGCATTCCACAGACTCCTCCCTCTTTTGCCAAAAGAATATCAACGGCAAGTCGATTTTGCATCACCATAGCTCTCATGGCAACCATCTCGGTATTTACCATTAAGAACACTCCAGCAGTATTCATTGATAAACGATCTACTATTGTTGACAGTTCCGAATCTTATATGCATTAAAAGATATACTCACTGCTGGTATCAATGCACCAAAAATGTCACCTATTATCTGTGAGAAACTTTCCCTTCTTCTACGTGTTAGTGGTTTACCTATCTCGTGAGTTCCTTTAGTTCGCCTAACTACATGAAATATCTTTGGAAAGACCAGGCCTAGATACATGATCCGTACCAATAGTCCAGCAACCTATAAATACCAAAAGATGAGGGTAGAGGCTATTAGAGACTGCACCTAACAAATGAACAGTGTCTCAAGGTATCGAGTCGTGCAAGGACCCAAGGAGCACTCCCCGCTATACTCCTTAACTAGGAACAAGTCCTACAACAACATTACATGCAAAACGGTCCAGCACTATACAGCATATTGTAAAGATTCCACATCAAAGTTCAAGACAATGAGCACACGGACAGGCATCCAAGTCCAAGATGTATGTTTCTTGAAAAGGTTTTTCTTTATCTTTCTTAAAAGAATTTCTCTTTATTTTCTCAAAGGCAAA